>NW_023998415.1:47981592-48019074 GCF_014805625.2 Glossina fuscipes | reverse complement strand
CCCGTTCATGAGTCAAGCCTAAATCAAATTGGTTGTCTGCTGTCAATATCGAGGCATGTGACAACAAAACGCTTTTGGCGTATCAAGTAGTAGTAAGTGTCCGCCCAGAAGATTACATTGGATCGAAGGTATTGAGGTGCGTATCATGTTTCATAGAGCATCACAAGTAAATGGCTGTCATTTTTTACACTGATATTATCTTCTAGGAGAACCATTAATTTGGAACTATCTGTTTTTTTGTATATTTCTTATCGACAGAAAAAGCCATGTGCGCCACCGAATTGAGATTTGAAAACAACAAAAAAAAAAAAAATAAAATAAAAAAAATAGCGGAAAACACTTGAAGCGCCCGCTTGAAGGCTATCAAATGTGCAGACACTTAAACACAACCACATGCATAACTTAACCAGTTAGCTGGTTTGCGCGACCTCCTTGATTAACGTGTACATAAGTTGCTTTGCAAAAGCTAACTGCACGAGTATGCGCCACAACTCGTCAATGATAAATAACTAATTAATAGATAAAATTTGGTCGGATATATATGAAGTAAAAATGATATTCCAAAATGACATTAAGTCTTATTAAAATACGCGTCGACTTTTCAGGTGGAAATGAACCGATTTTTCTTTTATTAAATTTTTATATTTTATTTTCTGAGATGTGTTGAATCTCAAAGTAATCAACTCCCATGTACTTTGAATGCGTTTTGTTAAACAAAACAAAAAAAAAAAACAATAAATAAGAAAGTGGTATTTGCAATATATTAGGGTGTGTCAAAAAATATCTTTCACGACAAGTAAGTATGCAGGAAACGCAAAGAGCTTTCTTATCTGTTCTTCATTTTGGGATCCTCCCGCTTTTGATAAATATTTGTTGTCGAATTTCAAATATATGAGAAACTTGTGTCGCGTTGAAAATGTCTGACGTGTTCTAGCAGTGGATGCCAAGTTTGCAGTTGCAAAGCGATTGGAACGCCATTACCGCTCAGATCGACGATTTTCTTTCAGGCTGCAATCTCCGCTCATATTTGACAGTTTCGAATACAGTCAAACCTGTTTTTGTGCGGTGGATAGGGACCGCAGAAAAAAAATCGCACCAAAAAAAAATATTCAAAAACTTCATAAATAGCTATAAGAAATAATTTTTCACAGCATATTAAAGAAAATTTTTTTTATGCGGTAGAGAGGGACCGCATAAAAAAAGTCTCACTTAGAAAATATGTCAAAGCTTTACGAAATAGCAAGAAAGTGCTTTCCAAACAAAATAAATAATTAAATTACACATTGAAACATTCAAAAAAAATTTTAATTCAATATGTACTACGATTATTCATTTTAAGGGAATACTTATGATTAAAAATAAAATAAAAATCATAAAAAACTATATCTAAATAGGGAATACAATTAATTTACCTTTAATCTCACTATAAAATTAATCCTGTCTTAATGGTTAAAAGGTCAGCAATTAACTAAAGTGATTAGATGGCGCAGTATGTACATATTGAAATTGGCTGATGCAATATATGCATAAGAACATTGAGCATGCCTAATGAAATAGGTTGATGCAATAGGTATGAAAATGGCTGTTGCAATGTGTACATACACACTGATAGCAAAAAAAAATGATGCCAACACAGTTCAGATTGACCTAACCTCTCGGCGAAATTCAATGTGTCGATGTTCATATACCGCACTAAAAAAAGAATCGCACAAAAAGAATCGCACAAAAAAAAAGCGCATAAAAAAAGACCGCACAAAAACAGGTTTGACTGTACTTACAATTTCACTTCAATGTCACTGCCACGTACTGTGTTACAAGCAGTCACAGCGTTGCTTCCTTCCGTCCCCCTAATATATATATATATATATATATGTATATATATTTGTGTTAAGCCTATTGCATATCTTTAATATAATTAATGATTAGCCAATGCCAAAATTATTATCTATTTGAATTGACTGAGGGGGTTGTTTGTCCGTACCTGCTATGCATTCTTGTGTTCAAACTTCTGGTTTGATTACATTAAGTGCATGGATATGCTTTGCTTTAAGGACGAACGCTATTGAAAATGAATTGGGTCGTACAACTACTATGACAACTTTTAGAAATAGGAACGAAAAAATTTTGATATATCAAATATATATTGAGCATTTGGATCGAATGGGATAACTTTTGAACCTTCTACTCATACAAAAGTTCTTCAAAAAAAAAAATAAAAAAAAATACCATTTATAAGCAAACAACGGGAATAAGATATAATTTTTGTGTTTGTGTGTAAGGAAGACGGGCGAAGTGGTCAGTGGTTATTCAGCTGTAAACTTTTAACTTTTTATTATTAATATTCCAATGTCGAGAATTTCTCAATTTGTGCTGTAGGACTGACTGCACGAAAATATGATTTAAAACATGTCCGCTGCGTGACATGTAAATAATACTTACGTAATTTGGTAAACCAGTGCATATGGCACTGTTCAATTCCTTCGTCAATTTTATTTCTCAACACCTATACACCGAGCCTATAATTTTTACCGTAAAGTCCTGCTTGCAATCCGCACCTATATAACTTTTTTCGCTCTCGTCTTTTCAATTAGTGTGTTTTCGCAGCCATTCATTAATGGCCTTTAAATGTATTTCAAGACATTTATACCAATTCTCAGTAGTTGTTATTGTGATTGTATAGGAATCTCTAATTCGGGTGTGCCAATTGCTACACAAAAAAAAAAAGAATAAAAAATAAAAAATGGTGAATGATGCACTAACAAAAAAAAGCCATTAATGCCAGGGAAGGAACAATAAATTTATAATCGCCAACGCTACAGCGCTAGCAAGTTGTAGAGGAAGAGTCTTTAACGAATTAACATATTCAGGTTATTGTTAATTCAATTCAATTGTGAGAAAAAACAAAAACCGGCAAAATATGCTTATGATATATGAAACACAAACACACACACACACATCAGGTTACAGTAAAATAAAAAATGATATATGAATATTCTTCTTCTTATTTATTGCCAAGAAATCTATGACAAACCATGACCAATAAGCTTTAATATCCAGAATATGTTAAAGCCTTAAAAAAAAAGAAAAAACGAGAAAATTAAATTCAGTCGGGAACGAATCTTTTATACCCATCAGCAAAAGAAGACAAAAGAAGTAAAAGAACAAGATTTTCATGCTCTAGAATGTGGAGCGGGCCCAGTGGGTTTCTTCGATTTTCAAAATAAAAGTTTTTGTCCTACAGGCATGTGGGCGTTGTAGGCGTGTCATTTGAAAAGTTTTGGTCAATCCCAAATTCTTTTGCAAATTTTCAGGCGATATCTTCATTTTCGCTAACGGGAGACTGTGTACCACAAAGAACTACCCGATCGCGTAAACAGACAGATGGACAGACGAAGAGGCGGACATGGTTAACTGTATTTCAAATTTGAAACTGGCCAAGAATTTGTATACTTTATGGGAACTTTGAAGCTTATTTCTACGAGTTCTAAAGGTATTGACAAAAATAATTAAATTTTGATACACTATAATATTGGGCAGGCGTGGTCAATTTTGTTCACTCTTGTACGCAAATGCTACAACATCCCTCATACAATATGCGTTCGAATGTTTGTACATTTATTTTCCATAGTTTATGAGCAATGAGCATAAAATCAATTTTTCATTCTTTTTGAAAAACAGAGTTATGCTAAGTTCACGTGATGCTTGGGCGTGTCCTTCAACCAATTTGGTTCATTTTCAATACCAACATGCCTGCAAGAACTTCCATTGTTTCTGCCAAATTTGAAGTCGATAACTTAATCTTTACGGTCAGGAGAATGTTGACCACAGACATTATATAGGCGGAAAGACGGACAGACGCTACCACACAGACTTGCTTAAATCGATTTAGGATTTGGTGCTGATCAAGAATATATATATATATATATATATATATATACTTTGTGGGATCTCTGATGTTTTCTTCTGGGCGTTACAAACTTTCTGACTTCCTCATCTTTCGGTGATGAGTATAAAATCATATACATAGTTTATTGAGGAACTCTTCAAAAATATGGATTGTGCGGTAAGCAAAAAAGAGATAGCAGCAATGTTAAAAGAAGTCTTCAACATTTTATTAATATTTTTAATGAATCAAATTTTGTTAAATTAATCGATAAGCGGCCTTCCGTTTTAAGGCGAAGTATTCTGAAGATGTCAAGAGAAGAATGTTTGTCCTTTATTGTTATAACCTACATCTACGTTTGTGGTACAGCGTATGTAACGCGCAGAAAAACTTAAGATAAACTCACCTTTTATTATATCGGTCGAATCAGAATCATAATATGAATTGATCTAAGCCCGTCTGTCCGTCTGTCCGTCTGATATAAGTTTGTGTTCAAGCTATAGATCGCAATTTATATATTGATGAAATCTGGTACAGTTACGTGTTTAAGTCGCGGACGGACGCTATTAAAAACGTTTTAGATCGGTGCACTTTTTCGACCACTCCCCTTATAACGCCCTATTGCAATTTTCAAAATTTCTCGACTAAAGGGGTTA
Organism: Glossina fuscipes; assembly: GCF_014805625.2. Taxonomy (NCBI): domain Eukaryota; kingdom Metazoa; phylum Arthropoda; class Insecta; order Diptera; family Glossinidae; genus Glossina; species Glossina fuscipes. The sequence goes on along the minus strand of NW_023998415.1, from coordinate 48,014,535 downwards.
AGCAATGCTATTTCCGCACACTAAATTGCTGCGAAAACTTTCGACCGGTTGGGCGAGCTTTTTGAACCCTTTCTTATATAACCCTTTCCTATGAAAATTTAATTAAGAAAAACACCTGTGTACCTTTTGAAGTGTCTTTACCGAAAGCAGCGAATACTTGTACTAGTCGGTGTAGTAGATGTACGGTATGTAATAGTCGGCGTTAACCGAATATAATGTTCTTACTTGTTATTTTGAGTGATAACGCTAAGACTGAAACCGCCTACATGTGGAATTTATTACGGAATAAAAAAGCTCAAGGAAACCAAAAAAAAAAAAAAAAAAATGAAAGCTTCATGCAAAGCGATAATCTAAACTGATTTTACAGTAATTAAACTCGCGGCCTTCTAACCCGTTCAAGCAACGTATTAATGAGTTAGTAGGATCTATCACAGCCGTTATTCCATTTAGCTATGTCTTCTTACCATTCAATTATCATTTCAGCTCTCTCGGAGATAGCACAAAATGCCTGAGCGATCTATATATATACATATATATATATACTTTCAAATTTCACTTGACTGTTTGAGAAAGAGGCCAAACCAAAGTTCGAGGTTTAACAAAGCTTCACGCCGTAGTTGAGGGAGTAAAGAAGAGGAAGAATAAAAGATAAATTTCTTGGCAAGTGAAGGTCGGAGCTATGGAGCGACTTCAGTATTTATACAAAAGCTTCAGTCACTTCAAGCCGGATTATTTAAATGTGGTTTTAACGAAGCAGGCGCGATTCCGAGCGTGATGATCCCGCATATATATGTGTCTTTTATATGTAGGTTAAGCGGTTAACCGTATCCTTCTAAAGAAGATATAAAATATACATATTTTGTGAGAAATCATAGAGATCCCCAGAGATTTGGATCCTAGTCTGAGTTAACCCTAAGTTAGCTATAGATTAACTATAAAATATTGAAATAGATAGATGAAGAAGTAATTCAGTGGATTTGGTATTGCCAATTATTCGAATCGGGTTTTTCGGCTTACGCTGTCTGTCTTTTTTACAATTACTATTTTCCCCTTCTTGATCACAACATATCGAGACAAGAAATCTCTCTCTTCCTCCGTTCCGTTCCGTTCCGTTCCGCAACGCCAAGCAGGGCAATATGATAATGGCTTTGACGGAGATCCGGTGCTTGAGGTTGGGTATTTTTATGTTTACATCGATTTGCAAGCTCCATGTTAGTTTCAACTAATAGTTGACCTCTTGCTACAAATATGAATATGAATATAATTTTTTTTTACTAATTTCTTTTGCTAGGCCACAAAAAATCATCTAATTTTTTTTTTTTTTTTTTAATTTGCATAACAGAGAAAAAACATATGCCGATATATATATATATATATATATATATATATATACATATATGTATATATATGTAGGGCTTTTTGAGCCTTTTTAAATTGCTTTCGATAACATATCATCATCAACAGTTTTAACACTCAACTATTAAAACGAGCTTTATTTGCACTTAATCGTTCATAAAAAAGCCCATATTTTTTTTTTATTTATTTTTTTTGTGTATTTTTCCTTTTGATATTAATTAATTGGCCTCGCGTGTGAGAATATATACAAAATGAATATGTAAAGTGCATAAGCACTTAGTGTTGGCTTTAAAGTAAGAATGAATACGTAAGTGTTATGCCTGAGAGAGTTCTTATGAATACTTATGCTTGTGTATACATAATATATGTGAATTCGTAATAATACTTGTATACCTAAAAGTATTTACATATCTTGCATGCTTACATACAACAATATTACAATTGTAGGTCTATTCATTTCATTCATATATCAATAAATTTTCTTTTATTTTACATATATGATTAAGTAATGAGTAAACATTTATAATGCTTACCGATCGTTATAAATGAAAATACAATGTGCAAATTTAATTACCCAATGCATTCAAAATCTGCTCATGCATGTACGCCCAAGTTTTATACAATGACTACATCAAGTGTACCTTACGGCCATTTTTATAATTTGCACGTTTAGCCAGTTGATTGCATTTCAAATAAAAAAATGAAAACACAAAACAAAAAAGGAGAAATGCGACAATCATATTCTCTCAATGGCCGAGCCAGGTTAGATACGAAGCGTTTAGTCGAGGTGTCCTAAAATCAAACCTTTCGTCATCTTTTGGCCGTTCATCCTCATCAGCGAGGGGTGTGGGGAGGAAATCGATTAAGTGAAATCTATGTATTTGGAAAATCCTTACCTCACCTTAATGGAGAGAGTGCATGACACAATTTTCATAAGCCTGCGTAAGAGCATCGAATGCGCTGCAGTCGCTTTCTTTTCCTGAGGAGAAGTTTTTTTTTCAAAGGGATATATTTTTTCTGCTTTCGTTAGTTAAAAGTCCGACTCCGAGCACCGCGTTCGAAGAAGACGTCCCCATGGTATTCTCACTTTTTTCCAAAGCCCAACGCACTTGACTGAAAGATTCTGAAGAGTGAAAATAAAAAACAATTCATTGTTAAGCGTCTTATATACGCCATGATGCCATGATTAATCGCAAAATTCGTTGATTCCATTCTGGCAGTTAGCGGTAGATAATAAAGCGTTCACTCCATTTAGAATACAACTTGGATTGGTAGATTGAGAGATATAAACATTGGCGAAACACCCGCGACGCGCGGAAACGAGATCAAAAACAGCTTTCAAAAACAGCTTTGCTGATACCATAGGCTATTTTAAGCTATTACCCGTACCTGTTATAGCGAATTTTGTTAACTTCATATTGTGTCGCTAAGAACAAATTGACATTACTTGGACGTATTTTTCAGATCAAATCCCAAGATAGACGGCAGAGTTTTCTTTTCTCTCGGTTCTCAGAAGGCACACCTAAACATGATAGACTATGCGATCATTTACTTGCGAAACTACCATCTACTAGCGAAGCATCTATCTCTACTTATGCTAATTATTAAGTAAAATTTCCCGCTACGGGTAGAGGTATATGCATCTCTGTGCATCTATGCCTTTGAAGTGAAAAGAAATCGTGTTGAAAGTATGTGTTCCAGGAAAGAAAAAGTAAAAAAAAAAATATATTGACTCCTTTCTCCTCTCTCTCTCACTCTCTCTCTCTGTCTCTCATTTACTAAGCTTAACAAATTAATATTACCATGTGGACCGTGAATGGTTGTTAATGTCTATTCTATGTGTTTAGTCCCGAGATTTATTTCTTCATTCTAAATAAGTTATAATAATAGTAATAATATTCTGTATAGATATTAAAGTTAACTGTAGGTTAAATGTTAGCTTTCTACAAATCGGAAATTTTTACAACAATTTCTTTATGCTCTATGATCAGTGTGTTTTATTGCTTGGCAGTATCGATATTTATATCTTGAAATTTCGCTTATTAGTCAATAGAAGGGAGTTTCTTTTTCAATCAACTTTCAGCCCATAAAAATTTAATAGTTCTTCTTTAATATGTCATCATTTCTTCGTTACGCAAGCAAGAAATCTAGAAAAGAAGATTAATTGAGTTGAATAATAAATTCAATTATTTTGATTACATTACGCATTGGATTCTTTATGTGAAATATTCTTCTCTTCATTATTGCACTTTTATTACGAGGCATACGCAAATGTATGTAACATATTTGTAGGCAGTGTACAGAGATGTGGATTGCGTTTGCAATATCTGCAGTTGATTAAAGTGGTGTTAAGCATACGATATACGATATACATGAGAGCGATTTAATTGTTATCCGTAAGTAGAATTGTTGTAAAATTTTATCGCTATCACATCCGTTAATGAAAGATGTGCGAATTGTACCGTTCCGTTTGAAACAGTCGGAGATAGGGAGGGAAAACTTTTTGATTTACATAAACCTTTCATTAACGTAACAGCAACGGCATTATAGCAATGTCCTAAGCTATAAGACAGTCAGTCGTAAGCATTTTTGTCTTGGTTTGTTTTTACGATTTAACAAATGCTTTTCCAGCTATGGTACCGAGTATATTAGGATTTATGCGGATGTATGTAACACCTAGAAGTACTTAAGAAAGAATTACATTTTTTTATACTGATTGAAGCTTGTCTGCCCTTGTCTGTCTGATGTCTGTCCCTGTATTTTTGTGTTTATGCTTTTTGATTGAATCTGGTGGTACGTTGACGTATTTTGATCCAATAAAAGCTGACTCTGTCTCATGTTTAAGTTCAACAAACTTAATGAGAAACAAATTTGCAACATTTAAAATTCCTCGACAAAGGAATACGATTTCGGCGTATTTGGATCAGATGGGGCACTTTTTTTGACTTTCCTGACATACAACTGGTCCCACGAGAAATATATACATATTCGTGTAGGCAAAAGGCCTGATCTTGAATATTCACGATGAACGTCGCGTCCTGATAGTAACCTTAACGGATTTGGTTCATATACGTCTATTTTTCGGACCCGGTTTAATTTTTAATAAAAGTTGGTTGGTTCATAGTAGCAAATTGACATAAAAATTGACTGTGGTAAATTTGGATTGCATGGGTCTTCTGTTTACATCCCGCCACATATAGGGGTTTCCGTGAAAGGAAGCTCTCCTATAGCGACAAAGTCGCTTCTACTTATTTTATGACGAAAACATTTGGAAAATAATAATAATTTTAATAAGTAAATTAAGTTTGGTAAATTTGGATGATGTCAGAGGATGTGTGAGGTGTGGTCACTCTCCAATATGAAGATTTTTATGAAAATTTGCATCAAAATTGTGCATCATTTTTGGTGTGTTATCGTGAAAATTGATTAATTAGTTAGCCAAAGCGGGTTACGGTATTGAACAGTCAGTCATGCCCGACTATAGTGTTTTTACTTGCTTATAACAAAATTAATATTGGAGAGTTTTATTGCGACTTCTTGTTCCGGAATGCCACACTTGATACATTCGGCAAACTTATAAAAAACTATTATCAGGAAAGACGTTGTTTTCTGTTACGATTAGCGAATGACCGGTCATAACGCCACAATAGGGCTGTATATTCGCATTTATCGTTACTTTGTATTACATGTATGTTCCATTTGGAATATCATCCAGTAATATGTGGTTTGAAAGCGCATTTGTTGTTTGACAATCATTTCGCTGAGTTGGATTCCGATGAGTTTTACGCTATACACGGGGACTACAGTGAAATTTTGATAGAGATGGCAGAATCTGTAATCGCTAATTCAAGCTCACCAACTAGTAGTGGGAATGACCGTCGAATTATGATTAGAGAGATAGCAGAGGCGGCACAACTTAACTTGTACGTGTTTTTCACGTAGAGCAAAAACCGTGTGTCAACAATGAAAAAGTTGCATGAATGGAAAGTTCGAACAACTTTTCGAACACTTAACCAACACTAGTATCATCTATTAGTTAACACTTATTGTAAATATTAATAGTAAGGAACATTGGTGGTAAAGTACTCTTATAATCGATCGAATCAGTAGACCTTAGAGCCGACCTTACAAAACATATACTGATCGACGTTAGTTTCTGAGTTGATTTAAGTTGATCGTGTCCAGTTGGAATTTGCAAAAAGCAAAACTTTCTCAGCAAATCTCTTATACTCACCTCTGGAAAGGCCAAAAAAGTATAGTAAACTTACTCGAATAATTTATTGACACTTAACAGTGTACTACCAGGAGCGCTATTCGTATTTTTAGTGTAATATAAATAGAAACATGTCTTTACTATTTTTCTTTGTGATCTACACACTTTTGCATAGGTTTGGACCATTTGTCGTAGCATTTCTCCGCAACCTCCTAACATACCTTCAAGATAGGGTTTTCGAACACATCCGCGATTTCTTCTTCCGACGAAGATCGCTATCTATGCGATTTATTCGTGACGTTGGATACCAAATAACGGGTGCACGGCGGATGACTGATTAATTCAGTTTCTTCAGTGTTGAAATAATAAGTCGTTAGAAGGGATGTGTAACGGCAGAGCATTATCAATTAATGAGCATGACCTAACGGCGTTTGTTTCTTTTTATTTACTTTTTTTATTTTACCAAATTCAAATGGATCGTTTAACGTCCCTCTAAAGACGCTGTTGTTACATCGGCTGTTGATCGATCGGCTTTTTAAAGTGCGAGTGCACCTTTTGCTGGGTTTGCTTCATCTTGCTTCATCTCCAACAGATTCGACTGCCGTTTACTTTGCAGTTCAGCCGTCTCCAGATCTTTGGTTTGTGATCAGGTACTCCCATCTGAACATGTTTTTAACATTTTTGTAAAATTATATGGGATCCAGAACGAAAAATCCTTTTGCGCCCCTGAATGACAATGCAAGACAGTTGAATGTTCATGTTAGTGGAACTAATATCTGACTCACTGTCTCACTATTACACCATATTACATGTCGATTTTTCATTACCAGTGTTTACGTAGTACCAATATTTTCGGGCGTGACAATTAATTTTGAATGAGCTCTCAGTTTTTTACTGGTTAGCGACATGACGGCAGACATGACTTAACTTAACTAATATCGGCGTTTCGTAATGTCAAGAGATGGGATTTCATCGTTAAATGTGAAAGTAAACAGTAAGTCCATGCACCCTTTTCTGGACAGTGCAATTTGAACGTGGTAAAACATCATGGCACAAAAACGTTCACGAGTTGATTCCATTTTTTCAATCGAACGTCAAGTCAATGTAAACATAAATACAAATCGCGCTGAGATAACAAAACGTTCTCACGATGATTTTCGTCAAAAATGTTAAGCTCTGCAACGGCATCTAGCGACACTTAGTGTTGCCAAGGCTAAGAATGTAAATAGTGATCTACGTATGTCATTTTTATATATTGAGCTGAGGAGATGGACATCTGCGCTGTCCTTTAAGGTGAAGATCATTTATGAATTTATTTTCGACTAGTTTGGGTGAAAATTTTGGGAAAGTTATTAATACAAAGTTAAAGTTTTAATCTCATATTTGTTATTATAATCGCTTTAGGTTAATTATGAGCACTTAAGGTAAATATGTAAAAATTACAAATCATTGCTTAACAAGACTTAAGACGGACTCGCATCGGATTTTTTGCTTTATCGTAAACTCAATTCACTTACAGACGCAGATAAAATGATATATATTTTCTCATAAGTATTATCATGACATTTATCAATATGTAGTGCATAATAAAATTATTGACTTCGCGTATAGAATAAGAAAACCAGTTAAGAAAAGGTGTCAGACATAAAATTTCTGGTTATGTATATAAAAATTAATGAAAAAATCCACAAAAAAATGTAGTTGTTGTGTATGCATGTACGTTGTTCGCTTATAACGCATATTATGAGATTTTTGAAGGTGGAAAACCTGTATGTCTTACATATGGAAATATTGTCAAATCATGTCCAAATATTATCCGCTTGTCATAAATTTGTTTTTTTTTTTTTTTTGCTCTTACATATCTATAATTGATGATAGTGATTACTGTTTATTGTGTACGTTTCCAGTGAAATGGGTCGTGGCAGCATGTATATATGTATATATGTGCATTCATATATTCATATTCGCATAGAACACATGTATGTGTGCAAAGGAATTGTTAAAAAGAGAATATGTTTAAAATGTTTATATATATATATATCTTTAATGTGAATGTAAAATTATAATTGTGTGAAAACAATTATTAAATGAAAAACACGTTTATTAAAATTCATAATTGAAATTGGAATTGTCATGCAATGCATTGTTCAAGTAAATGCAAACGAAATGAGAAAATATGCATTTTTTCATTATCAAATTTCATTACGCATAAGATTATTGAGAATGTTATAGAAATTGCTATTATTGCGCGTTCTAACATAAACATAGACGAAATTTTCACTATTTTTCATTATTTGCAAAAAAAAAAAATAATTGGGAAAAATGCAAACAAGAAAAAAGAAAACTTATTTATTAAATGAATTCAAACGTTCTTAGGACATCGATAGAGGTAAGAAATTTAACAATAGCCGACAATTCGAACTTCTATGCATTCTTCCGTCTTTAAAAGGGCGAAATCACGTTATCATGAAATGTGTGTAGATATTGAATATTTGTAATTTCTTAGGTCGAAAATCGTACAAAGTTGCAAGTAATGAATCTACTAAAAGTTTCCGCTGCTCTAAAAGCAATAATTTCCAAGAGGCTTAATATATTTCAACCAGAACTTTGCCAACTTAGATTGTTATCCTTGTATTGAAATTCCAACCAATTATTATTATTAAATAAATAATTAATTCTCAAATTAAAGTCAAATTATAAAGACAATTAGTGCGTCAAAATTCTTATGTATCCTACACCATTTGCGGTGCACAGTATATTAAGTTAGTGAGGACGTATGTAATATAGAGTAGATCTTAAGGTAGACCTATTTCATAATCTGAATTGATCTAACCCTGTCTGTCCGTTTGTCCGTTCTATTTCTGTTTAAAGCACAGGCCGCGATTTTTGCGATATTTCGATGAAATTTGGTACACTGATGTATTTTGGCCCAAGGACTAACGCTAATGAATATCAGTCGGATCGGTCCATTTTCTCGATCACTCCCCAAATAACGCCCTATTCTGTAATGTCGCCATACGAAAAAAAATTGTAATTTTCAAAATTTTTTGAGAAAAAATGGAGGTCACGTGTTCCGACCAAGGGGCGAACGCTATTGAAAATTGCTCAGGTCGGTCTTCTTTTCCAATCACTCTCCATACAGCACCCTATTCTGAAAATTTCTCGGCAAAAGTGACTAAGCAGTAGTATTTGGGCATTCTAAATTGGTACGAAAACTTTGGACTAGCTAGAGCAATTTTTGAATACCGTCTCATATAACGAAAACTGAAGTTCATACGACAAGAAGGTATAATATTCAATGGTTCATAATGGAAATTATATCATAATAGTAAGTTAACGTAAAAATATGAACTGTACCAAATTTGGACCATCTCGGCCTTGTTTTTTTTGATCCTATCCTAATAAAGATTTTCACGAATATTGATGCAGGATGTAGAGCAGGAAAGTCTCAGTTTTAATATGTGGTGATCGAAATTGACGCATAATATTATAGTAATTTCATACAAAAATGAACTCTGCAAAATTCGAACCATCTACGCCTATTTTTGGATCCTGTCCTACATTATGTTGCGTTTTGCGCCCGCTTCGCCCTAAATATGCACATGAAAAACATGCCTTTATGTAGAAAGAAACATGACATAACTTCTGTGTTGTATAATAAAAATAAGAAGTGTGTCAGATAATGTGTACGTGTAGGGTATTTATTGGCCGTCCTTGCCTTAATTACTTGTTATATATTATTTCATGCATATACGTAGGTAATGCCATAGTCAGTCACATGGCCTCTACACATATTCTTCGTTCTGCAAATAGTTTCAAAACCTTTACCCAGTAATAATTTTGCTGTTATTTTTATAACCATCGCCGCATTTATGAACGAATGCAGATTTATTTTATATCCCCTTTTTTGTTTTCTCCTTTATACGTATATTATTAAATTCTATAACCTTTAACCGGCACTTATGCAAATAACTGTGACTGCAATTTGTACGTGAAGTTTCTTATATTCTCCCTTTTCAATATAGGGATTTGTTAAATATTCTGCAGACATAAATCTATAAACGAAAAGAATTATTCGCTAGTATTGATCTATGGCTTTTTTATTGAATGTAAGTTTTCCTATTTTATATTCTCTCTTAAATCCATGAAAAATATTTACTTTGAAAAGAAATAACAAAGGGATTATACGAGTTTACTTGTTTGTGGGACCGGCGGCGGGGGTCGGTAAGAGTAGTCGTAAAAGCTTAGGTGCCATAAGCTATATAAAATTATTAAAGCCATTTGGGTAAGGTTAACTTAAATTTAGTTTTTATTACATTTCTATCCATACATATCGTATATTATGAAGAGTTTGGATAAGTGATACGTCGAACTTGATGGTTATTGAGATATGTAAAATGGTTGACTTGCGTTTATGATGAGGGCGATATTCAAGCTCAAGAAGTACAAAACAGGATAAGGTAAGTACAAGAATAGTCTCAGAATTACTCGAGCGGATAAAGAGAAGGAAAACAAAAAATATTAGGAAAAAATATCATTATATTGTTACGAAATTCGCTTTTCTCGGATACGGTTCGTAAGGGAAATACAAACTTGCACGTTTTCACTACCAGACTTATTCTTATTTACAATCAATTTCTTTAAGGTTAGGATTATCTATATTTTACTTTGGCAATACTCCCGACTTCTCAACTCCAATATTCTTTTTCGACACAAATGTTCTTGTCCGACTGATTCTGCGTTCCGCAAATATTCTGTATATATGTACAGATTCACAAGCATAATACTATTACCTAAGTTTATGGCTTCATTCTCTTGTTGATCCATTTTTCCACTATTCTTTTCCCTCGGCCGGCAGCTGCATGACGTGCCGCGAATGTGCCCTTGGCTTTTCCCAATATTTTTAGCTGTTGAATAGTTTCGAGACCGCCAGACTTTCTAATGAAAACTTCCGTCCTCCTCAATGCAGTCATCAACAGCAGGCTTTCTCCTCGCATTGTTTGAAGTTTTCCTTTTTCAAGTTTGCGTATCGTTTTGATTTTGTATCAATTTTGGAATATGATAAGAAAGCGCTCCGATATCAATTTTTTTGTATAATAAAGTTTTTAAGTAAGCGGAGAAAAAAGCGGAGAATACGGCTGTAAGTCTGCAGAATAGAGGTAAGGTAATCTTTCAAACTTTAGTTCTTTCGACTGTGGAAATTACTGCGATGCAGATTCTTCATGAATCAACACTTCCTTACATTGATCCTACGAGCAAATTGTTTTTCTTTGGTGACGACACTCCACTTTGTGGGTTTTTTTTTTCGATTCAGTGAGCATTTTATGATCTTGTCAACAAATGCAGCTGTTCTGGCTTTTGGAATCGATTGTTTTTTCATTTCACTGCATTGGATGTTCTTTTATTTTAGGTGTTAAGCGATGGTTCCATGTTTCATCTATATTTAAGAATCGAAGGAAAAACTCGGCTCTATTGCTGTGACACAGCGCGTCTCAAAGAAGGATCAAGATTAGCTATAATATTACGTGAACCGCGACGTTTCAAATAAAAGTATGGTATTACGTAGTAATGGCTGTGTTTTTCACATTTCCATGATTCACTAAGGCTACACTACACTATTAATGCCTGTGAAAGAAGCAAGATTCATCTGTATATTAATACGAATGGTCTTCCTTCTAATGGTAATCTTTCTAATTACAATAAGTATAGTCTCCAACGATTTGTCACAGACAATGGGGGGATTATTGAGTGTGAGTATAAATATTCCGAAGGAAAAATAGACTATGAAATGTTTGACTACGAAGGCAACTAGGAAGGCTTTTCGCACGCTATTACAAATGATGCAAAGCAATAACGACTTTCAGGGAAAAGTGAACGATTTCGATATCTTTTGAAGTCTTGATAAAGAAGAATAGGCTAGAAAGAGAGCCCCAAAATTGCAACGACAGAAATTTCATTTGGGAATTTTAATAGAAAAGTACAAATATTGCTAAAGAAAAATTAGCGAAAATACGTACAAACAGCCTATAAACCCCTTTACAAAAATCATTGAATGGGGTCATAAAATGTGTGCATGAAATAATGTTAAATGGATGCAGGCTATAAGTGGATAAGCAAAATTGTAACGATTTTCAACGGGCAACAATCAGTTGGGTCTTTGGATTTGAACGAAACACTTTGCTGCTGAAATATTGAAAAACTTTGGTTATTGGAAATAAAAATTTAAAAAAAAGTAAGCAAGAGTTTGGTCTCAGTAACGCATAGAAAATTTTTAAAAATTGTTTCTATCTTTGTTTTCATCGCTAATGAATTTCAACTGAATCCATGTTTTTTTGCAACTCTTTCAAAGCAATACAAGTGAAACATCAAAAAATCGCTATCTTTTCTATTTATACCCATCATCGAAGAATGAAGGGTATATTCACTTCGTTCAAACGTTTGCAGTGGCTAGAAGGAAGCTTCAGAGATACCGAAATGTGTAATCATTCTTAATCGGAATGAAGTTCTGAATCGATCTAGATAAGTGCATTTGTTCGCCTGTGTAATGTCTGTTGTAAACATTCTATTGGTTTCAAATTTGGCAAAAGCATTTCCGCAGTTTAGCATTGGACTCCCGAAAGACACGCGAAGACAATATTGTAACGTCATGTACCGTGCATCAACTCTTTTTGAGTTTAAGTTCGTACCACTGAGTTGTGATTTTCAGGATAGCATAAGCTTTATATACAAATCTCAAGAAAATCTATTTACAAATTAATTATACGAACTTTCACTTACAACGTCTTGGTACTCGTACTGGTCATGTCCGCATATATTCTGCTTATAAACCTTTTTACAAACAAGTTACCAGTACGTAACTTTATCGTGATATTTCTGTATTAACGCCCTTTCCCCTGAAATGTTCTGCTAATTGTTGTTATCCTCTTCGACCATCCATGAATGTGTATTTGGTTTTGCGATTTTTTGAAATTTGGTTTCTTAGAAAATCGATTAGTTTTCATGTAACTTCAAATCATCAAATGTGAGATTTTCGTAGCAATATTCACTTTATACAATATTTTCTTGCCTCGATGTCTCGTTGGCTTTAATTGTCATCAGCTGATAAAGTATTGATGGCAATGATGATGGTATTTAGAATACATTTGTTATCGATAAGTCGGCAGTGATGGTATATATAGAATTTATGATAACTACAATCTCTACCATAAAACAAAAAGAGAGAGATGGAGAGAAGAAAAAGCAAAACAAAATAAATAAAATTTTTAACATAAATGCATGCACATGTATTTATGTATTTACTGTCCCGCCAAAGGAATTAACTTACATATTGATGATACAAGCAAGCCAAACAAAATAATCTATTTTTCGCAGAGGCAAATCAATATATAGATAACTTAATAATGTGTATTGCATTCAGCGAATTCAAAACATAAATTTTATTCTTATCACATTGAATTTTTGCTGTTAACTGTTCGTCACGAAGTTGAAGTTAAAATAATCAACAGTATGTAACAAGTGTATATAAAGGACGACAAGAGCAACAAGGTTACGTCGAAACGATTGTAACACGTGGAACCACCTGTGTGCCTAAATTGCATGTCTTGTAAATGCTTGCTAGTGTGCCTCCTTGCTTTCAAACCAAACACATCGACTAGCAGGCACCTACCCTAAGTTAAGCTCATCAAGAAAAATAATATAAAAAAAAAAATCTACTTTGAAATAATGTTCAATTGTATCCGATTTCAAATTATTCAAATTTCAAATTTTTCTCTTATATATATTTATATAGGGATTTAAACTATTGATTAGCCTAACATTTTATATTATATCGGTTTCTTTGGCCAATTGTTTGTTGCTGTTATTCGTAAAAGGGGATAAAATTTGAAATTAAAAGGCAATACCATGAACCCAAATCTATTTACTTGGAAATCCTTAATTTTGCAAATTGACTTTGTTTGCAGATAAGATTATATCTACAAAGGTAAGGGAAAAGGAAAAAAAAAGATCGAAATTTTCAACTTACTCTTTTATCAGAATTTGATATAAAAAATATAACCAAAAAAATACAGAACTAAAATCAAAGTGAATTTAATACCATTTTAAGTAAGATTCCCTAAGAAATTTTCCACAAATTTTTTACAATCCAAATGTAAACCAAATGTTTTTAGGGTCTCAACGGATTTTCATCCTCATTCTCTCAGTTCAACTAACGAGATATTTGTAGTAAATTTTTGGTTTTAAAGTTAACACAAGTTGTAGAAATATGTTTAATTTTTACGGTTTGTTATGATTTAACGGAAATCTGAATGTCACAATTTACGCGATAATTGAAGCAGCTTTCGTCCCGATTAAGTTAAATTTGAAGTAAGTAATGTAGTAAGTTTACGCTTTTAGGGCCATACAGATACCCAGCATTCGCCTTCACTCGTGTGCTTTTATTTTCATTTATTTATTTATTTTTTTTTCAATTCTATATTAAGTTTATAATCTGAACCATAATAACAAGAACAATAATAGCAAAAAAAAAAAAAGAAAAGAACACCGTAACATCGGTTAATCGTTACTAATTACGCTTACAATTGTGTAAATTTTAAATCGTTTATTGCAACGATGCTCCGTTAACCAGTTAAATGCTGGCAATTGTATGCAAAGTAAAACAAAACAAAAAAAAAAAAAAAAAACATAAAAAAACAAAAAAAAAAGAACGAAAACAAAAATCTCTGCTTGCATTCACATTTAAATGTCTGGGTCCTTTAGTGCATTGACGGAGATTGTGTGTAGGTGTATGTGTGTGAATGCATAAGTGAGACTGTTTTTTCGTTCGTTCGCTCGTTCGTTTGTTCGTTTTATAATTCATGCCAACAAAAACCAATATCGCACTAAAAGTTCCATTAAAAAGATTACACGCCCTTGTGGCAATTGAGTGGCTTTTAAGCTGCCATAAAGCACCAAAAACCAGCAACAAACAGCAACAGCAATATCAACATTAACAGCAACAGCAACATCAATAGCAATAGCAGCAACGCTATCAAGACGAGAGTACGTGTATGTACATGTATGTATACTGTGTTGAAAATATTCATCTGCATATGCATGTGTGTGTTTGTAGTGTGTAGTGTGTATAAGTGTGTGTGTGAATTCATGTTAACTAAACGTCTGCGTCGAGAATAGGTATTAAAAACTCAGAGCTGATGCTTAAAATATTTTGTATAAGGTTGGATGTGTGTAAAAACGCATATCTGCACACTTTCTCCGCAAGAATAGGCTTTTATGGATTGCTTATAGCATATAGAATGACTATAGCAGACAATATTCTGTGCATGCAATCAAATTACATTCACAAGTGCTTATGTGATAAAAATTGCTTTGGCACGAGCTAATAGGAAAAATAACAATCAAACGAGTGCAAGGACTGACACTACTAAACAATTCGATGGAGGGAGGATACGTTAGAGAAAAGAAACTACTATCGTAACCAATAATTATTATGCTTACAGCTTTAGGCTGGAGGTAATATAAAAAATGATATATAAATAAATAAATAAATTAATAAATATGTAAATGTTGTTGTATGCTGCTAACTAACTAACTAACTAACTAACTAACAAAGTTAACTAACATGTCAAGTGCTTATAAGAAGCTTTTGTAAACGCTTTTGTGTTTCTTGTATTCTCATCTATGAAAACCCAAGTTTTTAGTTTCTGAACGCGGTTTCCCTTTCAATATAACATTTTAACGTAGTGGTAGGTTAAGTTAAGGCAGACTTACACTTAGGTTAGGTTACGAACAATGAATTGTAATGGAAAAGCATTTTGAAAGGATAGTGAAAAGGTTAGTGAGATAAACGTTGTACGAAAGTTTCGATACGTGACCAAAGGCGAGAGATTTTTCATGATCAGATATCAAAGAATATACCGTCTAAGAGAATATGGCTCGAGATGTTTCCTTTAGTTCGTGTAGCGAAAAGCTACAAGCATTAATATCCGTTAGCACGATGGAATTTTCTTTGAAAATGTAAACTTATCACTTTGATTCGTCGATCAAAGGCAAAAAGATGGATATATATATATATATATATATATATATATAGTTGTGATTGCAACTTCGTTCACACAAAAATCCTATATTGAAAACATTTTTAGTATATCTTGCCAAAATTTGTACTTACACTTGCCTTTTATTTCCCTACTTATGGTTTCCATAGAATGGTCTTTATATATATATGCATGAACAGACACGTATCATATTTGCTTTATGCAATATATTCTTACAAGGCTGCCTGTTTCTGTCGCTGTTGCTAATCAGAACGTCTCAGCCGCTGTAAACGTTGACTTCGTCGTTGCATTGCGACGCAACAGAGCTGCTGGTTATTGTTGTGGTGTTGTTTTTTTTTTTCTACGATATGTTTATTTTCTCTCTTCTCGATTTTGCATTTGTTTTCAATTGCCTTACGCACAACAACTTGTTTGAATGCCAACAACCGGCATGAGATGGAATAGATTTTATTGTTTTGATTATAGTGGCGGAAGAGGCAACACACAGTTATGTATACAAAACAGAATAGAGTGTTTGTAGCGTAACTCATATCAAAAAAATGAAAATGAATGCATGTATTACCTCACATCTGAATGAATTTTAGCCACTTTTTCAAATAAAAGCAAGTATTTTCTTATTACTGTCGAAGAAAATTCTCGTCGCATGAAGAAAGCTTAATGAAAAACTAACACTTATGAACTTGAAGAAAAGCAAACAATTTAATGTGAATAAAATTATAATACAACGTATTGTACCAAAAAAAAAAAAAAAAAAATAAAAAAAAATATGCTTAACTGCTTTAGGTGTACAAGTAATTGGTTGCTTCATAAAAGTTACCTGACCTTTTCAATTTTCCCGAAATTTCATCTACAGATAACTTAGATATTGGTATACGTATAATGTAAGCTTTAGTTGTTTATAAGCCGTCCTTTAGTGTCTATCAATTTGTAAAGAGACGAATGTTCTTTACGTCACTGCGTTATTTTCTGTTTTAGGTTCCATTTTAATGCTGCTGAAGCTACGGAACTGATTAAGTTGCCTTAAAGTGAAACTCTGTGGAATAATTCGAGTGTTCTTTGCGAGATTTCATGCAAAAAGTTTTAGTCTTGAAAGCGATGATAATTCGCATAGTTCTGTTCGTCTCCAGCAATGGGAACACACGAAGTGACCTTCAGTCAACTTGATGTGGAAGCATCGGCAGATTGCAACGTATTCTTTGGACCAGCCCCCTTCTTATTACCACTGCTTCAAATCGATGCAGTCAAGATGTGCGACAATGTGTCGATGACCATCTCGCCAACTTTCTACCACGACAATTTCCGGACCCTAAACGATAAGAGGCAAAAGTCCATAGATGGTGACGATGTGTATTTCAATTATTAAGCTTTGAATTATTTTATAATTAACGCAAGCGTAAAGTACATAAGATACGGTAGAGTATAATCGCATACTTTCCTTTCGCCTGATCTTCACTATTGATTTTTTCTGAGAAGTTCAATCGGAACGATTCATTATCCGCATGAGAGGATAACTTTTTTTAATCTATCTTAAATGAGGGAATAATTAAAATTTTTTAAGGCAGAAAGCGATGAGAAGAGCTTGGAACTTTATTTCCACTAACTTTCTCGTATATATCGTATGCCTAGAATAGTGCTTGCTTTAATATTATGTTATAGTAAATCGCATTCATATGCATTCACATTTTTACACAGGAGGACGTTTTGTATGTTCAATAAATCTCTGGCAATATTGTTAACGATCGTTATGATAAGCTGTGTATTGATCGTACTTTATTTTACTTTATTTTAATTGCGAAGTTGAACTTACAGGTCATCTTTCCAAACCTTTCCAAACGAAAGACCAATCAAAATAGCGACCCAGTAGCTTTCGTAGTAAAAAAATAAATGCCGTTTTTGTTTGCGACGCCCGCTCTATGCAATATTCAGAAGAAAAGTTTTATGAGGTTTATATTTAAGTATTTAAAGTTGTATTAGGTTTATAATTATTGAAAGCAAGTGGATGATCCAAGCTCTAAAAAAATATTATTCAATTTTTTTAAAAACGATGTACTATTTTTTTTTTTTTTTTTTTTTTTTGATAATGGATCGGTCGGAAATTCGTACTATCATGAAGTAAGAGTTCTTACAGGGATTTACGGGTTCGCAGATCGCGCGAAACATAAACCAACACACACAGTATCAAATTGGTTTGTCAAATTTTGTATTGGTAACTAATGATCCATGCGGTCAACCACAATCAAGAGTCGATAACCAAATGTCACCGTTTAGTCTGACTCATCTTAAATCCAAGCAAACAAACAGTATTTACTCAAGTTTAGCTCGAATAGGGAGAGTGAAAAAAGTTAAATGGGGTAGATTGGGTAGTCAAGGATGAAATTTTTAGTTAAGAGATAAGGGCCACGTTATATAGTAAGATTTTAATGTATTATCTTCAAACTTCATCCTTGACGACCCACCACATACCATGTAGGTGTTTTGGCTGATTTTTTAAATGATCAATCACTCAGTGAATGCTCCTTGCTCCGATCAGAAAGAAGCGAGGAAACGCAACCGGCTGCGTGCGTGTCCAGCGAACGAGCATTCGCTATAGCTACGACCATGTAAGCCAGTTGTAACCTATTAGAGATTCCACACCGCGAACCGCCACTTGGTCACCACGATTCTTCCTTACTCGACTACTCGATTGCACGATTTGTTAGTAGTCTTTGGATAAGACTAGCACAAGCTAAGAATTTTATTTACCTTTTTTCACATGTGAGAAGAATTATTTTGTAATTTTCGATTAACTTAATCAATATTCAATTTTGACACGAAAATTTTAAGATCCGAATTCGACCGGAAAATGAAAAGTTTTATAAATTTTAAGCGGTTTCAGTGGAGACGGGTCTAGCTGTTTGGTAATTGGGGATGAGTGCATGAATCGATTAAGACGGCTTTTCAACAGAAATCTTTCAGGAATGATAGGAAACTATTTCAGATTTAGTCTCTTGTGATTTGAAGTTATGGCCGTGAAGAATTTGAAGAATAGCTGATTAGAAAGAAAGATAGGCAAAATCGATTCTTTATATTGCATTTTCATCAAGAACGTTTGCTTTATTTCATAATTATAGGCGTTACGAGCATTTGACAAATCTAGTCTACCTCCCGTTTCGGCTATAAAACGTGAAAACTGTAACACGTTGTTATTAACAATTTATAAGCTATTGTATCACGAATTACACAGATCTAAAGTTTGTAAAACTTTCAATCGGCTTTGACTTATTAAGATCCATACTTGGAAAAAATTTAAATGTGTAACACAGTTATTATATACGTATGTACGTACGATGCGATATACGAATCAATTGATTTTCTCTATGGCTTTGTTTATCATTCAAATACAATATACAAACTAATGGTGAGTAATGAAAGATTCCATTTAAGCCGAATATAACGGAGAATGATTTCAACTTTTTTTTTTGTTTTTTCTTTTCAATAAACCGTGACTACTTAAAGTTTTTATAAATTTTTAAATGTTGTTAGTAGTACATGTTTTTCTTTTGCGACTAACTTAACAAAAACAAAAGGGGAAAACGGGTGACGGTGTGAGGAGGTGGTGGTGAGATATGGAGGCGAAACCTTAGTCAGCAAAGGCACAAATTCATTCTTAAAAATGTAGTTAAGTTCTCTTTGAAAATATCCGCAACAGTAAACATGTATAAATATTAGAACGACAAGGCAAAGTCTAGCGGGAAGCTCGTAAGCAAACATCCCGCCCTCCATTGGCTGAGTAGAGATATACATTTTAAAAATTTATAAAAATAGTTTCTTTTTTGAGTTGGTTATGTAACAAAAATAGCAACAGTAACGGTCGCAAATAAGAAAATACACCCAAAATATAAAAATGATTTATTTATAAAGTCGAAATGGAAAAATCAGTTGCATGCAGCAATAAAGCAATAAAGGGAAAAATTTTTCACAAAATTATACACATATATACGAACGTTTAAGTGCCGCATCTATGTATGTGTACTCGGTGAAAGTAGCAAATGTACCCTAACCGTAGAGAAGCCAAAATATATACATGTATGAGCATTGAGACAAACCTACGCACGTACACTTTTATGTTATATTAGATAGATAGATAGATATTATATATTTAGAGCATAAAATATGCTTAAAAAGCTTAAAGCATTAAAGTAGTTGTCACTTGAAAGTAAAAGAAATGCAAGAAAATGATAGAATAAATAAGGGAGAGAAAAGTTCTATGCATAGACCCCTTTCGCCGTGTCTCGCATGTACTATGGAATCTTTTTACAATATATGTACATATATACATATGCATGCACATAGCGCACTTATTTACACGTCTATGTATCTAGCATAGATACGTAACGTAACAGCATTAATAAAATACAATATTAAAGTTAATATAGTGACAACATCTAAACGTAGTAAATAAAGTTTACCATCATCTCATCGTGTGTCCGTCGTATCGTTATATTATTCTTTTAGAAAATTATATATATATATGTATATATATATATATATAACAGTTTTTGTGTCGGCAGAGATGACAGTATAAAGATTCATTTACACACACGTATATAAACAATTGTTAATATGCAACATGAATGTGTGTTTGGTTGGCCTCTGTGCGTTGCTTGTTCAAGTCTGTGGTGGGCGGACATGTGCGAGGATGAGTCTCTGTTTGCAACAGCAGTTAGTTGTTAGCATCAGCACATCATCATAATACTTATAAAGACAAAACAGTTGTAAGAAAATTTATGTTATGTCCATATCCACATACGTATCATGTATGTTACTATTCATGAGCCCTTATGCATGCATTTGCATTTAACAACTCGATTTGTCCGACGAACAAAAGTGAGCAGCAACTATTCTTCCTCTTAACTATCTATCTATCTATCTATATATATATATATATATATATATGCATATACACTTTACATATATATACGCACATATGTTAAGTATAATATGAAAACAATCACAACAGCATTATCTCTGAAAAATAAGAAAAGTTTTTGTTACCATTTATTGTCGTAGGTTACTGAAGACGTTTTGTGTCATGTTTTGCCGTTTGTTCGTTTTTCCTATAACATGTATACACGCAAACGCGCCACATACTTGTGTTGCCATCATTCGTACATGTTCTTTATGTGGCATATCACACCAAACTGTGACATTTAAATATTGCCACTCGACTCTATGTGACTATTTGCCCGTTAGTCTGCTATTACATACAATACCACACAAAAATGTACAACTACGACGCAAGTACATTTGTACTTCACATACGTAGAAGGAACGAGTAAATACTCGTTTGTTGCAAGAGTGCCTCTTAGGGGTCATATTGACAGAACAAAAAAAAAAAAAATAAGAGGGAACAAAATTCTAAAACATGTATCGTATGTTGGTGTCGACATATTCATTTTTATTTTCGTTCTGCCCACACTTTGGCTTAGTTGAGAGAAGTAGCAATCGATATAACATGGATATAAGCCGGATTTTGGTTTCATTTCTTAACTCAAACCGCTCACCTTTCATTCTCACCGCCGATCTATTGACGCTCTTTAAAACTTTATAATAATGGATTACCTTATTCTTTTCATCCTTTCTAAGGACGTAATTTTTGTTTTTCAATCAATCAAAGCTATTGTGATTTACATAACTTTACGAATCGATTGTTAAACATAGTATATAACCACATTCTAGTAAAACGTGAAACAAAACGTATAATGAAACATATAACTATTACGGGGTTTCGCATGACACGTTCAATACACACGACCAACTGGAAGTTACACTCTAAAAAATTTTCATTTTCATTCAAATGATAATAAAAATTAAAAAGAAAAAACCAATTTATTAGTTTAGCCGCCATATTTGTTTATGCTGTTGTGCAAATAGTTGAGAATGAACTAATAACCCAACAGTGCGCCATTTACAAGGGGGAAGGGGATATTTTAAATGTCTATATTGCATTCGTAGTAAACTGCTACGCAATAAATGTAAAGTAAAATTGACTCGCTTTTGAATTCGTTTTAAAAACTGAATTTTCTAATCGTTATTCGTTTATTCCCTTTAGTACTAGTTGATGTGTGAATCATATAGTTTCCCGGAATTCCCTTATAAATCGATTACAATTGCTTGACTTCAAAAGTGTTATAAAATATATATTAAAGAAGGCTTTTAATCATACCCTCCTTATCCAGAAAGATCAGTCTGTCCTGCCATTTTAGACTTGCCATGCAATTACTTGCTCCTAAGCTCACTTTTAAGCTCAATGGATCTCGTAAATATAGCAATCATTTTGATAACAATAGGGCTCCGAATATATTTTTACCTTTTTCTTTTTTTTTTTGTATTTATATTGTTTATCATTAGTCTCCCTACGTCTCCCATATTTCAGATAGAGTGTAAATTCCGTATGGAAAGATCGATTGATATTTTGAGGTTTTTTTTGGATATAATTGCCAGAACGAGTAACGCCTGAGCGATATAACGGAGACGGCAGCACATTCCAGTTTATTGGAGCTTTCGATTCCTCAGTGTCTTTTGATTGGAGCACTTTACCATATTTTCCATACACAGCCCACTGGCTCTTCCCACTTCCTTTAAATACTCAGTTTTAAGATCGATGTTAACAGTTTTCATGGTCTGCATCATGGCTACGTGCCTTTCGGATGCCGCAGTGCATTCGTTGATCCTGCCAAAGTAACGGGTCAGGAGCGTTGTCTTTCTAATTAAGCAGAAGTAACACAATACTCCATGTATTTGAAGTTTGGAAGGACATGGAACAACTTCTACTACTGCGCCTTTGTTCAGTTTATATTCAACACCTTATAGTAGTAGTTACGTACTTTCGTGGTCAACAGTGAAAACTTACTCACTTACTACTAATCATATTTCAATCAATCAATTTATCGCTTGTGTTGTCAGGTTTAGGGGATTTTTAAAATATTTATAATGCAAGGAAATATATATCGAAAACCTTAGAATATATATATGCATATATATATATACTTGAGTAGTGTGAATTGACGATTGAAATCTCAATCACGGCTCGAAAGCATCGTTTAAAAAGCATACTTTGTTTTAAATTTTTTAAATTGGTCGCATATTATATACTAATTTGTAACGTAGGGATATGTAAAATTGCAACTCTGAATTTGGTTAAAATGATTGAAGCGAACAATTTAAAAGGTCAAAAGAACCTGAAGATCAAGACGGCTCGTCTTATTTTAATTCTGGAATAGCTCTTACGCTTACATAGCATATTATACTTGGAATAAATATTTGTTTATGCTTTTCATACGTTCACTCTTTACAGTGTATGCAGGTTTATGCATAAAATTAATCACACTTTAAATATTTTCAGGTTAGTGTAGAGTGTGTCGTACTGCAAAATTTAAATAGACATATATATATAAATATATAAAATAAACATACAAATGTTTTTAAAAATTGTTGTGTAAAAATACGAACGCGTAGTAAATTATGAATGAATCAACCGAAACCAACAACTAAAGATATTATCATCACAACATAACATCAGCTGCAGACATCTTCAAAAACGTTCAACGAAACGTGTAGGCCAGTGTGTATGCAGACAGCTCTATATAAGATTATATAAAAACAAAACCGCACATAATCATAATAATGATAATAAAAATTACAAGAGTACTTTGTCAGTTACTCGTCACATTTGCATAAGCTGTTGTCTAAGCCGGTAGCGAAGACAACTGCATCGAGAGAATGAACAACAATATACCAGTAATATGCTTCAGTATATCGCTTCAGTGTTATTGTCAACCGACAAGCATTTACAAAAGAACATGGACGTAAGAAGAAGAAGAAGAAGTTATATAGTAGCATAATAGTAATGATGATATGTTTTGTTGTTGATTCTAGTGTGAAGATGAATTCATAATAAGCCAGTGTTTGAGTGGAAAAACGAAAAAGCCAACCAGAGATCATAGCCTAGGCAAGTAATGTGAAAGCTTAATGTAGCGTATACATAAATTTACGTATAAGCGGAGAGAGTTTAATGTGTAAAAGAAGCAGAGGAAAATTTTTACTTTGGCGCGCTCTTTCTATGTAGCTGGTGTTGATGGTTGGATATGTATTGTAAGACCGGCCGGTTGCATTAAAACAGAGCAAACAAAAAAAAAAAAAAAAAACAAAAAATGTAGTTTACGTTACGTTGAAGGTTTTTTTTTTTTCATCTTTTATTGTGTAAAAGCCAAGTTGAGGCAGTGTGTTAGCGTTAACGCTGACTACCATTTTTACGTTAAGAGTCATATCGCTGCCTACAACCACCAACACAACGCTGCTGTCTGTTGTTCACATTGAGCCAGTTAGCAATTTTATTTTAATATTCTTTTTTTCGCTCTCATTTTTCTGTTGGTGAGTAAGTATTTTTCATTTTTTCCTTTTTTTTTTTAATTCTTTATTTTATTTTTTTTTTATTTTTTTTTTATTTTTATGTTATTTGTTGTATGTTGTTTGTTGTTTGTCTTGACTGCTTGTTTGTCTACATATATACGTATATATGTATAGATGTCTGGTTGCCTGCCTTATTGGGTGGCAGGCAGGCAGGCAGGCAGGCAGGCTAGCTGGCTGGTTGGCTGGCTAGCTAGCAAGCTTGTCGGTAGACTTTTGACAGCAAGCCTTCGCTTGCTGTTACTTGTAAGCTACGTTGCAGAGCTGTTAGCTGCTACTGCTGTTGCTCTTTGTATTAGTTGTTGGCTTTTATACTTGTGTGCGACTTTGTTTGTATATATACATATATATACATATGTATATATGTATACATATATATATATATATACATATATATATACATATATATATATATATATATGCGTTGGGGCTGAGACTGTGTATGAATTGTTTTGTTTGGGGGTATTATCGTTCTAAATGTAAAAAGCCTGCTTCAGTTTGTCGTTTGACGTTCATCGAGCCATACCATTGTGCAGGCATGAATATACGTAAATTTTGATAAAACTTAAATAAAACGTGCGTTTATACGACAAACCAGAATACCTATACAAACAAACATAACAACAGCAACAACTACTAATATATTTTTGGTGAATTTTTCTTATTTAAATATTGATATCAATTTTGATTTTCAAAAGCAAATTAGTATAAAAAAAAAAAAAGTTTTCTCTTGTTTTTTTCTGCATATATTGTTATTCTTTTTAAACCAAAAAAAAAAGAAAAGAAAAAAAAGGCGCGTTGTCTGTGAAAATAGGTAGGTAGGAAAGTGTGTGTATGAGTGCGTTTTATTGGTTTTTTTTTTTTTTTTTGCATGTGGTTGGTGTTATTGTTAGTGTTACTCTCGAATATTATTTTGTGATGTGAAACTTATGAATTTGCATAACGCCGTTTAGATGTCACAGTAATGCGCTCACAAAAGACGAGTTCTTTTACCGGTTAATCTGCTTCTTTTTTTTTTGTTCCAATATTTCGCTGGTAATCTAATGCAGCATCAAAAATAATATTTGCTTGTAATTGTTGAAAAGAAAGAAACGTGATTTAATTCTTCATTTTTCTAAATTTCTTTCTAAAATAGAATTTCCAAATAGCTGGAAACATTTAAAAGGAAGTGCTTAAAAAAACAAAAGCAGTAAATTAAAGAAAGCAAAAAATGTATTAATTTATAATAAAAAAAAAAATAAAAAAAAAAAACACACACACACACACACACACACACAATTCTTGTCCCGATTTTTCTCATGTGGATTTAATAAGTTAAATCGTGAAAAAAAAAATCCTGAAGGTATTTATTTGCATATTTTCAAATATAATTTAATTACTTGAATATTTTATAAAAATGCATATATACATTAAATATGTTGTACTACTTTATAATACACACACACACACACACGCACGTACACGTATACATGCACACAATAATCTCTTAGGGTGACATATAGATGCGCGATAATTATTGACGAATCCGTATGCTTTTTAGATAGAATCAATCGACTTTTCGATTATTAAATTTGCAAGCTACAGTTATTTCGGTGACGCTACAGATTATATTCAGATTTTTCCATTGTTTCACAAAAGCAAAGACAGCTTCCCTACACCGATTGACTGTATCTTGACGACATCTATATGTAACCCTACGAACTTATTGAGCGAAATTGTTATATGCACGTGCCTGTGTTTAAATATTTCATCGTTTTTTCTCACTATTTCCACTATGTACACCATTTTTGTTTTCTTATATGGAACTAGTATTATTAGTGACTAGTAGGATTAGCCGTCCAAAAATATTTGCAACTATCAGAAACTGTTAAAATGAGCTCTTCTTTCACAACATCGCTTGAGTTGATCATGCTGCCATCCTATCTTTATTTTTGACTAGGAGAGTGCGCAAATGACAGCTTCACTCTATTACTTGAGATAAAAAGAAGTATTATGTTCGTCTTACCGCAAACCTTAAATATCTGCCACCTTAATCGGGAGGTTAATTGGAAGAGCATTTTTGCCCCGAAATTTTAAATGGCAATACATTAGTAATTGCCACTCTCTACTATATGTTGCAAGTACTTGCTGGACCTATTGCACTAAGATTAACCTCTTCATCGCATTTATTTATTTTGGATGAGTGTGTGGGCTACCTCCGACCATCTTAAACGCATAATTGTAGAATTTTAGAAATAAAAAGGAAATATATATAATAAAATTAAAAGTTTTATCTTAGTTCGAGAGAGATCGCTACATTATTTCGAGTTCGCACAATAATGAGTGAGTAGCATAAACACTTTATGAATGATTGATTTTTCGAATCTAAGGGAGATTCTTATTGTCATGTAACCTGTTCTATTGTATCTACATATAGCTTCGGAATGTTAGAATTCCTTTTTTTGCCCGGAATTAGCATAAAGATCCCCTGGTAAAGTCTGGCGAATTTCGTCGCCAATAAAAAATGAATTCATTACTCGAAGCTAATGTCTAAACACAAAAATATAAAAATTCATTAAATTTTCTACAAATATATATATATATATATATATATGAATGTCTCAGTGTTACCAAAAAAAAAAAAAAAAAAAAAAAAAAAAAATTTCTACCTTTAAATGTAGAATATCTTTGCTATATGAAAGCCAATTTAGATTAGACATGTTTACCTATCATAAAATACCGTGTGTGCTTATTAAGTAAAAAAAAAAAAATAAATATAATTTCACATTACCGAATGATGTAAAATGTCATGCCGTTGCAATTGTTTTATTATATATATGACTTACTAAACTTACTGGGGCTCACAAAGTAAAGTGTATTCATTTCGACTTGATTACGATATGTTTATGAATCTGGTGCCTCTAATTGCAATTTTTAGTTTTTGACAAAATTTAAATTTAAATTTAGTCAAAATGGTAGACGGATAAGTTTAAATCACATGGAGAACGTCTCCAAGCAAGCAGTTAATTACAAACAAGAAGACGAATGCATTTTAATGCATTTTTGCATAAATAATCGCAGTTCTTAAGAAGAAGAAGCTTTCAAATTTTAATCGTATCAATAACATCAAGATGACAATGGCCTCAATTAGCCGACTGATGCACTCTAAGTTAGTAAGGACATATTTGTAATCGTAGTATACTACATTCGGCAGGTCAAAGGTGTATGTAGCTGGCTGACCATGCTATGTTTTCATGCTCATCGGTTTAAGAACAATACCACCGGAGGTATATTAGATTTGTCACGTGTATGTCTAGTAGAACCGATTTAATGGCATCGGTCTCTCTGTTCGTCTGACTTCAATACCATGTCCGGGAAAATAAACTCCGTCTCCGTCAATCTTATCTTGAAAATCATTAAGATCTATCAATATTCCCTTTATTTTTTTTAATTTATTTTTAAAACGTAATCTTTTTAGTTTATAGTTAAAATTTTTCCTTAATAAAAATTCCATACCAAGCTGGGAAGTCGAACTTAAATTGAATTAAAAAAAAAAAAAACATACGCTTACAATAAACTCATATAACTAAGAAGGAGTTAAATATTTATGCTTCACTATATATATAAGCACTTACAGAGTGTTGCCCAGTCGTATAAAAATATCATTTATAATGTGCAACATTTACGCTACGTTGAAGTGTCCATTATATGTCGAGTAGATTTTCGCTTTGAAGTCAAGTAAGGCATAAGGTAATAAGGCAAGTGGCTAGTGGCGTATAGCGAAAGATTCGAGCTATGTCGTATATAGCTACTTGCTTACTTGCAACTTGGAGAGTTATGGATTAGAGAATTAATTAAGTATATAATACATCGGTCAATAATTTCCGGGACTAAATAAAAAAACTAAACCTTTTTTTTTTTTTTTTTTTTTGCAAAATTCAAATTTATCTACCACCATAGTCATCTTCAAGAGTAATATAATCAGGTTAAAGCTTCTTCAACATTTCAATGCCTTTTTTTTGCAGAATAATTTTTTAAGGCGCTTATAATTGATTCGACTTTTTATAATGGCCTCATAATTTCACTTAGATCGTTTCACTTGGAATATTCTACTGAAGTTTGCGAATAACTAATTCAAGCTAGGCGGCAAACCTACGGAATAAGGCGAGTGAGCCTGAAATTCGAACTTTAACTCCGGCAATATTGCCGTTATAAACATTGATCGGTAGCAGGACGAATTTTGTTCACGCGGTCATGTCTTCACATTTCTGGAATGTCATCTATCTTTTTCGATTACCGAGAATAATTTTCAAGGATATTGGTTTTCGTTTTCTGATCTAATCACTTTTTTGGGAATGCACTTCGCTTAACATCAATAATTGTTTTCTTCAGAATAGTGTTGCAATAACACTTTTCAAGCCAATGCTGTCGGTTCGAAGAACAACGTAGTTCCAATTTTTCATTAGCTTTGAAAATGAAAGTGCTCTTATTAAACTTATTGTAAGCTGTGAAGAAACGACTGGAATGAAGTAAAGTTTTTAGATGCGTTGTTTTACAATATGGTATCGATTTTCTATTAGAGATGCCATTAATTTATCGCTTCCAGAGATTACGAACTAATGTGTTATGTTCATGAAATTTTGAATTGATCTCGTCATGTTTACCAATTCGACCCTTTGCCTTATGCGCCATTTTGTCATTTTGAATTGACCAGAGGTAAACATTACGAATTGGGAGAATGTCTTAGGTGATGGAAAAGTATTAAGCCTCCTTAAATTGATATACGTTTGCTTTTCAAACTAAGTAACGCTATTTTGTGATAGGGCTTAATACTTTTTTATATAAAGGATAATAAAATAAGTTTGTATTTACATTTGCAACACTTTCAATTACGTAACAGAGACCATCAGCGTAAGATTCTCAATTTAATCTTAATTTATGTTCTTCTGTCCGTATGCCTGCTTGTTGCTGGCATTTCTCAAATCATAAAGCTTAGCTGAAACTTCGCATTTGATTCAATGCTGTGGACTAAGAACGAAGACGCATAGCGGATGTCTGTCTTAAATTTAATAAAATAAAAATATCTTTAGAATCGTTGCAATAATACGCTCAAAATTACAAATATTTGCGCTTCTATGTATGTAAACTTGTGTTCTAAACTATACCAAGAAAATATTTAAGAAATTAATTTATTATTTCACTCAGTTACGTTAATAGTTTATGAGAAAACACATATGTTTTTATTATTGCGGTTTTATTTTATTTATTTATTAAATTTTTTTTTTTTCGTTATTCTTTTTCAACCGAAAATATCAATATAAAAACATTTGTAACGCTTTTTAAACAATATGGACTGATGTTTATGTCAGTGATGGCAGATTCACTTTATGGATTAAACATTTAATACCACATGTTAATAGTTAGACTTAAGCCAATAACGTAATCGTTATCAACATCAAGGCTTTATTTTCATTGGTATGTAATGTACATACATGTGCGCAACAATCAAACTTAATATGTTATAATTGTTAAATTGGTTGAGAAATACGTACAAAAGAGTATAATTTATAGTATTTTTGTGTTAAATGCGCAATTTATGCGATGAGCATATACACTTGTAAATAAAAGCACCCATAAGTAAATGTATTGTGTAATGAAAAATAAAAAAATAATTCTTCAAGTGCAATTAGCTACAAAAGATTTAAAGGAGAGAGAGAGAGAGAGAGAGAGAGAGAGAGAGAGAGAGAAAGAGACAATATGAATAAATATACGGGTTTCATACATTCATATCTAAGTGAATCAGGCTAAGGTAAAGTAGCATTTCAATTCAAAGGAAAATTAAAAAAATTATATATGAAAAAAGGGTACAAGAGCATAAGTTCGTAATGGAACATCAGAGATAACAGCTATCCTTCACAAAAATATTCAAATTTTTTTTTAGATCTTTTTTAACTTATTTCTTTATATGCAAATTGTCTTGTCAAACTAACCCTTCGTTTAATGTTTGTTTTCTACAATGTATTCTTTTTGATAATTTCACTTTATTCTTCACCTTTTTTTATTTTAATACATTTGGAAGATGATCTAGGTCACATATAATTGATATTTATATTTATATGCTGTAGGAAAGAGAGAGAAAGAGGAGAAATAAAGAAAGAGAGAGTGCTCAGTAAAGTTATTGAAAGATATTCTTCTTATATCCATCACCGAAGGATGGGCACAATTTGTCTGTTCATCTGTTAGTTCACCCATCTGTTCGTGTGCCCAACTGTGCGGCATTGGGGATACACTTTCTTTCATTCACAAAAATAAAGGTATCGCCTAAGCGTTTGCAAAACAGTATGGCTCAAATAGATTAACGAACACGCCTACAACAACACGCCCACATATCTTTACAACTAAAACTGAGAACATCTTTGCTTTCCGTATCTTTTACTCGTTATTCATAAACTACAACAACTACACAATATAAATTTCCACAAAATTACTTAACAAGAATATCAAAAATCAGCCACTCCCATCCAAATTTAGACTTTTTCCTTTTATTCAATCCTTATAGCATAACGGTGATGGGTATAAAAGATTTGATCGCAATTATTTAAATTCCTTGCTGAAATTCCTTTTGTTTCGGAAGAAAAAATAGAAATGATAAAAACCAGAGAAAATAAAAATTCTAAGCAAACCAAGAACTATCTTACAAAGTTAAAGCAAGATAAAAATTCTCGCACTCAAAAAGTACGACTTGCCTCGAACATTTCTTACCCGTCACTAGCTTGTGATTGAAAAGTAGAATGAAAGTCGATCGCGTTCGATGTACATTATATATCGTCTCTCGCCTGTCATGCGTATTCTCAATTATATTTTTCTGCGATTGTGTAGCAGTTTACAAATAACTTTCTAAATGAAAACTTATACCTAACTCTTACGGTTTATTTAAATGCATGGTTTTCTGGCAATTTTAAGCGAACACTTGCTATATATAGACTTTGTCCGAGGGATTCTCGAACGACATAAAAGCGTCGATAGATACCATAACACATATTGATATATTTAACATTATACAGCTGCAAATTAATATAGTCTACGTAACCTGTCTGTCTGAGAAGTGTAGGTAGAAATCGAAGAAGAAATATTATTAGATAAGCGAAAAAGGATAATAGATTTCTAAAGCTAAAATTGATGGTAAGGTGATAGATTAGGTAGCGAGTGGTTCGGCAAGAGCAAAGGGGGAAAAAAGTAGCAGATCCACGCTAACATAAACCTAAAAATCGTTGTATGTGTAGATGAACAAATGAATTGATTGAGAGTTCGAATATCGCTAAACTAATTCGAGCGATTGCAAACATTTAATGCATTTAATATACATATGGAATAGCAGTGCATGAGAGGCAAAAGCAAGTTAACTGAAAGCACACAAAATTATTGGTGGTATTTGACAAACAAGTATGCTGCTATGCTACCAATATTGCTTTTACGAAGCTTGATTTTTTTGAAGGGTTCAACGAAGGCTTGGAAAGTGTGCTTATGATCGAAGGTCATGGTCTCGATTGTATTCTTTATAGTGCGTGATAAAGCGTTAAAAGTAAAAACCGCCGCCAAGCTATACACCTATTAAGGTATCAAGCAGATAAATGAAAATGTGTTTCATTTCAACTTTTTCTTTATACCCGTCGCCGAAGGATGACGGGTATATTTGTTGTTTTGTCAAAACGTTTGCAACGCCCGGAAAGAAACATCAAAGACCGGGTAAAGGATGTATACTCTTGATTGGCATCAAATACGAAGACGATTTAAGCATGTCCGTCTGTCCATCCGTCCGTGTGTCCATCTATGTAATGCTTATTGTAAACATTCTCCTGGCCGCAAAAAATGAAGCTATCGACTTCAAATTTGGCAAAAACATTGGAAGTTCTTGCACACAGGTTGGTATTGAAAATGGGTTCAATCAGTCCACAGCACCACGTAAACTGGGGCCACTTTTGTTCTTCAAAAGGAATGAAAAATTAGTTTTTTGGCCATTATTCATAAACTATATAGCAAGTTATATATACCTTAAGTTATATGTATTCTTTTTTTTTTTAATTGTTTTTTTTTTTTTTTTAAATTTGAAATACACTTTAATATGTCCGCCTGTTCATCTCTCTGTTTGCACAACTTTGTAGTATTTGCAGTAAACATTGGCCCGTTAGCGAAAATGAAGCTATCGCCTGAAAATTTACAAAAGAATTTTGAATTGACATAAACTTTTTAAAAGACACGCCTACAATGACCCCATGCCGACAGGATAAAAACTTTTATTTTGAAGTAGAAGAAATCAGCTACGCGCACTCCGTATTATAGGGCGTGAAAAATGTTGTTCTTTTACCTCTTTTGCGTTTTTTAGGATAACGGTGATGGGTATAAAATATTCGGTCCCGACCCCGAATTTAATTTTCTTCCTTTTTTAATTTCAAACATGTGTGTTCCTGTATGATGTGGGCGCGCACTAAAACACATAATTCATTAATAAAGAAACGCAAAGGATATATGTACTGAATATCTGAACACTCTTTAGGATACTCTTAATAACACCAAACTTTTATTATGTACACTTTCGTTCTTAATCAAACGCTCGCAAGTACGCAAGTATATAAATGCATTCTTTCACTTGCTGTGTTGATAAATCATTTAAAGCAATGTAAACAATGCTCTCAGATCAAGATGCGTTTAAATATTCTTTCGCTTTCGACAATCAACGGTTAATGTGCTTTAACCTTCTATTAGAGTTTTATTCTTCCAGAAATTTTCTTTATATATAATCAATGGATTTTAGTTATCTCTTGTCCAGAGTTTTCATTGAAATTTTTGGAAGGATAAAACTCTAATAGAAGGTTAAAGCACATTAACCGTTGA
>NW_023998415.1:47972801-47981492 GCF_014805625.2 Glossina fuscipes | reverse complement strand
ACAGTTAGTCACTTTATGTGTTATGTTAAATTGAAATTTCTCTGCGCATCGATCGAGTAAGAGTAAGTAATAAATTTAAAAGTGTTGCGGGGCGCGTGGGGGCTGCATTAGACGAAAACTTGTATTGGCATATTATTCTAGGCATTTATCAGACCAATTTTTGTTTATTTCTTTAATGTAGCCAAGCAATGAGGCGACGTTTTCTGTCCGTGCAACATGATGATAGTCACAAAGAAGTGGGGAAAAATAGAAGGAGACAGTGAGTGACTAAAGCGATTGTTTACCGATTAAGTGCTACGATCAAATATGATAAAACCGCGTTTAGATTTGAACCTACGAGTACCGACTTGGTAATCAAGAAAAAAAAAAAATAAATAAATAAACAAAATGAAATAAAAAATAAATATTTTTGAAAATATTTATAAGACCGTCAGAAATCAGTCTATCGTAGAGATTAGTGGATAAGAGGCGTGAGTGTCAAATCGGCATACCTGTGCTCAATTGTCAGCACAGTTGAGCATATCTTAATAACGATTGTCGTGAGTCTGCGAATTCTTAGCCAGCAAAGTCGTACCGCTTATCGATGTGGCGTACACCACTCAGGCTGCTGTCGCTGCACCCTACTACTGCCCACTCTTTTCCCACCTTTTTCGTCATATCTATCCTCCTCTAAAATTATACCTACCACGAATTGTTACTTTCAGATGTGAATCTGTTGTTGCTTATAAGTAATATGAGCAAAAAGCCTAGAAAGCAGCGTTGCTCTTAGTTTTATGATCTATTATGGGCATTTGCATTTTGACCGGATCCATCCATTTTTAATATCAAGCTGCTTTCAATAATTTCTAATGGGTTTGCCAAATTTCAAGCTGATATCATCAGTTTTACAATCGGAATAATAAGTGGACAGACGAGTTGAATATGTTTACGTTTTACGGGACTTCTGAAGCTTTGTCCTGGATGCTGCAAGCGTTTTGATAAAATGAAAAATACCTCGGCCCTTTGCTAATGGCTATAAAAGAAGGTTCCATTATGAAAATATTTAGCGGCAATATCTGGGCGCGACATTTGAAAAACCCTTTACTTTATTAAACGAATTTCTTTTTTGTTAATTAAATCCGTTCCTGCGTAAATTTTATTCGTAAACGATTTCTATCGCATTTATCGAAATATATGAACGTTATATATATCTCACGTAGATGCAAAAAGCTATGAATGCTCGTTTAGATGGTTTGAGGAATTCTTTAATTATCTCATAGACTATATGAATGAATTTATGGGGTTTTCGCGAAGTTTCGCCAATAATTTGACGGTAACATGTATGCGTGCGTTATGATTATTTAAGCTGACAATCCTAAATTAAATTCGCTTGAGCAATTCATTCTTATTATGAATCGATATTTCATATACATATTTCAAGAGAATGTTCATCGAAAAAGTTTACTTCTTACGATGAGCTAAGGCGCCATCACTTCCGCGTGGTGTTGAATTCAATTTAAATTTAATGAGCATTCAGTAAAGCGGATGTACTATACTTTTAATCATTTATTTGTAAGTATCACTTAATAAGAGATTACAGCGTTTTTACAAATCGATCAAAGAAGACATTGTAAAACATAAATTACAATGGTAATCAAAAAGAAGAGGAAAAAACAGCTTGTGTAAAAGCAAAAATTCCAAAGCATTTTTACATATGAATGTTTTTACATCCCATTCATACAATGTATATAGGTATGTATGTAAAAGAAATCGCTTGTTAAAGCTACAATGATATCAGAAACAAATTAAATTCATATGCTTTAGCTCGCAACACACCATGCATTGCTTATAAAATGAATCATCAAAACAATTTATATGCACTATCGCACATAGAGAGAGTGAGAGAGAGAGAGAAACAATCGCACTTACTCACATGTTTAGATGGCAGCCCGAAGCAAGTAAACATTGAAAACAAATATCTCGCATTCAAAAATGATATAAAAAAAAAAAAAAAAAACCTATTATAACCCAGATTAGCCAGAGAATACATTAAAATATTAAAGGACGTTTAATGAGATAATAATGTTTTTCATAGAAATCTTATGATAAATGACACATTCTATGAATTATAAAATCATATTAACAAGTTAATTATATATCGAAGGAAATCATACCATTGCGATTACGATGCAAAATAAAGGTAATTGATTTTGGAGTCTGAATAAACAAAAGACTTTAGAATAAAAGCAAATGCATTTCATTACGAATTTCATTTAAGATTTATGATTATTAAATACTTTGACAGGATTTCAAGCATAAGCGTAAGCGTTAAGGCGCCATTACATTTTAATGTCTTTCTATTAGTTTTAATTAGTTTGCTTAAATGTATTTCTATATGAAAGCAGAAAAATATAAATGTAATGTTAATATCAGCAGGTAATTTCAATTTGTATACAATTTAAAAAAGCTTTAATGCGCCCGAAGCACATACGAAAAAGAGGCTGCGAAAAAGCTTTACTTACACAAAACATGCATTATAAATCAATTAAAAACTCATAAAAAAGAAAAAAGAGCAAAAGCATGTATGATTGCTGATATTACCGTAATACATGCAACGAAATGTGTCAATAGGACTCATGTTACTACTACTACTACTACTACTACTACTACTACTACTAATGCTACCACTTCTGTTTTATTTAAGATAATCTGAATCCGAAATATCTGTCTTTCTCAAATTATTTCTATTATAAATAATATATAAGATATATATGTATATATATATATATATATATATATATAGATGTATTCTTGATCAGTGTGAATGCTGGACAGGATATCTTTTTCTGTTTGTCTATCCAACTCCTAAAATCACCAGAACGAAATTCTGGTTCTTAAATATCGCATTTATGCCCCCCCTTCCCCATTTGAGAAGTTTAAAGAAAAGCAATGTCAAATTAATCTTAACTTTGATAACTCCGATAGTCTATCTTTTATTGGGATCAATGTTTACTGGAAAACTGAAAAATTTATCTGCGACCGCGTTATTATAAATCTTTCGATATTTTGCAAAAACCCTACGCAACCTTACTTACCACCTGTGAAATAGATTTCATGCAGGCATACATATCTAGATAACCGCTTTCGCTGGATAAGAATTTTAATTAAAATTCATGTAAGAGTGACCATGCTAGGCTGGCAAAAAAAACCAGAAAAAAAAAAAAAAATCATACAATGTGCAACGGCATGTGACATAAAAAAAACGAAAAAAGGAAAAAATAAATGAGAAACAATTTCAGTCTTAAGGCGAATCGTGGACACCCGTCACATATATATCTAAACATGTATAAGCTTAGCTCAATTTATTACTTGCCCAAGCAAAAGTGAAAATAGGGCAACACAAAACTACAGCATTCGGTCACTTTCGAAAACCAGTTCTGAATACCGTACTTATAACGAATGGGACAAAATTGTTTGCAGTGCCTCCTAAACATCTGTTTACGACGTCATAGTAAGCGCGGTTGAATGAAAAAATTATAGGATTTATTTTGAAGGACAGGATTTTTAAAAAAGCACAAGGTCAGTTAGAAAACGAAAGCTTCCTATGTGTTTGCAATTTTTTTTTTTTTTTCCAACTTTTATTTCTTATCAATTTTTCGCGGTATTCATTAGCGATTCGTTGCACCTAATGTTAGTTAATCGTGCACAATATTGTACAACTCCCCCATTCTGTTTTCGCGCTGTGCTTTCTTTACACTTTTCAATAACAACAAATAGGAATGCTATATAGGCGGATAAGGCCGACTAGTAGAGATGGTAAACCACTCAGTATATATAATCTACTCTACCTTTTTAAATAATACATCAAAAATTTATACATTATTTTTATTAATAATGCGTAATTTGTATGAAGGCTCCCATAATCGAGGATTTCAATTTAACAAACTTTTCAAACTTCTCAAAGATTTTATTATCTTTCAGTTGCTTTCGTTATAAAAAAACACAAATCGAAATTTGTCGCCTGGGTGATGCACACTCCCTAGTTTACTAAGGACCAATTTTCACCATAATACATTAAAACATAGGCCTATAAAAGCATATTTTTCATTTGGACCATTTTACGATCCTTGGATTATATTTAATAGATCAACGATAAAATGAATTTTTATGTCAAATTATTATTATGAGAGAATTTCTATCAAAAATTACTGAAAATCAGGCCTTCTTATTAAGCAAAGGTTCAGTTTCCGTAGGAACGCTTATGCGGAATGGCAGGGCATGTAAAAATTACATCAATCGAATCAATGTGTTTGCCCGAATGCCTTACTATTAGTAAGCGATTTTTGTGGTGAAATTTTAAAAATTATATTTCCCTTTTGGAAGGGGGAGGTGGCCCGAAAAGTGGTCCAATTTGAGTTGTTTTCGTCCTTGCGTCAAAACACATCAGTGTACCAAATTTCATTAAAATATCTCGCATATTGCGACAAGGATCCATGGACGGACATCAGACGGACAGAGGGACAGACAAGTGGAGAGGCAAATAAGGTATAATATAAAGTCGGTCTATTTCAAGTCCTTCTACTACAGTCCAGTACTACATTCGTCCGCACAAACTTAATACACCCTGTATCACAAGTGATGTAGGGTAAAAAAGCTTATCATATTGTTAGCAGGAACTATATCTTCATTAAGTATCATAGTCTTAATGATTAAGCGAGTACATTTTTGGGCGGTTTCATTTTATATATCGTTTTTTTCCAATCCACAAGTATTGAGTGCATCTCAGATTATATTTGTAAAATATATGTACCAACAACTCTATATTTGGTAACCATTTTTGTACACTCCTGTGTTGATGTAATGAATGAGCTCATTATCTCTTTTTTTTTTGTATAGAAGAATTTAAATGTTTGAAGAACAAGCTAGTACACATCCAAGAGAGGAAGCTGACAACGGGCCGAATAAATTATAGTCAATCGGTGGAAAAAAATGTAGAAGCTTCGTCGCAATAACTGAAGATACGTTTGCTGAATATATTGATCGTATATAGTAATACGCACATCCTATATTGTGTACATTTCAAATTGTATTTTTATACGATTTGACGGAAATTTAATTAAACAAATTTTTCTGATAATTACAGTCGAACTCTTGAGTTTAATTCAGTTGATGCGGGCGTCGTCTTAAGAGTAAGCAAAAAATAAATAGTGACCCGAGATCTCTTTTTGTACGCAATGCTTTAAGGTCGTAATCGTCATTTTAGTAAGCGGACGCGCACACCTACTGAATTTTTCCGCTTCACTTAGTTAGAGTGTCTTATTCTTAATAGTGTCATTGTAATATATGGCTTCACATTATGGTTTGCCCCAAACGGTCATTTATTCTGCTTTAGTTTCACTTTGCGGCAAAACAATACAGACAAAGGGAAATGATGAACAATCTTAATCACTTGTGCCCATTTAAGGTTGAAATAAGTAAGTGAGATGACGTAGTACCTACGACCATCACTTTTATTTTTGTAAAGTAAAAGCTCAGTTGATCCGATAAGATCCGAATAAATAGGTAAAGAGTTCGGGATGCTCGTCAATCGGTCCCTATATTATTGCCGTTTTTCTAATCAAATTCTCCCCAAGCTTTTCCTATGAAAAGTTCATCAATCATAAATGGTTTGAAGTTACTTAGTTAGCCTCAGTTAGCGACGAGTTATGTATTGAATATTTCATGGGTACATTTTTTGGATGGAATAGTAAAATATCCGTACACCATGTGTTCATGTCCTAATCAATTTTCGTCAGAATTGCTATATTCAGAGTCACAGTCCTATTTAGCAGATCTTCTATCTGTTAATTTATTTCGAGGGCTAAACTCATTTGTTTCCACGAAAGGATATTTCTTCAAAGTGCTAAGCTTAGCTGCTCTGCCTAACAAAGTTAACGTTCACGCCAAAAAAAAAAAAAAACGAAGTTCGATATCTACGCTTATTGTTTATAGTAAGGCTAAAATCCCAATATCACCAGCACATATAGCTACGTACGTGACATCGAACTTCAGTACAGTTACTCTTATCTACGCACCTCGAAGGCCATGATGGGATCACGGTGGTTTTTTGGGATTAGATCGTAAAAATAAATAAATAAATAAATAATTTATGTAATGGCTAGAGTTGCGATAAGTAAACTTTGTTTTAAAATTGTTTTTTTTTTCTTTTTTGATTGAACTAATCATGCTGTGACAATCAAATGAAAGCATAAGTAGGAGAGCAAAACAACCATTAACATATCCTAACATATGTCATTTACATATAATCACAATTATGCATACATGAAAGAATATAATCACTGTGACTGCGGCTATTTTACACAGAAATGAAGGACATATTAACGGTTTTCTCGGTGATGACAGCTTTTGAAAAATCTCACACGTCAGTAATGTGTCAGAAATTATGTTAAATGAATGTAACAACTTTTTACATTTAAAAAGAATTAGCAAAAGCAAAAAAAAAAAAAAAAAAAATAAGTAAATAAATAAAAAAATAAGTAAATGAATAAAAAACAAAGCTCGGTTTAAGCCGAACAATATTGTATCTATAATATGTTTTTTTTGTCGTTGATTTTTGAGAATAAAAAATACGGAAAAGT
Source organism: Glossina fuscipes (assembly GCF_014805625.2). Taxonomy (NCBI): domain Eukaryota; kingdom Metazoa; phylum Arthropoda; class Insecta; order Diptera; family Glossinidae; genus Glossina; species Glossina fuscipes. The sequence continues at coordinate 47,974,875 of NW_023998415.1, read as the reverse complement.
TATACTTGTGAGAATTTAATCGTTGTTTTAGCGAACACAATAAATTGAAAAACAGACGAGGACCAAATCTGAAGAACCAAATGCTATCAGGTAGCTATCCGCATCGATGGCTGGACGAAAAGACAAACGGATCGATAGACAGATAATCGTATAGCATAGCGTAGTGAATATAGCGCTAGATCGGCAAATATCTTAGCGGATATATGTTTGGATAAAAAACGGTTACGGTTGGACGCATAGACGGAGCAGACAATTAAGGAAAAAACAAAGCGAATTTGTGGATGGACAGACAATGAAAGAATTACAATTAAAGTCTGAAAAAGACAAATGTATAAGAAGAAGGAGAAAGGTATAGTTAAACACAGACACAGAGAATAAGGTAAATAAAAAGCGACCGGACCAGGCCAAGCGAATAAGAAGATAGGCAGGTGAACAAACAGTCACATGTACAAGTAGACTTACATGCAGGTAGAGAGAGAGAGAGAGAGAGAGAGAGAGCGAGAGAAGAAAAAGACCAAGCACCTAATATACCTGACCTGATACCGAGAGACTAAGGGACAAGCTCGACTAAGGCGGTTTCGTTGTTTACGCTAATAAAGAATATATAGACATGTTCGATGCGTAATACATATATGTATGTAATATAAAAAGTAACATATTTAAGGTGGGAGTGTTGATTGACGTGTAATTAGGCTTTCAGGTAGTAAACACAAATTAAGCCAAAAGTTGTAGAAACATGTTTAGATTTGAATGTTATGTAAAAGGTTAGAGTGACAATGGAATGCTTTATACACCAGCCCAATGTGTCAGCAGAAGCTAGACATGAACACAACTTTATGTGTCATATTTAATATGCGAATCATTATATATATAAAGGGATAAAAATGCAGACATATGTTTTTATGAGCGCAGATTTCCATGCGTAAATACGTTTGTGTAAAATTTCAAATTCTGTAGTTTTTGTTGAAGTAGCAAGAAAAAAAACAAAAAACAACAAGCAAACAAATCTTCACTGTCAGGTTAAGCAAGCAGCAAACTGTCTGTTTGTGCTAGAAAAACATGTATGTTATCTATAATACATATGTTTTATGGGGCTTGGGTAAAGCGCATATACACACGCATTATTACATGCATGTACATTACTGCTTGCCAGTATTGATGGTACTGATGATATTGTACTTTGGTGGCGACCGCTTAAACATTTTTCTTTTCCATAAAAAGCAAATGTTACATATTTTTCTACAGAAAATTTCGCATATGTGTATATTTATAAATAAGTTTGCTTGTCTATCTGTGCGTTTGTTCGTTTGTTCGTTTGTCCGTTTATCTGTCTGTCTGTCAGTTGGCGTGTATTCACAATTTGTTTCATTTGTAATGTGTAAGCATATTCCATTATTATCACTTGTTCGAAACATTGGACTCTATAAATGGTATATAAAAACTCGAAATGACAACACGATGACACGTGCATTGAGCTGTCATTGTGACAGTTTATAAATATGTATTTTTAAATGTATGCGTGCGATGCTTACAATAAAAAGCATCACAGCCGTTATGAATTCTCTATGTCCAAGCAGACAAGGCTCATTTGTGTGTGTATGTGTGTGCGTGTAAAATGAAAAAAAAAAAAAAAAAAAAAAAAAATGACAAAAAATTATTAAAAACAAAAAGAACAAGTAAGAAAGCTAAATTTCGGTCCGCACCGAATCGTTTATACCCATCACCGTTATCCTAAAATAGGTAAAAGAAGTAAAAGAACAAAATTCTCATGCTCTATAGCGTAGAATGGGCGCGGCTGATTTCTGTCATTTTCAAAATAGAAGCTATTGTTGTATAAGTGAGGAAGGGGGAATGGTCGTTGTGGGCGTGTCATTTGAAGAGTTTATGTCAGTTCCAAAGTCTTTTTCAGTTCTTTAGGCAATATCTTCATTATCACTAACGGGAGATTGTTTACCACTAATGCTACAAAGTTGCGCAAACAGAGAGATGGACAGACGAATAGGCCCACATGGTCAGGTGTATTGCAAATTTGAAACTGGGCAAGGATTTTTATACTTTATGGGGTTTTTGAAGC
>NW_023998415.1:47955814-47972791 GCF_014805625.2 Glossina fuscipes | reverse complement strand
TGTGTGTGTGTGTGTGTGTGTGTGTGTGAGTACTCTTATTTATTCTTTATCATTAAAATTCTTTACATATTTTTTATTAATGATATCGTACAACAGATAATTATTTTTATAAGCGGTGGCACATACATAACAATGTTATTAATTCATCTGTTAAGCCTAAAAATAGTTTTCAAAGATATAACAAAGAAGACGTATTCATGATCTTCACAAGATTTTGCATCGCTATGGTTATATCCGGGCTGGTTTTTCTTTGAACAGCGATAATTGAAATATTTGGCTAAATGTTATGCACGTCTTGTGAATGTAGGGGCATAAGTGAATGTTTCCACTGATGATTAGAGAAGAATAACGATTTGTCTGTATGTTTTAAAGCCTTATATGAAATAATTTTGAATGTAAAATACAAAACAGGTAGACTTGTCTATAACAAAAAAAAAAGAGAAGTCGATCTGATTCTAGTTAGAATATAAGGATAATAGCATATGCATTGTACCACTTTGCTTAGCGAATGTCGGAAAAAGAACAAGTCCATTAGGGGTCGCATTCGCTGATTTGATGTCGACTCACGCATCGATGCACAATCATGACTGCCTACGTTACATCCCATTACTTTCGAATTTGTTGTTGTTTGCCGTTTCAATGAAAACGTTATTGTGGTACTAAAACCATAAAGAAAATTGCGTAGATAATCTTAATAACAATTACAAAGTAAAACAAGTGAAGAAAGTTACATTCGGCGGTAGCCGAATCTCGCATACCCACCACTACGCTTTTCGCATTCTACTCTCCAAGTAGTTGTTTTTGGTATCCATATCGGTGGTAGTATTAAGAAAAAATTAATCGCAGTAGAGTGTCTCGCAAAGCAAATGCGGGAAGTTTCAGTCTTCTAACTTGAATAATTTCCTGGTAACGAGAGAAAATCCAAAAATTTTTGTTAAAAAAACTGAATTGCGTTCAGTTTACGCTCCACTACGGGCTACTGCTCTCGCCAGTTTGGCCCATGTTTCCAACTAAATTGAAATTGATATCTTCATTTTTGTGACCAGGAGAGTGCCAACAACACATAACACAAAACAGGACGGGCGGACATGGCTAAATCAATTCAGAATTTCTCAGTCATCAAGAATATACATATATATACTTTATAGTGTCTCTGTAACTTTCCTTTGGGTGCTATATATATTTTGGAAAAGGACAAAATGATTATACGTCCAACTTACTGTGTGTTATTTATTTGTATGTAGTTTTTGAATTACTGTTTTTTCATTTGTATAGATCGTCTCGTGGCACTAATACTTTTTACGTTACCAAGTTGAAAACTTCCGCTCTTATATCCTACATCACTTACGATGTAAGGTATATTACGTTTGTGCCGGTGAAGGCAGAAGCATTAGAGATAGAAGTATGTGTTGTTGTATAATCCGATACACAATCCATTTGTTGAATCGATTTACGCTTATTTACGATATTTATTCGTTTGTCTAATTGCCCGCCTTATCATCAGTCCGCCTATCCATCTTAGCCATTTATCTGACTGTCCACCACTGTGTAATAAAATAGTGAAACATAAAAGTTAACTGCACCGAATTTAGACTACGTAGAGTTATTTCTCGAGCACCGTACCGTTGTGTGGTGCACACACCAATCAATACTACTATTAACTTTAATTTCGTTATGTAGTTCATCAACATTATTTTACAAGTGAGTCGAAAGCAAGACGAATAAGCAGTCAATTATTCGTAATTCAAATTATGTTAAATGACGATAACGTGTTGATCTGCTGTGCACTAAAATATACTACATCAGCAAATATCCAATGAAATAATTGCATTCTATTTTTAATTTTACTTTTATCCACAACTTTGCAAGTAAGCTAATTAATTAATAATAAACAGATAGACATTAACTCACATTATCCGGAACATGTCTCTTCTCGTTTTGGTTATTCGCTGGCGTATTTGCACTTAACGTTGCAGTTCAACAAACATTTGCTTTGACCAGCTCGTGTATATAGCAAAAAGTACAATTACATACATATCCTTACTGCACCGTATAGGTGCACTAATAATAATAAATAAAGCCTTCGATAAGAAGATTTTGTTTTCGTTAAATTTAGATTAAGCTAACTCTTGTTTCGGGCATTCGTACATATAAGGGCTTCCATAAAACGATGGAAATGAGGTATAATTGTTGTTGTATTTTATCCCGAAAATAAATAGAGAATTGTATTAGACAAAGTGATGTTGCCGCAGTTGGACTGCAATCTTCTTATCTATTGCGCAACGACTTTCTCGTTGGGTTTATTGAAAAAATAATTAGTCATCTGCCGTCCTTCAACCTTCAACTTAAATAATTTTGCATCTTCAACTCTTTTTCCTAAGAATCTCACACGAAGTACCTTCATAACTGGAGAGCCTGAATTAATTAATTACAATTTACTTCCAGGCGTGTAATTTTGATCAGAGAAAATCTATAAAGAGCGTGATTTAAACAACGTTAAAAATACGAATACACGTGTATTAGCCGTTACCTAGAGCTTGGCTACTTAAACAGAACGGGGACCAATGCGTTTAATGATAACGATAACGAGAGCGTTTCTTAAAACTTATTAGCTGCTTGGTTGTTTGATTGCCTTGCGAGCTATTTTTCGCCCGAACTTGTATGCTCGGTTATAGTTTTATTTTTGTGAAGAATTTATTTTATCGGTTATATATTTATATAATATATATTTAATGACGAATATGCTAATTACTTTATTACAAGCACTTGCATGCTGAAAAAATTAAATTTTTTTCTTTCATTAGTTCATTTTTATTGTTTTATTCCTGATATTTGAGGTTGGATTTCCAATTTTATACAAAGTAGTATAAAACTTTACCCTTGGTCCAGTTTTTGCCTTAAATATCATGATTGAATTGCCACGAATAAAGTCTTGTTGCTCTCGCTAATCCCTTATCTATGTAGTGTTCAAAGAGATGAGGAATACTTGATAAGCAGTTTTGAGTTCATTGAGTTCATTTATTTCTGCTCTTAAGTTTTTTGCATTAATAGCAAATATGTTAATGAATGCCATCATTCCATACCATTACTCATTATAATTTGTTCCACCGTGCAAGTCATCATCTCAACATTGAATATTACCTTCGACTTTGTTCGTTATCGAGTCCGTGAAGGTGACCTCAGGCCAGTAATGACACAACTTCCCATTTGTCAGCTTTTAGATTTGCTTTCCTGCCTATTGAAATGTAGCGGTAAACGTTCGTATTACAAGACATAATCGTACTGTGTGTGGTTAACAAAACCATAAAATAATTTGAATTTGTGCCAAAATTTTTTTTCACGTTTAGGTCAAGTGCAAGAGTTTCTTATTAAGCTTGTTATTATAGGATATCGTTCATGTCGAGAATAAAAAAAAAAAAAAAAAAATTTCTCCCAAATTTATTTACATTTATTCGATTCATTTTGTGAGCAGCATTGTTGCATCAGAGTTTTTCTTTCATTGTATCATATAAAAATATTTATTACATCATCGCTTTTGGATTCCAATTAATAATATATCCTGTAAATAGTAAATCATTTTAGATTTAAAAATTTTTATGTTTTTTTTTTTATTTTTTATTATTTATTGCTTGTAATGATTAAGTAAAAAATTTATATTCGCTGCCATCTTATCTGCATTCGTATGCAAATTCTAGTTGCAAAGTATTTTATTATTAATTGTAGCTGTATCCGTTGCATAATATGGGCATGATCACGACTATCCTTGCACAGAAGTTGAGTTTTATCATGGTCCCTGAAGTTATGTGCACTAAAGCTTAGAATAATAATCGCATTTGCACGCTTGTATATTACATGCCTTTGGCTGTTGCAGGCATGGCAATGTACTCATCAGACGAGGCCAATTTTTTACACTAACTTGCGATCATTAACTAAGAAGGTATACGCGCGTATTTAAATGTTGTGACTGTTGCATTGTCCGTCCGTCAGACACGATTGCATTCAGAATTCAAATTATCGTCGTGGTACATACCTACTTTAGAGAATATTCAACTGTCGCTTGGCGGTATTTCAAATTTCGAACGGGCAGTGGAGAAATGATTTCGGCGAAGAAACTGATAATCAGATGAAATAAGTATTCAACTTTCGATTCCAAACGAGTATGCATTTTTCTTTAACATTACGACGTTACATTAACTTTGAATTCCCGAAACATTTTTTTTATCTTTTATTATTGTTATTATTATTATAAATTCAGCCAGATAATAAACTCTAAGGACTAAAATCTTAAAGCACCATCATCTAAGGCTTTGAACCCACGACAGTTCAGTTGCTGGTTTAGACTCTTGCCTACTCGGATATATATTTTTTTTATTTGATAGTAGAACGTATTAAGAGCATTTTCCCAAAATTTTAAATCAATCGAATTACTAAGGTAGCAAAGAAAGAGCCCTTGGAAACGGGGACTATAGTTACTTTACTTTAATCGTTTTTTTTTTTTTTTGTCAAATTCTTTTTTTGAAATCGGTCGTCACTATTTCTTTGAAATTAATATATAGATTTTATTGAAATTTTGCACACTTCTTTGAATTGATTGTATAAAGATTTTTCCTTTTTCTCGATAGCAACAAATTTAATTTTCATCCACCTGAGCGACCGAGTGGGCAAAGGATCTTCACTAACAACTCAATGGTCGTGGATTGAAATCTCAAATGTGATGGAATTTTTAATAAAGCCGATAGTCTTAGACGCTAGTATTTTAAGAGTTTACTTGTAGGATGATTTCATTGCAATTTTGTGCTCTTTTTGAAATACAAACATACAAAAAATTGTAATTTTTACTTTTTTTTCAATCAATCCTTTGATCAATCGCAAACTGTAATATGCCAGTTAATAATAGGAAATATTCAGTCTTTTTGGAATTCAGATAAAGCTACAAACAATTACCCTAACCAAAGTTGGCCTATGAACAAACACCGAGCCGCAATGGCTCTGTTTTCATATTTTTTAAAAGAAAATTTGATAAAATGTTTTTATACCCATCACCGAAGGATGAGAAGGGAAAATTGACCACGCCTACCCCATATGATAGCGTATCAAAATTTAATTGTTTTTCCAATATCTTTATAAAGCGCAGAAAAAACGTTCAAGAACCCCACAAAGTGTATATATTCTTCGTCAGCATCAAATATTAAATCGACTTAAGCTTGTCCGTCCGTTTGTTTGTCTGTCTGTTTGTCCGTCTAAGCTATGCATTTTTTACCTTTCAAAAGCAATGCTATTCCCTGAATTGTACTTTTAGATCATATTTGATCTGTCGAAAGCAAGATTATCCCTGAATTGTACTTTTAGATCATATTTGATCTGTCGAAAGCAAGGTTAATACCTGAACTGTCCTTTTGGCTAATGTTTGATCTTTCGAAAGCAATTTAATTCCCTGAATTGTCCGTTCAGGTAATTCCTTGAAATCTTCTTTTAGATCACTTTTTGCTTTCTCTGCAATCTGTTTGAAGCAATTTTTTATTTTATGCTTTAATTAAATTAAATGTATTTGTAAATATACTAATAAATATGTTTACAGTTAATTGTTATAATGTTTCGGATAAAATTAATTAATTCACTAATTATTGTATTAAAAAACACATCACATATATTTTTAATTAAATTGTTAAAGTTTTTCTTTTTTTATATAACAGAAAAGGAAAGCAAAAATGAAAAACAATTTTTTGGTTTTTTTTTTTTTTTTTACGGCAATCTGTGGTGCGGAAAACAAATAGTTTTAATTAACGACAACAACAAATTGTACAAAACAATTTAATTTCTAGCAAAAAGGAAAAATTCGTTTGAAAACTATTCGACAAGTTGCAGGCAAAAAATGAATAACACCTGTTTCGAACATAAATGAAACCACCGAAATGCAATCTTAACAAATGGCCGGTAAAACAGGTGTCTGTCGTATCGGTTTAATTTATTATCGTAAGATAAATACGAGTAAAAAGTTACTTTTTCAATGACAACAATTAATGATTTAATATTTAAAGGAAACAAAAAAAAAAAAAAAAAAAAAAAAAAAACTATGAAAAAGAGAGGGGAGGGGAGGGCGAGCGAGTAAGAGAAAAAGAGAGAAGAATAAACAAGCACTGTAGACCATTAAAGCGATATCATAATAAATGAATGAACGAGATTGAAAGCGAAAGAGTTCATTCCAACGCGGAAAACTTAAACGAATGTATTGAGGACGAGGGAAAGTTCTGTCGTTTTACTAAGAAAATAAAATAACATATTAGGAAAAAATTATTTATGGTATTAAAGCGTAGCAACTCTCATCATATAATGAATTGAATTTATTGTGTTTAACATGTTTTGTCCTACAGCTCTTCCACACACCTTGCATGAGTCGCCAATTCCGTATTTCTTATAATAGAGTTTCTTGGAAATCAGATTTTGCTTCAAGACATTAATGCATGGTACACTTACTCGGCTCCAGACGAATATCTTAATATGTACCAGCTAGCTGGGTCCGCGATAAGTTGAAGATTTATTTAATCGGTATAGCGCTTGTAATCTGCTTCGCATTGTAACCTCTATATTGTGGTGTTTTACATATCAAGAGTCGCATTAATTTTTATTTGTGTGTATTATGTGTGACATATAGCATTTGACAAGAAAGTGAACTGATCTTGACAACATTTGCTCAGTACTGTTAAAAACAGTCATAATCATAAAACAAGAAAAAGAAAAAGAAGCAAACAAAAAGCAAATGAAAAGAAAGCTTAAGCGCTTTTGATTGTTTATTTTGCACTTTCTTCTATTTATACTGACGACTTGATTTATTTTTTGGCGACAAGCCCAACTTAGATCAGCAATTTATATGATATGCTATACATGATCGTTAAATTATTCGCTTAATCTTTAATTTGATGCCATAAAAAAATGTTTGAAGAGAGATCTTCAATTCGATATATGTAAAAAGAGTACTAAGTAAACGGGGTTTTTGGAAATTTTGGAAAGCTTCAGCCAATGTCAAGAGTTACCGACAAATCCGGCAATAAATCAATGTAAACTTCAAAAGCAAAATATATAACAAAATTTGGGAGCTGGTTGGCAGCAGTAGATTAACGTTCGAATGGAAGCGATATTTACAGTGACTGGTCGCAGTCACTGGTCGCAGGGAACATTTGGACAAGTTTTTAAGCCATACCTGTTACATTTTGCAGTGCATCGTATCAAACGGATATGTATTTTCTTTGTTTTTTGAAAATTGGTCTGCCCTTCTTCCTGCCGACGAATACTGTCTGAACTTTTAGCTTCCAAACAATATGCGATACTTTTTATATGTTGTTGATAAATGCCTAAAACGGAAAACATTGACTCTTTATAGGAAAACTAAATGAAGAGTATATAAGTCATGATTTAGATAGATTATAGGCTAATTAATGCGGTTTGGTTATTATATTTGATTCAAATTTTTTTATTTTTTTTAAATATCAATTATATAACTAAACTATTATAACACTATTAAATCGCTATGTAATTAAATAACCAGCAGAATTTTTCATCGCACCTAAAGGCCATGTTAAGCGTGCTAGATACTAGATTTAAATTATTAAAATTTCATACATAGATACACTATAAGCAAACAAGTGCATCAACTGAATTTTTATTCGAAAACCGGCAAGTTTAAATAAATTTGTACGTACCACGAAAAAAAAGTGCAGCCGTATTGATGACGGTGCTTATCTTCCTATATCGCATGCATAATTCATGGTTTGAAAACGTTTACAGCGACCATTTATCGCAACAGATAGATCACTAAGCTGTCGTTTTTGCATTTTTTTTATTTTTATTCTTCGTTAAATATGCCAATTGAAGAGTATATTAAATTTGTCGTTTTATATGAAACATTAATTTCAGAACGAATCAGATTGTAAGACGAATCTGAATTTATTACAATCCGCACTTAATCTTACTCAGCAAATTTATTCGGCTTGTTCGCTAACAAGGAAGTCGTGTTTATAAATAATGCTCATATGCTTTTTAGGTTTCGCGCATTACGACTTCCATTGTAAATTACTTCCTTCGTTGGTTGCTATCTATGAATGCATTCTTTTTGTCGATAGTGTTATGTGTATTTAAAATCTTTGATTGAGCCAATTTCGAAATAAGATCCTTGGGCGATATGTGATTATAGAGAAGAACTAAACGCGTATTTGATTAGCATCAGATCTCGACTGGCAACACAATGATCGTAGATCTCAAAATCTCAAGTGCGGTAGACTCGTCAGTAAAGCCATAGGGTTTAGATGCATGCTAGTGCTTTAAGATCTTAATCTTAGATTTTACATCTCTGCATAATTTAATTATAATAATAATAATGATAAGTAAATTAAAGTTGAAAATATCTTCAAGTTCTTTACTTATCTTTTGTTAGCTCGTATCTCGCTATAAAAGCTATTGATTTTCAAACATTTTTGTGATCTTCATAGAAGAGGAAGTAAAATACCCTTATTCGAAAGGTGCAAAAGATTCGGATTCGTGGATTGGTGCAGGCTTTTCGCAGATTTTCATTTCAAGTATGAAGCAACCAACTGTGTCAATTATAATTGAATAGCAATATTGGCAGTTGTGCCATTAGCAGTTGTAGCTGTTGTGCAGCGCTTGTCGTTCTCTGCTGTATAAAAGTAATACATGCTGTATCAGTGTTCAAGCATTTATTTAATAATTTCGCGCTTTATAATATTTTATAGTTAGCGCCACCAGAAAATTTTGTTTTGTTTTTAATTAAATAAACAATTGCTTGCTGCTGTGTGCGCTAGTTTACGATAGATTATGCAAATCATATCCACTTGTATGAATGCATGCATAGGTATATATATAAGTGTATATAAGTGTACATATATATATATATATATATATATATATCGATGCATTTTTTTTCTATTTTTTTATTTTACATTACATTGGTTTTGGAAGTGCTTAGTACGTTGAAATTTCCTACACTCCGATTGATATGTTCACTTGAAATCATTCATTTTTCAAAGTGTGAGTTTCTTTTTTTTTTTTTTTTTTTTTTGTAATTGCCATTTAATCGCGCTTTACTAAATGAATAAACATAAATTAATTGCTTTAATTAGTTGTGGGCATATAAAAATGTGTAATACTGGTGGGAATATCGTTTTTTGCATACTTTATAAAATTATTTTCAATAAGTAATTGCTGGCGCTTAATTTTTAATTAACAATAACTTGTTTTCACACTCAGATATTCGAGTTATACTCATATTATAATATGTTCGTATCATACCATAATTCGTTTATTATTATTATTCAATGAAGAATTTTCATCGAAAAATAAATAATCAAAGGTTAGATATCGAAAGTTTTGAACCAAATCGTATATAACTGTAATTTTTTAATTTTCGCTTGTAATATATCAGATTCAATTACTTAGTGGGGCACTTTCACTGTATTGTATACAAATATTTATTATATAATTGCCTTTAGGTTTCAATTAATAATATTTTCCTATGATCGCTTACAAACAAATCGTTTTAGTTTGAAAAAAGTTTATGCATTTTTTTTGTTTCATTTTTTATTAAACGGCAACAAAATGATTTAGTGATTTTTTTTAGTTTCGCTTTTTGGTAATCACCGAAGCACTAGCGGCTTATTCATTTTGTCAAAAAGTTTGCAACACTTAGATCAAAACATCAATCATTCAATATCAAATATTAAATTGATTAAGCCATTAAGCATCTATTCGTTTGCCCATGCGCGTAACATTGATTGTAAGAATTAACATTAGAAGAAGTGCAAAGTACAAGGAATTATTACTATAGTTACTTCACTAATAGAAAACAATATGTTCGGCTTAACGGGTCCCCACTAACGTATTCAGTACCGCAATGAAATGATTTAAGTCCGTTACTTTTTCCAATGTACATAAACGCCCTAGAGAAACTTTAATTTAAATGGGATGATGTAGGCTTGCTATACCCTTTTAAATATGATTTGGCAGAGATGCATCTCTAAGAGGAGAATTGCATGCACGCTTTAATCGCCTGGTATTCAATTCTGAGATGACAAAATTGATTCCCTTTAGGCTTTGCTTTTCGTATCTCATCAGATTTTTTTTTATATGTATTAAGAGAAACTCACACAGCAAAATATCTGGGAATAGTGGTATAAAACAAACTATCTTAGAACGATTTAAATTCAGAATATAAATTGATGATATATCAATCGTTAAGAAACACATCACACTTAATCTATATATGAAAATAGTATACTAAATTCGTATACTAAACAGCGAAGCATGTTGAGAACTCTTCAAGAGTAATGCAAACGAAACCATTGAAAATTGTATACAATCTACCAATACGTTATGTAATTGTAATTGTAATTCCTAGTCAAAGGGATGCAAGAGTGTCAGTTTCTGCTACATGCATTTAACTCTATTCACAATGTTGATCATCGCGACGTATCTTATTCACGAAATTAATTAAACCAAGTATATAAAGCAAAATAACGAATTTAAGAAATGCAAGAAATTGAAATTTGAAAAAATTAAGAAACGAAATGTAAAACAAAATAAATGACTTTCTGATTTAAAAGAGATTAGCAGAGGATCGAATATAAAGTTTCTTATGAAGATTGCGCGCGATAGCATGTGTGTGGCAAACGCTTCTTTAAAAATAATCGAGTTTTATTTTTCCAAATGATAAAATTATCGTCCGTCGTATTAGCTACAATCGCGGCAACTTACCTCAAATTGGCTTAGGAAGGGCTTAGCATAAATTGAGAACTATGCAATTTTTCAAAGGGAAAAATTTAGGAACATTAACAGATAGAACAAGAATAAGAATTTCCACGAAACATTCTAGAAATGATACTATAATACCTGCACGGAAATGGAGGAAATCCGTATTGCATCACCCAATTTTACAGTGTATCCCAAGTTATTTTTTTCATTTTGTTTTATTTGTTTTGCAAGATAAGGTTGATGATGTAAAAGGTTTGTTTGTACATTGTTGTATTATATTTTTATTTTTCATCTTTTTTATTATATAGATAAACTTTATCGTTACTTTAATCGATTTAACTAGCTTTACGGAACAATAAATATTAAGCCCACACAAAAAGTTAAAGAAAAAGAAGAGAATTATATAACTTTATAAAAGCGCTATCGCAATCCTTGAATCCTCTCATTGTCTTAATCATCGCGTTAATAAGATTCAGGAATTGGGATCGAAGACTTCGTATATTATTGTATGTTAGGAATATTTCAACTTTTTATACTTGTTCTTGTATGTGAAGAGAATAATTTTACTCAATTTTAAGTAAAAAGATATCATACGATATTAGAGGCGCAGTGCCTGCGTGCATGGAGATTTGCACATTTTAATCGATATAAGATCCCAAGTTTACTTAACGATATTTGTTCGAATGTCTGTCGTGTTGTAAGCTTTTCAAGCCACAAAATTAAGCCTGAAGCTTTCCACTTACCATATTCTTAGTTTACAGGCACAGATCAAGTCAAGTCAAGTCAAAGAAGAACGAAAAAGATGAAAATTCAAAGCATCGACATAAAACATTTTTCCCCCAATTTGGTCAGAAGTGACCGAGGAAAGAGAAAAAGATAAGAATATAGTGTTAGGCCTTTACCGGCCGAGCACTCACTGTAACGCTTCTCATATGAATATACACGTTAAGAACTGTATCACATTTATTCTTTAGTTATCTTTTGCGTTTTATATCTTCTTGTATTACCTTGTAACTGCCTTTGTTTCGTCCCAAAAGAAAGGCTTTATACGACTACGTCATAAACACTAAACGAAAATGAGATGAGTTTTGTCAGAAAAATAAGTCTTTTCGCATTCACTTTCATTGTGATATACTGAGGTGACCGGATCTTCGCTATATCTTGTAGTGAAATGGAATATTTTCCAAAAAAAGTTCTATAAGTTATTCAATTGTTTGTATCAAAATTCCTTCTTAGAGGATGGCGAGATATCATTCGAATAATTAGTTCTTTTTAGCTGACTTAACAGGCCAAATAGGATTTGCTAACAACTAACAAAATTACCAACTAACTAAGCCAGCAAAGGCAAATCTTTACTTGACTTACAATCATTGAAATCAATCATTGCGATCGGCAGCGTCAGTTTGCGCTAATTTTTCTGAAATAAGTTCTCGCAATGGCGAGTGACAGCATTTAATGCATAATGGTGGTCCATTCATTGTCGAATAATTTGGGCAATTGGGCGAAATTTATCCGATCCATTTAGCGGAGGAGAGAGAAAATATCATATATCCAAAAAAGAGGTGCTGAATTCTCGAAAACTCAAAATCAATTACATAATTATCTTAAATCTTTGATGTGCTCGCATTGAAGTAAGTGAAGAAATGCTGCCTGTCAAAAACAATGTGGGCAACCGTAACGTGAAAGCGATCAACTGAGTTTTTAATATTTGCAAACAAAATATTTGATGGTTACGCGATGCTTATCGTCAGAGATTACTGATGTTTTATTGAATTTTGTGACAAGTAATCGAGCATTGCATGGTATGTATTTTCTCTTGTTTATTATTGCAACAAGGATTTTTAAATGCATTACTATTATTTTGTTTTTAAATGATTGCATCAATCATGTGTAAAATATTAATTAAATATGCATAGCAAGGCTGTCTATTTTCTTCTTCTTTTTTTTAATTTTTTTTTTTTTTTTTTTGTTTTTTATTTATGTGTGTGCGTATATAATGCATTGACACTGAACTACATATACTAATACACGCATGAAAGTCAGCAAAAAATTAACAACGGGTCAGTGTTTTTTTGTTTTGTGCATATTTAATTTGTATTAATATGTATTTACAATATTTCATTTTTATTAAAGATTTGCAATTGCAATTTAAAAAATAATAATAAACAAAAAAAAAAAAAAAAAAATTAATAAAAACTAAAAATATCTCTTTATAAGGAATGTCTGTTATTCTGTTCTTCCACTAAATCGACACTTTTGCTTTCATTTATTCATTATTTATTGCATATGTAGTTGTATACACGTACACACGTATCAATGAACTTATGAGGTTTCAAAGTGTAACAGTTTTATTGAAAAATAATGCCATATGTATAATAATTATATGGAAATTTAAATCAATATTTTAAACGTTTCGTATTTAATATAAATAAACTTATAATTGCTCTTATCACTCATTACAGCATTATTTTTATTATGCATATACATATGTATACGTTTTATATATATAGGGTTCAACAATTCAAGCTTAAGCCTTTTACAGAGTACGTACATACGATGAGATTATATGAATAAATAAAATAAGAAATATTTGTTTTGTTTTTTTTTTTTTTTTTTTTTTTTTTCAAAGAAAAACACAAACAGAAAGGCACGACATAAAGTATGGAATTATTAAAGTCACTTAAGTGATCACAGTCAGAGTTAAAGTATATATTAAGATTTCATTATTTAATGCATTACGTAATACAGAATGTATCTGAATCTTTGACCCAATAATAAGTATTTAGAAATGTTTCTTAAAAGTCAGTTTTGAATATAAGATGAAATCAGGAAAAGCAATATTTCATTACATATATGTTGTTGCATTTAAAAACGATTCGTTTCTTTGTATGTCTTTCTTGCATTTTATCAACCTGTTGCATCAGTAAGTGATAATATTTTTTGCTTTCCCTATCTTGTTTTCTTAAAGAAAATGAATGTAATCGATTAGTTGGAAAGTTCATGGAATTTCAATATATATATATATTTATATTTATACATGCGAGGGTTCCGTCAATCTATTTGCACAAAATAAGAATAACATCAAGCGCTTGACATATGTGCATCTACAAGTTCGGGGCGAAAATTCTTGAGCTATTTTTATTAAAGTAATACAAATGACTAATTAAGCACAAGCAGGAACTTTCCAGAGTTCAGTATGTATTTCGTATTCTGGTTAAAAATGTTAAGTAATAAAAATCAATGAGTGGAAGTATCTTTTGAAAAATTCATCAAAGAATTGCTTTTGAAGAGCACTATTTGCAATTGAACCTAATAATTATATGTGTACAAAAAAGATGAAGAAGAAGAAAAACTATTGAAATCATTTGTTAAGGTTTGTAAAGTTGAAAGTGCATTAATTAAAATTTTTAAAAATATCCTATAACGATTTATATGAAAAATCTAAACTCAATTACCTAAGAATCAATTGTCCACACAACACTTAGACATAGAACAAAATTTAAAGCATATTCGTCATTATTATTATTGAAGATTAACATTCGGAAGTTATTTATGACTCATTTTATCCGATTAACTTTTACATTTGTCCCAGCAACAACATTATTGTGTTGTATTAAATAACTGATGTCACTAGTAACTCTGACTCCGAGATATACGAAAGACGTATCAAGATGTACTAAACACATTCTCCCCATCCCATAGAAATGGGTTCGACAATTCATAAACGAGACAAAATAGGAAACAAACGGCTCTGAGCTAGTTTTCTCGCAACTTTGGTCGCCGTCAGGGCCTATCTAACGAGTCAATGTTTAACGCCCCCATGAAACTTTACGGAACTACAGCCATATCCATATACTCTGAACGGCCGTACCCAGCAGGAAGTAACTATTCTTTGAATAATCTGAATCTGGGAAGTAATCTTGTGCGCACCCATTAGTTTTCGACTTGTCTTCATACAAATTAAGGTAAATTGTAGACAGTTAGGTGATCTCTTATTATACGCAGCCGAGGCCACATTTGTCTTTGGACTTTGCATACGGCGCGAAAGTCCATCCAGCAGACTATCGAGGACAACCGCTTTAAAATACATCATCAATACAGCAGATATGCAACTGTGCCCCAGTTCCATATTACTTCGTCATACTGTCAGAACTAACCAGGTTTTATGGCCTCCATAGAGAGAGCTGTACTCATAAAAGAATTTGAAAAAACTCTCTTTTCATAAGAGCAAATTGAGATATCTTTCGATGCTCCTCTAAAGCGTCTCCTCTCCACAAAAATAAAGCCCATCACAAATTTGTGGGTAGCAAACTTTAAATCCTTCTTTGTCTATAGTTTCGCCCGCCTATTTGCATCTTATCAAACAGCTCTAATAGAAAGTGTTACGCACAAGCCCATTAAACATTTCAACGTTTATTGCAATAAAAGTTTAACGTGACAAAGCAATGGAGCGAACTCGCGAATTCGCTTCCTTGGCACGGTCATGTTTGAATATATACCAATGCCATATACGTTGCGCATCTAACAGCTTTGAACGTCCCAATAGTCGTCTTATAGTATTTAAATTGATCGATCACCTTCTTTAAATTACTTCACCATGTGTATGTGTGATGAGAGTCAATTACATATGCATTATGCCCATTAATCTTATCAAAGATTAATACATAACTAACTTTTGCAGTCTATTATTATCTAACAGGCGAACTGTGTGCATGCAACTTTAATATACATTAAACATATTTTTTTATACCTTCTCTTACTAATTTTTTTTTTTTTTTTTTTTTTTTTTTAATTTTTGCGTTTTTATAGCGTATTTTTAGACGATATTTTGCAACAAGATTTGATCAATGTTCAAAGCTTTTTAATTAAAACGTAATATCCGTTGTGTGAGGATACCGGGCGAATGCACGTAATTCTAGGAAGTTAGAAAAACAATTACAAGCAAATCGAAAAATTGAAATTTTATTTATAAAATTTTAAATCTCTTGATGGAATTTGATGACAAATAAGTGTTGGTTGGCTTTGTATTCAACACCGAGGAGAGAGCAAATTACTTTTGCCATTTCGACTGTAATGTCAAGAAATCTGTTCAGCAAGCATGAGCAGTTAGATGCAGTGTTACAATAACGTGCAACCGCACACTTATCGCTATAAGTGCAAAATATGGCGTACGATAAATGGTAGATATCAAAAAATGTGAATCGACCCAATTATCTCTCCCTCTCCCTCTTTCTCTCTCTCTCTCTCTCTCTCTCTCTCTCTCTTTCTTTCTTTTTTTCTTTCTTTCCATTTACTTTCCTTTTAACACATTCATAATATTGATACATATATGCATTTTTCATATAAGCATTGATGCACCTAAATAAAGTATCGTTTGAATAAAAAAAAAAAGCAGAAAAAGTAAAAATATTGTCCAATAAAAAGTTGTTGCTTAGAGTCGTTCCTTGCACACCATTAGTATCCGTTTGTTGGTGACTTCTCTACTATAATTCATTGCTAAGTTGTCTATGTACTTGTTTATATAAATTGGTCGATGCCATAAATGTTGCAGTTGTACATTTATTTATTCATTTATGTTTACGGTGGCAAGAGAAATAAGGAGATTGGGAGATCTTCAAAGGTCAAGTGTATTCACATATTCATTCAAGCAATGAAGTATTCATAGAATTATTTTTGCTGCTAAAACGCTCTCTTTATGTGCGATACTTAACTTTAAGTATCTATCGTCATCATCATCATCGGCATACTTGCCTGTTATTATTATTATTATGATGTCCCCGAACATAGTATGAAAAAATGAACGAGGAGAAGAATACGAGAAGGGAAGAAGTTGAATAATTTTATGCCTTTTAGCAGTTTGAATAATATTTCTATGAATTTTTTTTTTTTTTTTTTTTTTTTTTTTTTTTTTTTTTTTGTTGCAACTCTCTATACACGGGTAGAGCAATATGATGTAGTTTCATACGGAAACGGAAGCATTTGCATGGAGACTATTATGTATCGATAATATTGATAAGTCAGACAAACTTTGTAATAAGAGCTTAGAATAACGTTTTTTTTATTTCAATTTTTGAAAGGAAAAATTTCTTCTATTTGTTTAATAAAAGAAATGGTTAGGAAAGGAAATGAATGAGAGAAAAATATTAAAGCGGAGACAGCGAGCTATGATATCAAACATTAATGAAATGGATATATATATATATATATATATATATATAT
>NW_023998415.1:47907821-47950814 GCF_014805625.2 Glossina fuscipes | reverse complement strand
GTGCGCGCGTCCTTTGACAGAAAGTTTACCTTGAAGTGAAAATCTACGTAAACGAATTTAAGCACTGTTTGCATCTCTGGTATTCTAAATGCGTCTTCATATTTGTTAGGTTTATGAAAGCGGAAAAAAAAAACAAACAAAAAAGTGTAAAAAAAAATTATCTACATGTGCGTGTAACTAGTTTTTTATGTTTTTATATATATGTTTATGTATTTATTATTTTTACAATTTTTTTTTTTTTTTTTTTGTTTGTTTCTGTTGAGCTTAGATTGTGTACATGTGGATAAGTGTTGGTAGGATTGGTGGGATGTAGGGCTTGGCTTTGCTAAAATATTGGGTAGAAAAAGAGATGAGTGCAAGCATAAATTATGAAAGCGTCGTGACGGAAATATGCAGACACACACAATCAGTCTGTTACAAGCGCATACGCACATAATCTTCCATACGCCCGCATATATAGAATGGCAAACATGCAAATATAGAGTGTAGGACGCAGTATAAACATCTGTTTAGATCTTAACCGCACACATCCATGTGCACATGTGTGGTATAGATTTTACGTATGTTTGTAATTAAGCGTTAAATGCTATAAAATACATAAATAATTGCTGGGTAAACAAAAAGTGAGAGCAAATTGGAAAAAAAAAGAAAGAAAATAAATAAGAAGAAGAAAAAAAAAAAAAATAAATAAATAAATAATAATAATAGGAAATATTAAAAAGAAGCTCAAGTAGAGCTGTTGTGTGATTGTTTGGTAGAAAACTGTTATAGATGAATTTATTTAAAATGTGAAAATAAATGCAAATTTTCCTTAATTAAAAAAAGCTTTTTTCCTTATTTTTATTTTTTTTAAATAAATAACACAATTTTTTTTCCTTTTTAACGAATAAAACTCCTGTTTACCACATAACACGTATAAATTGCTCTTAAGCAAAAAAAAGAAAAAAGAATAAAAAAAAATAAAAAAATAAATAAATAAAAAAAATAAACAAAAAAATCACAGGATAGCTTTGATCATTGTATTAAAATCTCTTTTCATCGCAATTTAATCATTTTACACAGCGTTTGTCTGTATGTGCTCGCGTACGTGTTATTATCACTGAAAATGTGTATATATTATGTGAAATAATTGCATCGATTGTAACCGGTTTTATATATGCACATGTAAATGTCTATACAACTATATATATGTGTGTGTATAAATGTGCATGCGCGTCTATGTAGAATTTACAATTATTTTGTTTCAGCAAACATTCGATAAAAGTGTTAATACTCTGCTGCCCATTTGTTGCAATTAAAATTTTCACAAAATATTGCTTATAAAGAGGTATATATATGTATATATATATATATACGTAAATCGGTTACTAGACATGCTGCCTTACTATTGCATTTAACTGTGCCAACTATAGAAACTCATTACAAAACTGATGTGAATGTGCGCCGTCGGTTTTTGTGTGCGTGTAACGGCAAGCCAAAGATTGGTTCACCTATTTTGGAAAATTGCATCCAGTTTGTGTCAACATTACGCCGCTGCACCATGGATTTAGCTTTCAGCAAAAAAATAATGCGGTAAGTTTACGGACTCGAATTTTGAATGCAATCATTTGATAATGCACCTAAAATCGATTATTCAGTTTGGTTGCTGGTACCCGATGGTCATTTTTTTTCTTTTTTGTTTTTTTCTATTTTTTGTTCTTGCTTTGCAAATGTTTTAATAATTATTTTCTGAATGCCTCTGAGATAAGAGTTGTTATGACTGTTTGTACATTTCGAGTGTTTTTCGATTAATATAAACCTTTATTAGTGAAATGGATCAATAGATGGTTATATTGCGTGAATAACATTAAAATTGATTTATTTGATATTAAACATCTACACGCATTTATATAACTGTTAGTGCAATTCATCTATTCCAACTAACGTATTATGTAAAGTATATATGTATGTATGTATGTATGTATGTTTTTTTTTTTTTTTTTTTTTTTTTTTTGATACATTACAAAAGAAAGGTTTTACTTAAGATATTTTTTTAATAAAAATAAAAAAATTCTTCCATATACTAAATCTGATATATTGAATATATGTTAGTTTTTATCTTTAAATTCTTTTATGGTTTGGCATCATTTTTCGTGCACCGTTGCGTTCTAAAACTTACATATCTAATCAGGATAAATCAGGATAAAATTCTGAATCGATTTTACTGATTCCATCATTTGGTCTTTACTTAAAATTCTCGAGAATTCAAAAGTTCTTGTTTTGTGATTGTCTGCACATTCTTCGGTAAAATTTCAAGGCCGCAGAAAAAGAAAACAGAGATTGGAAAGTATATAAAACTATTTGATTATTTTTTTCTCTCGGCATCATACTATTCATATTTTGTTTTGTCCGCATCTACATATAGCACTCGGAAGAACTTAAGACAGACATACTTCCTGGTATACCGATCGATTCAGAACCAATTCTTGAAGCTGCTCTGCTGATTTATTTGTTTGTCAGCTCGTCGGTTCGTCTAAATATCTGGCCTTCTATGTCTTTGTTCAATCTGCAGGTCTCGATTTTTAAGACATTTTGCCCGTCAAGTAAATTAAGCTTGACAAAGGTGGATCAAGATTAGTTGTGGATGTCCTCCAATACGGTGTTTTTTGCTACATACTAAAGTTTGCAATTTTAGGTTATTCAATACTATTCTTACTTACTGCGGCATATTACTATACTGCTACTAATTGAATTGCTCCTAATTGCTTATGATCATCATTAAAATCTTAGAATTTATCTTTAACTTGAACTTGGAATTCACCTATAATAGCTTATATTGATTGGAATAATCCTATGAATGAAACATATGTCCGGAAAAATATGTTATATAAGTGAGTCTTTCAACTCAGCAGTGGCTCGATTGAACCACGCATCGTTTACTATCTCGATTTCTGGGAGAATATTTTTCCTGTACTGCCTTTTATATTTACATTTAAAAATTCCAGTAGTTTAGTTTGAAAGTTTGCATCCATCCCTCTACTACATATTCATACAGAACCTTTCAGTATTGACACATTTTGTCGAATTAATTAATTGCTTTCTAATTTTGAATTTTATTGCTTTGACGTGTTGAACATAGCAGTGCCTTTGCTTACATCCAGCCATTTGCGAAGATAGGTGAAGAAATTTAGTTATAGCGTATGAGTGGCGTAGTTCACAAACATTTTTGAATACTTCAAGTGCTTGATTCAAATCTCCGAATCTGACTGGGATGTTTTGCAATTTCTTTTACCTCCTTTTCCACGCTTATACCGATACATCGTATGCACAACGCCTTTCAAAGGTATTGCTTTTGCGAGTAATTCTGAATGCATAGCATTTCCTTCATATTTGTATACTTGGAAGTATGATAAACTCTTTAAATGAATTTACCAACAACATATTGGCAACACGTAGAAATATACTTCGAATATATACATACATAGCAAATGCGTTGTATAGATCAGCGTGAGTAGCGGTATTTGTTGTCCATTTGTTTGTTGGAAATATGCTCTGTACTCGGGTCAGGGCTAGTTCGAAATAAAAGTAAATCATACTAAGTGTTCGCCTGAAAGCCCTGAAGAATCAGACCAAGAATGTAAGTAATATAATGGAATACTAATATGAAAGTATTTTTGATATGCACAAATTTATTATAAATTTCGTGATAATTAAAATAGAGCACCCTACACTATCATACCCAGCTCTATCAAATACATCGACTTTCTATAGAGTAATCCAATATCAGTTTACAATCTTATCGTCTGCCAACCTATAGCAGGTAGTAGAATAGCCAGTATAAACCTTGACTTAATCACCTCCTTTATTCATATATTAATTTGCATATATTAATTTCATTGTATTCAACCTTTCCTTGCTGCACACATATTAAATGAGACTTGTACTCCTTTGCAATTACTCAGCGGTTCCATTAGTGTAAGATAACTGATTACTTAATTACATTTTTTTTCCTTTAGGATTACAAAAAGTATTTCATTTAATTCTTGCAGGACTTTAACTTTCAATACACATGCGATAGTAATTATTGGCCTTTTTATTACATAATTTTCGCAACAAGAGAAAAAACAAATAGATCGCAAGATCACAACATGAATTGTCTATCTGTCCGGTAAAATAAATTTTTGTTAGACACTTTTAGCGGCTTGATAAACATTTTCTTCACAATAGAATTATAATATTGTAGAAGACGGTTCCAGGAGAATAGCTGCCAGTGGATGTAGACTATTATTATAGCTTTTGCATTCAATAAGCATTGTGTCATGTCCGCTAAAGTAGTGGTTTATTTTTGGTAATCTCTTCAAAGAAATAGAAACAACGTACAAGACTGCGCCAAGAAATATTTAATTGCACTCATGGCTTCCAAGTAGGTGGTTGATTGTACAGGCACATTTCTTATTTCAATGAACTTTCTTTCTACGTTCATTGAAATATATGCTAACACATATGTGTGCGGGTAAGTGTACGATTTCCAAAAACAGCAAAAATATATACACACAAATAAAAACAAAAAATTAAAAAAAAATAAATAAATAAAAAAAAAAATAAATAAATAAAAACGTTAATAATTTGTTTCTGTGAGTACCGTTTAGAATAGGCTGATAATGTAGTTAATGATCATTAACCAAAGATTTATTCGTCAAAAAAAAAAATAAAAAATAAATAAATAAAAATCTTGGCCTTAAGCCAAGAGAGATGCAGCATTAACAATTCTGCCAAGTGGAAAAATATATATTAGTATTTTTTTTGTTATGGAATATATATCAATATATATGTACATACACACATATTTAGATTTATAACAAAAAAATATTAAAATACTTTTCATTATAGGCATCGCTTCGTTATCGGTTCTGCTTGAACATGGCTTATGAAATGAAAATTAATTTTTTATGTATTTAACACCATTTGTATGACATTTTTTTTTTCGATTTTCGTCAAACAAAAAATTTTCTTACAAAATTTTATTTTGCTGCCTTAGTTTACAGACGCATTCGATTTTATTAATATAAAACATGAAGTTTGTAGATAAAATCTGTACTGTCTTCATACCAGGCGTCGTGCTCTGATAGATATTTTTAGCCCTGGCGACAGTATGTTCTCCTCCACAAGCGGTCTTCTTGCTATCAAATATAGTTTCTCGACTTCTTCACTTCTATTTTCAGATGCTGTCACAATTTCCTTCTCTGCAATAAGACATATAAAAGTGGCGTGAGCGTTTGCTGTTGTCAGACTTTGTTTATATTACGCATTAATGTTGGAGTCGCTAATGGACATTTAGAAAATTCTCGTAATTTTTGTTTGAATTTTGAAAGAAGTATTTTTGTACCCACGCTGGGTATCATGTCTCATTCATATTTTTCTTATTTTTCTAAGAGGTCATCATCATCATTATTGGCCGTGTGGCCGAATGTTATTGCGTTTGAAAGAAGAAGTTTTTCTTCGCCGCTCAAAATATTTTTTATTTTTTTTTTTCTGAGTAGCAAACATAAAACACTCTTGCTCCTTTCGTTGATTTTCGTCGAAATTCTGGATTACAATGATTCACTAAAGATTTGAGGCTATCACGTTTAGAAGTGGTTGCTAATATTCAAGAATATTGCACTTGTCCATCATACTAACTGAAGTCTCGCCAATAGGGTGTTTGAAAAACGTCTTGGTTAAGATGCTTGGCGATAAACGTTCGCTCCGATAAATTTAAATGCTGAATAAAACAGCCTAAGCTTTACGTTAATGCCTTCTCGAGGGACTCTATACCTTTACCGATCATTGTCCAATTTTGGAAGACTGAATTGAAATGGGGGACTTAAGAACTTGAAAGATATTAAAAAAAGCTTAGGTGACTGAATTAAGGTTAGTGAGTTAGTAAAGAATGCGTTTGTTATCGGATTTTGGGCAGAAGAGAAAGCTGAAAATCCATTAGGTACCGGGTTTGTTCATAGTGGAATAGAAACCTCGAATCCCAATTCCATAAATACATCTAGTAAAATAGTAAAATAGGATAAACAGAAGTTCGATTTGTTGCCCATCATATCATATCTCGCAGATTTGATTGCCAGTAGTTATTATATGTTGGCAATTGTGAGAGGGTTGTGCCGAGGTAGATAAACGATTTGGGTTAAACGATACGATTTTTTACATTTATGCTTTACAAACATAATTTTAATTTCCCTCTTTGCTGTCCTCTTTGCTGACGAATTTTAATTTTTTTAGTGCAATTACACAATTACGAAGACTATTTTCAAAATCATTACAATCTCTTTTGCTCTACATACACATGTAAAGTTTTCATTCATTTAAATTGTCTTTTGTTTATAAATAGTATGTAATCTAGATTGCTTTTTAACTTAATGGCCATCTTTCATTTAAATATTCCTTTTTTCATAATGTAGAAGCGTTAGGCCATTTCTTTTTGTTTTCCATTTCAGCTGCTTGCTTGCGAAGCCAATAATATGCTTGAATGGTGTTGAAAAGGCTTGAACAGAAATGAATGAATAGTCAAGAGGAGAAAAGAATTTAAAATATAGCAATTGCTGTTGTTTTTATTGTTGTTACTACTATTATTGCTAAGCTATCTCACTCATTGCTGTCACTTGGGTGACATCATCTGCTATATTATACATTTTCTATGAATGCCTGTAAGCTCTGCGAAGGAACACTAGAAACATAGAAAGAACAAAAATAAAACGAAAGAAACTGTTTGACTTAGAACGAATTTTTTTGTGCCAATTATTGACCTTTAACATCGAGAATGCATTCGTTATGTTAAAACGATTGCATCAATCGGAATAACGCACCATAAAAATGGCCAGATGTCGCTTTCAAAAACATTGAAAATACTTGGATGCATGCTTGGCTCATGGTGAAAATTGGAAAAGTGCAACAACATGAATCCCTGTTATCAAAAGCAGAAAAAAAATTATGTATCTTATCACTCACTGCTACAATGGTACATTCCATGGGCAGTTTTACCAAAAGCGCTCAAAATCGCCCCACATCCACTCAATGGTATCGGATATTGAAATTTGATTTTACGTTTTCTTTTCTTTTCTTTTCTTTTTTTTTTTTTTTTTTTTTTTTGGTGTTCCTGTTCAGAAAAGGATAGTGGGCCTAATAAATTCGACTAAAGCCGATTATGAGTATCTTGCCTGTTGATTTTTTTCCTTTTTCTTTTATTAATTTTTCGAAAAAATCTCCTAAGAGGACGACAGTTACTCTCAAGAGAGTAAAGTGTAAAGTGTGCATTGGTCTTTTTTATGCCCACAGCTGGACATGTGTTTGGATAGCCGGACATTTGCAAAGCAAAGCCAGTTGAGTGCCTAGCGAAATCGGTTCGGCTATGCCGACAACTTCATAAAGTTGCTGGGAAAAATCATTTTATTATTTTTTTTTTGGTAAATTACCTGCATCCGTATCATCGGTTAATGGATGTGTCGAAAATTATTAAAAAAAGTCAATCGCAAATCGATGCAGCGCAGACATTCCACTTAAATTTATATTTTTTTTCTAATATATCAGTTTTTGTCCAGAGAAGAACTTTACTTGCTGCTCGTGCAAGAAATATTAAACTACAGGTGTGGCAATATAATATGAAGACCTGATGGATACGCATTATGTATTAGTGGGTCCAATTTTCGCAATAAACAGTCGCAATTGTTCGCGGAATCAGTTCGAAGAGCATCTAAATAGTTTTTACACAAAATATGGTCCCCTTTTTGTACAAAAACTTTGGCCAATTGTGTCAATGATGTTGAAGATGGAGAACTCCTCCTCATTCTAAGCTCGAAACCTTCCCATAACGGTTCAAATATGTTGGAGTCTCGCGCTTGTGCTGCCCGGCAAAGATGTTTGATAATATTTTTATGCTAATATGTCGACAAAAACAAAATCCTTGAATAGGGGATGATATCACTAACCTTTTGACTCGGAACTTATTTGTCGATCTGGAATTTTTTAATTTTTAACTTTCAAGTGCCAGATGTGAAGAACATTTCCTCTGAATAAAATGATATAAATGATATTTGTTTTTTTTAATCAATAGTGTTGTGATGTCGGGATCATATTAATATAAGGGTACTTTCTACGCATTACTAGCTATGGATAAGTGTGACATAATGAAATCGCTTGGTGGGTGTAATATGCCTCTAGAGCTTAGCATGACCAAGCACATGTACTATAACGTTTTCAAATGCTTTTAAAAATTTAAGAAGTAAGAAATATACATTCTGTCGGGACCGAATCTTTCATACCCATCGCTGTTTATGCCAAAAAAGGACAAAAGAAGTAAACGAACAATATTTTCATGCTCTACATATATATATGAAGTGGGCGCAGTTGATTTCTTTTATTTTCAATATAAAACTTGTTGTTGTAGAGGCATGTGGGCATGGTAGGCGTGTCTATTAAAAAGTTTAGGTCAATTCCAAAGTATTTTGCAAATTTTTAGGCGGCATCTTCATTATGGCAAACGAGACAACGTTTACCACAAATACTAGAAAGCTGCGCAAACAGACAGATGGTCAGACGAACAGGCTGAAACGTTTAGATGCATTCGAGACTTGAAGGTAGCCAAGAATTTATACACTTTATAACGGTTTTGAGGCGTGTTTCTGCGCGTTATAAACGTATTGAAAAAACAATTACATTTTGATATGTTATAATTTAGGATAGGCATGGTCAATTTTTAACATTTTTGTGCACAAACGCTGCACCATAATCCATGGAACATTCGATTAAATTATTGTACATTTATTTGCTTAAGTTTATGAGTAATAAGTAAAAAATCAATTTTTCATTCCTTTTGAAAAACAGGAGGAGGTATTCTCAGTTTACGTGGTGCTGTGAGCATGTCTTTCGATCGATATGGCCCATTTCCAACACCAACCTGCGTGCAATAACTCGCACTGTTGTTGCCAAGTTTAAAGTTGATAACTTCGTTTTTGCGGCCAGAGGAATGTTTACAACACACATTACATAGACGGATGGACAGGTCATGCTTAAAACGATCTAGGATTTGATGTTGATCAAGAATATATGCACTTTTTCGGGTCGGTGATGCCTCCTTCTGGGCGTTGCAAACGTTTTATCAAAATGAATATACCCCTCATACTTCGGTGATGGGTGTAGAAATACACACGCATGCGCAATTGCAAACAAAGCCAAACTGCTTGTAAACAAAAGCGTTAATAAATATAAATTTGAAATTTTCACCTCGTTTCTAATCGTAAGAACAACCGATTACGTTGACTATTTCTATTTAATTCGTAGAGTAAAAGAGATCTATAATAATTTTTATTTTTATCGCTGTAGTGTTAGTTTTTCCAATTTTTTTTTTTAGTCTCGAGAAGGAAGTTTTTTTTTGTCTTTTTTTTATCCATAAATAAAATTTCTTCGTGATTGGTTTTATGTGTACAAGCATTGTATACAGTGTTGAGAGTTACAAAGTGCCGGCGCCCAATGGTGCATGGCAGTCAATTTTCTGTCACATTGATGCCATTGTTGTTTACGATGGCTGGTTGGTTTGATGGCCGATTGTTTACTTGCTATTGTTTGCCATTTATGTTGTTGCGGTTTGTTGCTAAACATAATCATGCTTGGCGCAGCTTAAACTTAGATTTGCTCATTCAAGCAATGCCTTGTTTTATTGTAATGTTTCACTTTACTTTGTTTTTTGTTTTTTTTTTTTTTTATTTTTTTTTTTTATGGTTTATGCTTTGTGTGGTTTCCGTTCCTATTATTGTGTAATAAGTATTTATTTATATACTCATTTGTATATTTTTCTAATATATTAGTTGCAAAGATTGTGCTCGTTCTTATGTGAATTTAAACAGAGACAACTAAATGATAAGATGTCGCAACATTTTGTTCAAAATTGAGGAGTAATAGAATCTTACGAACTTTTACTTCTACTGTTATCAATAACAGTAACAGCGCCATTAAGTAAATTAGTTATTCTTTCATTCTCACTATATATGTTCATAATTCTTTGTATGTTTTTTTCACTGAGTTACCCAATTACATTTGTTAATATAATTTTTATCTTTTTTTTTCTGCGTTCACACACATCTATCTATATGTATATCATTACGACGGGTATTCACCTAAGAAAATACAGAATTTTATGTATGTGACGTCATATGAAAGAACCATCAATATAATTTTTATTCGTACATAGAAAGAGAATGGAAGTGGAACAGATCTGTTACTGTTATTGATAACAGAAAAGTCAATAGTCCTTGAGATTTTATTATTGCTCGGTTTTCAGTAAAATATTGAAACATCTTGCTATTTACTTATCTCCGATTCAAAGGTATTGTTGCAGAGAGATATTGCACACACACACACACACACACACACACACACATACATACATACAGAAAGTGGGAGAGGGAGAGAGAGGCTTGCACATGCTGAGCGCTTTTCCGGCTTGCTTGCTTGCTTGCTTGCTTGCTTAATATCACAGTCACTGAAATAAATTTAATAGCCCGTTCGTATGCAGTTGTTATGATAGCAGTTTTCCTTTTCAATTTTTTCTTCTCTGATATTTGTCGTCATTTTTAATGCGTTATTATTGATGATTATATTGCGCAAAGAAACGGAGCAAATAGATTTTTACGATCTCTACTAAAATGCAATCAGAAAAAAATCATAAACTTTTTATGTAGATATATGTGCGTATATATATGTGAAGTTATTTGAAATTATGTGCATTTCATTGTGATTTTTAAAAGCACTTTAAAAATAATTTTTAGATTAAATATTATGAGAAAAATATTTTTTTTTACTGACCACACAAGCAGATAAAGGATTTTTCATTTTTTTTTCTTCTTATAAACTTATGATATATCATTTTTTGATGTTTCGTTTTCAAATTAATTGCGATCAGACCTTCGCAGGTGTTTTAAGTCCGCGGAATGTTAAGAAAAATCTTTTGTTTTTTATTCATGACTATATGGTGTGTTGGCGGCACCATTACTCCTTTGTTACAAAGCGAATAGCTAATGAGCCCAGACAATATGCTCTTAATTCGTGTCAAAGTTTCCTGTCCACCCATTCATCTGGTTTACGGTCGCAACAATTAACGTACAAAGCGACAACAACTTGGCATATATTCTCTGATCGTGTTTACAAATTATAATCATCCATCCATAAATATGACGATAATACTCAAAACAAAACTCAATTGTAATGAATACAAGAATTAGTTAAAAATCCAATAGAAAGCTTATGCTAAGCTTTGATGCCACAACAACTTGGCATATATTCTTAGTTGATAATCACTGATCGTGTTTACAAATTATAATCATCCATCCATAAATATGACGATAATACTCAAAACAAAACTCAATTGTAATGAATACAAGAATTAGTTAAAAATCCAATAGAAAGCTTATGCTAATGCTAAGCTTTGATGCCACAACTCCCCCCCCCATTGTTTCCTCGCAAGGACGCGGGAGATCTTTCGGGCTATTTTCACATGGCATTCAAGAGTTTGCTAGTTAGCGCAAAGGTATGTAAAGCCTTGCAAGCATTATTAAAACTGCATTCGTCCGTGTTTAGGGAACGGCGGCGGCGGGGGGACAGTATGTAGGTGTGTTCATAACATACAGGAATTTAAAGCAGTGTATTACAGTCGATTAAATACATTCATTAATTCAGTACGATAACAATACCTTCAGAACGCTTCAGTTGATATGAAAACTTATCCAGACAAGGTGTGAAATTAATTTCATGTACTGCGGGTATCGGTCAAGGGTCAGTAAACTCGTATATATGTTTTTTGCCCGAAATTGCTGTAAACCTAAACGAGATAAACATTAGCATCAAAAATTTATTTACTTAAATCCAAAAATAAACAAATAAATAAATATTAATAAACTTTTCCCCATTTGCTGTCTATTTCTATAGTAAATTTTTATATAACACGTGTTGTAATAATGTGGTGAAGATGTTGTTGTTATTTTTTACAATAGACATGCGAGTACAAACATTTTTTTAAATTTTTTTATTTTTATTTATATGCAAATTTAGTGAAAAAGAAACCAAAGAAGCGGAGAATTTAAAAATCATTTTTTTTTTCGTTTTTAAATGTTAATTTTTTTGTTTGTTTTTTAAATATGTTCGGGTATAGTGTCGTGCTGTTTCATAAAACAGAACAGCAATAATAATCTATTGAATTGTATGTTGGTTTTTTTTTTTTTTTCACATATAAAATGTTTTTTATTGTGTGCATAGATATTTGGGGATTTGCATAATTTAATGCTGCAATTAGGCCACCAACTTTGACTGATAGTATTAGTAGTATTAGTAACAGTGATACGATTGAAAACCTCTTTCAACTTTACCATATGTTTTGTATTACGACTGCTATTAAAAATGAATGAATTCAATAGCTTTTAACGTTATCAAGTTGCAATTTTTCATTATAATAAATTGATCGGTAAGTTAATATAGTTCGAAGATATGTAGCCCGTAATTCAACTCATGTTTATCAATTTAATCACAGTTCTTTTTCACAAAGTATGTCGAAACTAGTCTTTGAAAGCTACAGAATCGAAAAAATGTTTCAATATTTTAATGCATTGAGAAAGTAAGTGATTAGTGTTTGTATATGTTGGATTGAATGAATGAAAGAATCTGAAATGGTGCAAGAAATTCTTGGCGGGCGGGTAGCTCGTTCTAAATGCGAGCCGGTGCGATTAAGGGAGAATGAGTTGCGGCAGTTTGTCATGCAGTAAGTGAATGAGAACGCTACGTAACTTCTGTGATCCTGTTCCAGGTTTTGATTAGCGGACAGATCTATTTTGGCACATCTATAGCCGATAAAGTTGAAAATCTTATCCGAATCTTTTGTATAAACGCATTGCAAACAATGGATCTTACTTTCAAGACGTTCAAACCTATTATCTCGTATGAAGAGCTTTTTCTAAAGTTTTACATATAATATATATATATATATATATATATATATACATGTTAGTGTTTTCTTACCTAAATTAATACTAGCTATTAGATCAAGAGTAGCCTTCAATCAAATATTAAAATGTGAAATTAATTTGGCCAATTTTTTATTAGATCTAAAAAATGGTCTTATGGGGAGCGTGGGAGAGGAAGCCGGAGCTGAAATAAAGATTTCAGGACAAAAGAGCACGCTGTTGCGCTAGTCAGTGATTGTCTTTTCGCAAGTTTATTATCTCCAAATATTTAGAAAAAGAAAAAAGGGATCGTAACAAACTGGTTTGGCTTAATCTGCATAAAACTTTTGCATCACACATATATAATTAATCATTAACATGTGCGCTTGCTGCCATTCATTTTCTGTTAGTTCATTCAGTAAATGCCCCTATTTGCTTGAATAAATTGTATATAAATAATGCGAATGCATTTGCATTTGTATATGCATATGTATAGATTATTAAAGAATTTAATATGCTTGCTTTGTGTATTCAAATTATATGCAACTAAGTGCATGTGCGTGTTGCTCTTGTATTGTGTAGCAGTTATAAATGACTGGCGATGATTACTCAATAAGTCGTTGTAATCGCATATTCGTGAGCATTCACTTAATAAAACTTTAATTTCTATGTCTTTAACATTCCTCACAACCACCATCATCAGATGAAATATGATTGCGCCCCGTACATCTAAATATATATAGGCATTTATCAGCGTTTAAATTTATAGTAAAATTACGAGAATCATTGCAAAAATACCCGCTCTAACAAAACAATATATATATATATATATATTTCTTGATACAAGCTGCCCTTTAGAGATGGACACACTTTCGTCGGCGGTGAAGTTCAATAGCGTCGATAATTTCATTTATGGACAAGTCTCCGGAAATAGATATCAACTGTAGACTCCGCTTTCTCAACGTTACAAATATCTTTTATCATCGATTCACTTTTCAAGATTGGAATGAGAAGATAATATGCGTAATAAATATATATCTTATAAATAGAGCGCGCGAGAAATCAGTTTGAGCTTTAAGTCTTCGCCCACTTGGCCATCGCATTAATAGACCTGTAAACTTTGAACCTCGAGGAAACAAGATTTCCTTTCAGAAATCGTTTTTTCTTTTTGAATACAATCAACGAAAATTATTTCACGCGCATCCCAAAAAAACTGACGCTATAATCGTAGAATTGTATCCAGCTATTTCTTTCAAGCCCTTTCTTTCCTTTCAGTTAGGTGTCCTACCTCGGCTCACGTTCGACGGATAAATATCCTAATAAACTTTATTTTTATGTTCTATTGTAAGTAAATACGTTACTTATCGTCCGTGGAATTTTCTCATGTCTGAATTTCCAATCAATATTAAGGGCCAACACTTCTTGAAATATCTTTTATGAGTTTTCTTCACCCTCTCAGCTTATTTATCCGTACGAGCAGCTGAGTAAGTAAGACTCTTCCGTGGGTTGAAATTTAAGTGCGGTAGAGTTGACTTCGATTGTACCCATAGCGAGTGCTCAGTCGGGAAAGACATAACACTTATCGATTGGGCAGTGGAATACATTGGCTTGCGGCCGCCATCTTCCTATCTCTTTCTCTTTCCACATTTCTTTCTCTCCGTTATCGTTATACACGGATAGGGGACATATTTCGAGTGATTAGTCATATTAAAACGAGAAGAAAAAAAAAATTGTATTGTTTCTTGAGTCGTTTATTTTGGCCTCGCATATATTTTCATTTCTATGGAAGTGTTCGGCTTTGATGCTTTGAAGCTTTTGAAGCTAACTTTGGTACTTGGAATTATAGCAGTTTACTTCGGACCAAAACCGCCATCTGCGCGCCAGATCGGATACTTATGGAGATACCCTCGTAGTTGATTTTGTCTTGTAAATGCATAAACGCAAGAGCGTGCGCATGTATGTACGTGCGTCCGTGTGCGTATCTATGCAGTTTTGTATGTTAAATTGAGCACGCATTTGATTCTTGTGCTTAATTACTAAACGAATATATGTAACGGTTAAGAATTTCCATTCACATTTCGTTGCTGTTTGGGGCACGTAGAGAACTTTTGTTTGCATACGGAGTTTAGCAGTTTTTCTCTTTCTTTCTTTCTTTCTTTCTTTCTTTCTTCACATATCTCGAAAGAAAATACTAACGCATCTCACGCACTTTGAAAACTTTAAGATCATATTAAACATTCATGTTCTTTATTGTTGTTGTGGCTGCTATTATTATTATTATTATTATTGTTGCTGCTGTTGTTTGAACAAAGTCGCACTTACACTTTGACACCCAGTAAGAAACCGGTTCATGTAAAAAAAATCCCTAGAGTGGCAGAGGAATAACTTAACAGTACATGCTAAACAAAGTTTAATGTTAAAGATTGTAGTTGCCTGGAAGCAAGTGTTGCATGCCCAAAATCAAAATCAAATATAAGAATTAACCTTTGACACTTTAGTGTTTTGACTAATCATATATGTCGACATAAGGTAACATCAAAAGTAATTGTAAAATAAGTAAGTTAGTTTTAGATTAGACTACTTCAGGTTTTGTTTTGAAAATTGAGACTCTGCTTAAGAACATCTCAGGTTCGTTTTCAAATTCAATAGAATTACGCACTTTGAAGCGTTGTAGCTTTTCACATTAATTTTTGCAACATTTTATCAAAAAACGAACAGATGTATACTCGCGCAGGTAAAAGCTGAAATCTCTTATTGATCGAAATATACACGCATATATATATATATATATAAGGCGTTGTAGATACAAATAAACATTAATTCTGTGTGAAACATTTGCAACCGATTGTACAATGAAACGACATGCGTTGCCCAATCCGTCTACCATTCCTTCATATTTAAAGATCCCGTGCGAGAATCAGCGTTAAATCAACTCTCATAACTCTACCGACATGTAGGGTATAAAAGTTTCAAAACGACAAAGAGGACTGATTTTATCGATAATCGTTGCACCTGCCAATCTTGTTCCCAAATACATTGTTTCCTGTTCCTTTATTTTTCCGAATATGTTTCTGATAAACAAAACCTATTACAAATAATTGCTCTAAGGCCGTTTACAATCACAATAACGTCGTATGCAGTTGTGACATAAATACAAACGTGGCCTTATTTGGTTTCGATGAACGTCTTCCATTAATCTTCACTACTACTAGCTTATCTGCTATATTTAATTGCAATATAGAACGAAAATCGAACCATTGAATAAATAAATCGTATATCATAGCATGGATGTCGTTTATTGTGCGCTCCATTGCACTCCATAATCGTAAGATCCATCTTATTCATAAATGATACTTTAGTAATTGAAAGCGAATTCATTATCCGACTAAACTATCAGTCGAATTCGAAATCGAAGATATATCGATGATTCATCTGAAAGTGTTGCAATTTCAATGCTATTATAGGTTAGAAAAAAGAATGCACGTATCTGCTTTCCGATAACTGTGAACCATGGATCCATTAAACCAAGTATTATTTCTACCGCTGTGTACACAGTATTGGTGTTGACATTAACCATCTTGAACAAGAATAGCTTGATTGCTCTGTATGTCCACGAGTTATCATTATTATTTAATAGCAAAAATTTTCTGTCTACGCTTTAACGTTGTTTGAAAACAAGGTTGATTTGAAATGAAATCACAATTCCCTTTGTGTTCGCCTAATGTCTGTATGATTAATGTTACACTCATAGTATCATAATTGGTTATCTGTATAGATATTTGAATTTCATAGCAATTTCTTGAACGAATCGAAGAGTGCAAGCGGAAATTAAGTTATGGGAGACCTGTGACTGTACTCAAAGGTTGACTCATCCAGCTGCAAAAATCTATGCATGACAGAGGGATACGTCACGACGTTTGGCTTTTATGACAGGTAACAATATGGTTTTTGTTTTTTTAGTCAGCGGGCAGCATCCATAATTGTTAGCAAAATAACGGCTCTTGAAAGATGCTCTTACTTCAGTGAACTACGGTGAGCCATTCAATTCCATAACACAAACACTTACTTTAATCGCACTGTAAAGTCTATAAGCACTGAAACCTGAAGTTTCCTGAAGTGCGCAGCTTGAGTTAATTTGATTGAAAAAAGCAAGAAAAATCTACTTGCATTAAATGCATCCTTATTAATTAAATTAATAAGAATATTGAACGTCTCTTTCTCTTCCTACTGCTGCTGCTTCACCCTTTTCAAATCTCTCTACCTATGTATAAGTATACGATTCTTCTTAATCATTACCACGCGTTCACATTTTTGTACGCATCACTGAACGATGAAGGGTACATTTATTTTATCAAAACGTTTGCAACGCCCCGAAAGAAGCATCAGAGATCCTATAAAGTATGCAAATTCATGGCTAGTTTTAAATCTTGAATGCACCTAAACGTGTCCGCCTGTTCCATCTGTCCATCTGCCTGTTTGCGCAGCTTTCTAGTATTTGTGGTACACAGTCTCCCGTTAGCGAAAATGAAGATATCGCCTAAAAATTTGCGAAAGTCTTTGAAATTGACCTGAACTTTTGCAAAGGACACGACTACAATGCGTACATGCCTTTACGGCAAAATCTTTTATTTGAAAATAGAAGAAATCAACTGTGCGCACTTCACTCATATACAGAGCACAAAAAATCTGTTCTTCTACTCCTTTTGTCTTTTTTAAGATGACGGTGATGGGTATAGAAATTCCTGGGCTGATCGAATTTAATTTTATAGATGATATTACTTTATAGATGATATTTGAGCAGCATGTACTTAAGTCTATATATATGCATAGCATGAGAAGTCCTGCTGCTACCTGTCAGCCAATAAAATTATTGCCAATAATATATTTTGACCCTTAGCAGGTATAATAACAGGCCAAGATGGACATTTTAAGCAATTAATTATAGGACTGTAAGCATAAATAAAACAAAAAATTATAAATGAAGCGTTCACAGCGATATTGCGAAGCTATTTTACATGTGCATGTAATAAACTTAAGATATTGTAAACTATAGCAAGAACAAAACATATTTTTAATTTGTTTTTCTTTTTTTTTTTTTTAAATTTATACAGAGCCATATGGTTTGTGCATCCAAAATTTCTATTGAACTTCTATGTCGATGACATCTGTTTTCAGTTTTGCTTTCGTTATTTTTTTACAATTTTTTTTTTTTTGTATATCACTTAACCTAAATTATCGTTAATTTATTAAAATTTTTCATGAAATATTTCAAGTTCGCTTTCGAAATAAAAATAAACTCGACCGCTAAAAGTTATTATTGTATTTGGTCAATTGTTTGTGTAACGTAGGAAAACCACTATAGTGACGAGTGGCATTGGAAAGTCTCTCGAACCTGTTTGTCAAAAAGTTTTAATAGAAGCGATGACAGAAATAACACACTGGTGCTGCCACACTTTCTTTATTTTAAATACTAAAAGACAATTTTATTATTAATTTATTATCTTAATTATGTACAACAACAACAATAATGATTGGTTCTTGATGATGCGTATATCTAAGCTTGATGTCTGAATAGGTAGGCTAATGTAGGCTATTTTCAGTATCGAGTTGAACTTAATGTTTCTTTTTTTTTTGTTTGCAAATTGTTGAAGAACAATTTATACGCTACGGCCAACTGCCAACTGATTTGTAAATAATTATTTTTTTTGGCAAATATATTATTTGATAAAATACAGATTTTGTGTTTTTTATTTATCTTATGTGTGAGTAGATAGCGCTTATTAAGTTGCTTCAGAAATTAGTCAAAACTTAGATACTCTGATAGCAATTCTCTTCTATCATCGATGTGTTTCGATTATTCTACTTTATATAGGACAGAGCCGTATCGCTGCCACGAAATCGTATGTCTTGACTTATGGCAACTGAGAAATGCTGACAAAAACTTATTGTAAAGATGGCGCAAACGAAAAAAATTACGAAGACCGGCCCACCGTATTTGTCTGTCTTCTAGCTTCACCTAGCGACCTAGTATGAGTTCAAAATTATTATTGAACTATTATCTCTGAGCTTTTATTCTTAACTTGTTGATTGCAGTTCATCATTGTTAGCGTAATGAAGTGCAAGACAGAAATTCAAATTAAACGGTAACCGTATTTTTTTTTAAAGCTGCGCGTTTTTTTTTTACCATTTCAACGTGCTAAAGTCTATTGTTTAATGGTGCAACAACAATTTATTTAAATGTGTTTTTGAAAAAGGAGCGAAAAATTCAATATTTTATCAAAAAAAAAAAAAAAAAAAATTTTGTTCCGTGCACTTCATAAGGTTCCTGTGCAAGTAAAATGCGGAATTATAAGAGTTATGTCGTTGTTGTGTATGGTGAGAAGCCTTATACATCGGTAACCATACTTAAAAGCTTCTTAGCAAGCAGGTTGTATGCATACAAGGTCGCTTGAACTTTAAACTAAACATCGCGGTAAATTAAGAACATTTTCAATGGTTCACTCTTATCTCGATGTCGCCGTTTGTCAGTACGTCAGCAGCCTGAAGTCTTCATTGACTAAGCGATGATCGATCGATGAGCAAGCGATCATATTGAAAAAACATTAATGTGAAATGTTGATGGTTTCAAAGAACTGCATTTTCTCTTCACTTAAGGAGGCCACTGCGTCTTTACAGTTATTGGCGTAGAAAGTCGCGCTATCCTGTCTACTAGTTTTTGGGAAGTAAGTTTGGTGAAAAGACTCTATAGCTTTCGAATTTATTTATTGAGAATATTCTTTGCGAATATTTCTATAACATGGTATTGATTGTGATTATAAGCATAAATTCCGCTTCCACCACACCCACCATCGAACAAAAAAGAATAAAAGAAAACTATTTAACATTGTCTTTTTTTTGGATTTTGGAAAATCAAAAGTGAGAATAAATCTTGTAACTTAAAACATAAATTATTACACGTTGCGAGTGGAACAACAGAATGCTATGGAAAAAACATAAATCAGTAAATAAAAAAATGCATGCATGCGCAAGTTAAAGCACAAACTACATAAGAATCATGTTTGGTTAAACAAGCACGTATTCGATTGGAAGAGACCCAGAAAATACAATATATCATAAATGCATACATATATATATATATATATATATATATATACATATATGCATACGATCGTGTGTAAATATTTCATAAAATTCATAAAGCAAATGTAAAAATAATAAAAATATAAAAAAGACTTAAAAATACAAGTTATCTCACACACGACAACCGTATGAGTAAGTATTTCGACATTCACACCATCTGCGTTCGTATTTTTGCAAACAATTGCCCTCCTCCTCCTCGTTTTAGGACATGATTGCCTCTGATCGGTATGAGGATTTTGGAAAAATATGTAATCAAGGCTTCACTTCTTCGCTAAGGACAGCTCCGAGAAATTCCTCTATGTATATGTTTACACGTTTGAGAATTTTCTTACGAATATACCGTCAGTTTGGCGTCGTTGCCGTCATAGTGGTGTGCGCACGAGACAATCGATTTTTATATGTTGGACTTCATGAATTTTGAGAATTTCACCTATTAACGAAGTAAGCTAAGGATGAGATTTGCCGCTGAGAGAGTGGCGGTTTCGACATAAAGTTTGTCGTTGTCATCCGGGTAGTTTACGGTAATTCCTATTGAATTACAGTAGGCCATCTCATACTGATGGTTTGATTTCATTTTTTAACTTAGCGCGATCTTAGATGCAGGCAAGGAATGGAAGTTGGAGTCACTAGTAACTATTTTGCGCACGATTTGCTCATTATTTCTTATTTTTCTTTTTTCGTTTTAAGGAGTTGAACATATGTATTTTCATAAGTCAAGCATTCACCTATGCTAGCAAATTGTACGTTATCCACCACCGAAGCATTAGCATACATCCGTTTTGTCAAACGAAGCTTAAGGGAGAAAGAATGGAAGAATGGAAGATTTAAAGAAAGATGCTTTAAAGCATATACATATTTAGTCAAGTCAAACTATCAAAGTCAAACTTGCTCTAAGCATCTTTTTGCGTCAATTTCTCCGTGGTAAAGACTGTAGTCGTTTCAATTGCAGTAAAAACACTGAAAATTGTTGCACGCACGTTAATATTGAAAATGAACTAAGCCGGACAAGGTACACACACAAAGCACAATGTAAAGTGAGAAAATCTTTCTTTTTAAAAGCAAAGCAAAGAAATGGCGGCTTATTACTCATAAACTGCAGCAATAAGTATTTGCATATTTTATTTTAATTTAAAGGTTTTCAGTGCTGAAGAGGCGGCCACACGCGAATATATTTTTCTTGCTCGTTGCTATCATCATGTCTATGTTATATGTAAAAAGAGAATTTACATAAAGATGACACCAAACTAATTAGTCTACAAAGCGATCTGTAAGGCGAAGGATCGAATCCTTATTAGGCTTATTTGTTGCAATTATTAGCTTTCTTCCAGCTATAGAGGAAATAGCATTCTTTTAAACAGGCATCTATGATTTTTGTCATGAAATAGCACCAGTAGGTCGATTTCTTTAACAGTTGTTTCTTATTCCATTGACTCTGGCTTATATCTTGAGTCTTAAATTTTTGAGAATAAAATTTAGTTTATTATCTGTAATGTATTAGCCGTTAGAAGAAATTCCATTTAGCAAACAAGAAATCTGATAAAAAATTTGGATAACTCAGAAGCGTTTTTCAAGCTGCTTTCGCATTATGATTACATTGTAAGCTCTTAGAAGTTGAAACGTCTCAGAAAACTGAACTAAATAACACGACGACAAAAATTTGATGAAAATACGGGACACCTATAGGCATGGTGAATATTAGATAAACGATGGACAGTAAGACATAAATGATTTGCACAAATCAGTCTCAGATCTCTCCTCTTACGCATAGTTTAATAAAAATAAATTTCGATTTTTTTTTTTTTTTTTGAATATTACATATCCTGTGAAAAGCTTCACGTACTTGTCGTCGTTTTGGCCTATCTATGCACCTTATGAAAACTGATACCCTTTCCTTAATTCAGGCATTTGAAGATAAATTAATCCAATTTCAAAATATCTGCAAACTTGAGACCTTACTGATCGAAGAGAGGTTGTTCGACATGCGTAGGAGGAAGAAAGAAAAACAGTAGCGGAAATCCGCAAATTAAGGACACCTACCTAACAGATTTGGAACAATGGTGTGAAAGAATGGTCCTACTCCCTAATGCCAAACGATCAACAGTGCAGAACTTCTTGAGCTATTTTTGCCGTTCTGGTCCTATTTGGATAGATTTATCCAAATGCCGTAGGACTGATAATTGGCAGTGCGTTGCCATTAGGTCCATGAAAATAAAGTGTATATAAATAATTACAAGGGCTCTGAAGCTTCCTTCTAGGTGCTGCAAACGTTTTGAGAAATGAATGAATATACCTCTAACGTTCGGATGCGACTATATAAACGTAAACCACGTAAAAAGCAATAAAAATGAAATGTAAAATTAAAAAAGCTTTTAATATGTGTTTGTATGAGAACAAGTTAAAATAAAGTCGAGCAAGTCGAACTATTAAACATAGTAGTGCACTGCGCTTAACACATGTTTTTTTTTTTTTATTCCAACTTCATTATAAAATACGATAAAGTGTATTTTCTCTTTACATAAAAACGTATTTGTTATGAGAACTCTTACAATCGGGAGGTGTCCGAAAAATGGAAAAATAGACCTACGTAGTTCGGGCTTAATATTATAGACTTTTATGCCAAATCATTCTTGTGTTCCGAATGTCATCATAACTTGCTAATTCTTGCTGACGCGCGAGTCCATTGGCAATGACTTACATATTTTGGCCAAAACAAGTGAGAGACGACCACATTTCATAAAAATATTTAAACTATTGTGACTTTCACGCTTAACGCGAATATATGCTGAGAGACATCAAAGTGACCAAAGTGACTTAAATCGATTGAGGAAACGATTTTGAATTACACGGTATCCGAAGTGATAATAGTTGTTGCCTATAGCCGCATAAACTTAGCATACCCCTATCATAAGTAGTGGAGAGTATAAAGAAGGCTATAAAAGCAGCTTGAAGGCATTCATTTCTTTTTCATTCTTTTGCAAGAAATCTTAATTTGATTGTTAATCAATGTAAAGCTTGAAATAGCAGCTGTTATGCAGCAAAAAAATTCATTTCGATTGTATTTAATATGGAGAGAAAGAATCGCAGAACGAAATGTGTAACACACAAAAGTTACTGAACCCTGAACAGCGTCATGCTATGTGCTTTTCTTCCTTCTGCGTCTATCACAGACACAGAAAGAAGTGATCTTTGAAATGTATTTAATCTTCTTTACTTTGTATGAGAATGAATATATATATTAAATACGTAAATACATATATTATATATATATATATATATACATATATGTATACATTCGTTTTGTTTGATTTCCAATTGAGGACTTGTTGCCTTTTTTGGTTGCCTTGTCTGCTACTCGCTCAGTAAAACATGCCATTATCGTACCTACTGCTTTTACTCTTCCTACACTTTAAAGTAGTCGCCCCTCTCTTTTAGTATAATGTTTTGACCGAACAATCGAATTTATTGCTTGCATTGTTTTATTGGTATAATTTGTTTTTATTTTTTTTTGTTTCTTTTTTTTTTTTTTAAGAAAAAAGAGTAAATTTATTGTTTTTTTATTTATTTATTTATTTATTTTTTTTTGTGTCTTTCTGCAACATTTACTTGCTTGACTGGATTCAGTAGGAAAGGAATTAATGCTTTGCCCAGCTAATATCATATGAGGCCAGACTTGCCTTTAATGTGTGTCAGTGCACGCACTTATCACACGTACATGTATAGAATTGTTGACATATCTTGCACGCATGTTTCTTTGCGATATTTTATACACATATATACTGTGCTACCGTTTTTCCCTATAATGTCGACTGTTTTTGGTTTTTTTTCCTTCCAAAAATTTTCTACACCAATGAACGCGCATAGATACGGAATGATGCGCAGATATCGCGTCCTCATTAATGATACACATTCGTTTTTAGCTTGAAATTTGGAATTCTTCTTTCGCTTTTTAAATTGTTACTGCAATCTCTCAATCTATCAGAATATTTTACGAAAAATTGAAATGATTATATACAGTAGTATCGCATAATAGGCATTTGTAAGTTCACAAAATCTCAGATAAAATGTTGAAAATTAATATTTATACTCCCATCAACGGATATCAGTCACTTTTAGTTTCTTTATATTCAGAAAAAACTTTTGAAAAGATGGACCAGAACACCTGCCACTTTTCGTTTTATAACAGATTTGATTGGGACTTGATTGATACAACTCGATCTCTAGAAATCTTTAACTCTGTTGTCTCATATTAAAAAGTAAAGAAGAAAATTAAGTTTTGCTTATAGCAAGTTTTGCTTATGCGAGATGCTTACGGCCGAGAAAAGAAATGTTGGAGGATAGGTAGACATTATGTCGCTCCACCACCACTTCTTTATTAATGATATCGTTCTCGGTAAAAGTTGACCTGCCGAATATAAGCTATAACTCAATGCATATAAATTTAAAGCCGTTAAAATTTCCTTAAGAATGCCTCGCGGTAAAAAGTGCCTCAGGCTAGTATACCTACTGCACTTATAACCTACCTTACGTTACGATTATATAGTATGTTTATATTGTATAAGAATTACAGATCTGCACTATTTGCCGCTATTGTACTATAATAATAACAAGGCCTCGGTGTACGAAATTTTTTGTTATTAAAACAAATAAATAAATCGCTGCATCCTTAACTAAATTGGAAAAATCGTAATTTACATGCTATTGCTTATTCATTAGTTTGCTCTTTTTTTAAAAAAAAAAGCACTTGAATAGGTCCCACGCATGAGCAGCGGTGAAAGCAGTGACAGCT
Source organism: Glossina fuscipes (assembly GCF_014805625.2). NCBI lineage: Eukaryota > Metazoa > Arthropoda > Insecta > Diptera > Glossinidae > Glossina > Glossina fuscipes. The sequence continues at coordinate 47,925,938 of NW_023998415.1, read as the reverse complement.
ATATACCTCTAGCAATAATAGAAGCGACAGCAACGTCAATAGCAATAGCAAAGCCAAAGCAAACGGACAGGTTGGAATATCAAGAGCAAGATCAATAGCGAAACCAGGAACGGCAATACAACTATGATCTATACCAAAAGTAGTAGCAAAACTAAATAAATAGAAGAATGATCACAAGATCAATAGTAAAATCAATAGTAATAGCAACGATTACAGCAACGATAACAGCAATAATAGTAGCGATAGCAATGTCGATAGCAATAGGAAAACCAAATAAATGGAAGGATCAAAACGCCAGGAGAAATAGCAATAACGATAACAGTAATAGCGAATTGCGATCACTCTAGCGATAGCAATAGCAATTGCGATCACTGTAGCAGATAGAATGAATAGTTCTTCGTATTTGTAAAATGATGAAGTCAGTTGTAGCGGCTCACGCGGCTTTTGTCTCATTTGTGTAAGTATGTATATAGTCCATGATCGGCATCGCATTGAGATTTTTTATCCTTTGCTATGTGGCAAGCGAAAGAATTGACCTAAGTTCAAACTGTGCAGAATATAATGAGAAAACCAATATTTGTTCTGAGATCCGACAAGATACGTTCTTAGATCCAGCTAATCTAAGATTAAATTTTCTCATTTGTGGTCTTGAACTGTTTTCTTCTCTCTTCTCTCTTCTCTCTTCTCTCTTCTCTCTTCTCTCTTCTCTCTTTTTTCTCTTTTCTTTTTTTTTTTTTTTTTTTTTACAACTTTCAATGTCATTATTGATATCTTTAGCAACACGTGTGTCAACTACTGAGGTGATAAAATGTTTCGCAAACAAAAACCATTAAGAAAAATTTTGTTGTTTTTTATTGTTTATTTCTTTGCTTTGCTGTGAAGTGTATTGCGCTCAAGTAGAAAATTTTTACACGCAACAAAGCGTATATACATAAATATTATTATTTGTTGACGTCAATATTTGATTGACACATATAAACATAGGCAGACGAAATAGAGAAGAGCTTTGCGCCTTTATGTGTTAAACAATACCATTTACATACAAATGTTTTACAATATATAACATGAACAAGCCATATATATATATATATATATATATATATATATATATATATATAGATACATAACTAAGTAAATAAATAACTGTTTAGTAAAGGAGCTCGAATGTATTTAAAAACTTTGTGACATGTAGTTTGCAAAATGTATGGATGACTTTCTTGGAAAGAAAAGTGAAGAAAACTTGTTGCACAAACACGCAACAAGTAGCATAAAATATATTCATATAAGATATATAAACACAAATATTTATTTAGAAAATGAAAAAAATAAAAGAAATTATGAATAAAATGAGAAAATTGTGTTTGCGTGTGTGTGTGTGTGTGTGTGTGTGTGTGTATGCTTTTCTTTTTACTATGGAAGTCAGAGGTGGAAATCTTTAAAAGATACTACCCGTCCCGTACGAGCAGCATATATGGGTGCCTGCGTATGTTTCTGTTTGTGTGCGTGCGTTCATGTAAATTGGAAAAAGCCATTATATAAATGTACATGCTTGTAATGCACGCTTGCATTAGCATGTAAATACACTTTCTGTTTCTTTCTTTGAAATCAACAGCAGTAGTAGACGCACCCTCGTGCTCTTTAAGAAATTTGTCCGTCGCCGTTTAACATGATTGACCATGTCTTGTCAACGTTAACTGAGAATACGGTAATGCTATTGCTGTTGTTGCTGTCGTTGGTTCGATTGCCTTTGCTGCGTTTAGTTTAATCCATCAATTAACATCTTTCAATGAGTTTGTCACGTATTAACCGTTAAAGTAGTGACGGGTATTACGAAAAATTTTTAAACGACTACATCGTTTGTGGCACATGGTATATTAAGTTTATCCGGATGTATGTAACACTTAAGAGTTATCCACCTTTATATTCTACCGAACGATTTAAGCGCGTCTACCTATCTACCTGCCTACCTGTCTACCTGTCTCCCTGTTTCTCTTATCGGCCAGTCTGTATATTTGCCTGTCTGATCTTCGTTCATGCATATTTGTGTGCAACTCACGGGGCGCGATAATTGCTATATTTCGATGGCGTGTTTCAATCTGAAGACTAACGTTACTGAAAATGAAACACTTTTACAACAATTATCCATATTAAGCGTTAGTTTACAAAAAGTCAGTCATGTGAAAAGCGCATTGTAATTTTCAAAATTCCTCGCCAAAGATGGCCGATTAATAGCATTTTGACATTCGCAATTGATGAGCAAAATTTTCGATCCGATGAGAACTGAGGTGTGGGAGACAAACTCTCTTCTCCCTAGCGCATAATTAGATTCGCACACAGATTAGTCTTGTGGACTTTGTCGCATAAAATGATTTTCATAGAGGGTTAGCCTTAATATAGCAAAAAAGTGCGATTGTTAGTACTTCGTAAAGAAAATAGATGAAGGCTTATAAGATTGCTGGCAAGATAATTACTTTTGCTCACATTTGGGATTCGTTCTTATAGAAATGTGCTCCCACCAGTGTAGGGATTTGCATAAAACGAAGACATAGTTGCCGGCATTTGATCACGAAAATCAAAAAAGGCCTGTACCAGGTCAAGTGGTTTAGGGTGTTCAATGGTTGAACTTGCGCGATTACAATCTTGTTTTAATTAAACTTCGTTTATAACTTCATTTCAAATTGATTCAAACACTTTATTATTACACGATTATTTATTTGTACTTTAATGTAGCGAAATAATACAAAGTATTTGTAGTAAACAGAAAGAGAAAGAATCAAGAAGAAAATTGTATTCAACATTGGTACTCTGTGTTCGTGTATTGTTGTTGCATTGTGATTGATTAATTTCATAGTTATTCGTGGAGACAATTTATTCCCACTATCCATTGATTGCGATGATTTTTCAGCTTATATACGTGACAAAGTTTTTAGACACACATTATTTTATACAATCATATACAATCATGTAGATGTAAATTGATCGCATATAATGTAAATATAAACATGTGGTCCGGTATACGCTTAACATGGATATTTATTCGAAATCAATATAACGGATTTCTCTATTCTTTAATGGACTGATCTTTTGATTTAATCGAAATCAATACTATATTATACAAAACAAAGTTGATCGCATCGTGTATTAGTAAGTAGTACGCAGGCAGAATGCAAAAAGAATTGAAGTGTGGACATGAACTCTCTCTTAGTTTTTACAACCAGGGTCTGGCTTGTATGTTAATTTCGCTGACTTCGACCTTAATTTAATCTAAGGGCATGCAAGGTTTGCATTTAAGATTAGACTTCTGGCACGTAGAGATAGACTAATGCAACATAATATATGTATATATATACATATATATATATGAATAAAGAAATATCACTTATCAAAAGAATACGGATATTAACAGAGTTTCGTTCTAAAGCTAAATCCCGTCGATCTGGAGAAGATAGCTGAAAATCGTGACTGGTTTCTTGCAAACAATAAAGTAAAAAAAGGAAAAAAAAAAAAAAGAAAGAGAAAAACGTTTGTTAATTTTTTTTGCAAAATTTTCGTTTAATTAGTGAGGAAATCCTTTTGAATATTTACTAAGAACATATTCCCCTTTCCAAGGACATACAGAACAGCTTAATAATGTAACAACAACATCGGAGAGTCATGCTCGAATAGGGAAGAATAATAGCAATAAAAACTGAAATGGAAAATAGTAAAGAAAAGAAAGTTCGTTGGTATTCTGCATTTCTAGAAAGTTTATGCACATTGTATATGTATATGTAAATATATATATATATTCGATACAAAAATATAGCATTACTTTACGATTTGTGTTGTTCTTTTATTTCAGAAAAGGCAAAATCATGTTGCAAAGTTATGGTCACGTTTTCCAAGTGAAAGTGGCCAGCGTAGTTTGTCTGATCCTCCAGGATGCTACAAAGTCTCTTATCGACTAATATCTGATATTGATTAAGGAGAGAAGCCATTGTATATTTTTCCGAAAAAAGTTTTTCTCTTTTTTTTCTCCTTAAAAGATGCTTTAAATCTCTTAGAATATGGAGAACGATTCGAACGTCTTCAGTGTCTCTGCGAAGAACTTAAAAGTTGGGGCCACATGTAAAACTTTACGCGATTCTGTCTTCGACAAGTGGGTGCAGCGAACACAGTTATTCTCATAAAAAGTAAGGCATGAAGTCTTCCATGGAAGGAAAACGTGAATGAAAATTTGAGTTTGCGAGAACAATTTGATTGCAAACTAACTGCAAAAAATAATTAAAAATATAATCAAATAAGGGAAGACGGCTATAACACATATTGTAATATAACTTCAAACATGTTTTCCTCCAAAGGCGATTCTCAAAACGTCAAGCAGCATAAATTCAATGATTTTCATAACCATCATCGAAAGATGGGGGGTATATTCATTTTGTCAAAACGTTTTCAACGGCCAGAAGGAAGCATCACAGCACTCCACAGCGTATATACATTCTTGATCAACATCGAATTCTATATCGATCTAAGCATGTCCGTCTGTCCGTCTGTCCGTCTGTGTAATGGCTGTTGCAAACATTCTCCTGGCCTTAAAAGTGAAGCTATCAGCTTCAAATTTGGCACAAACTTTGAAAAAAGAAGAAGAATTAGTTGAGAGATACGACCACAGTATCACGTGACTCTAAGCGCATTTGTTTTTCAAAGGGAATGAAAAATTGGATTTTTTGCTCATAACTCATAAACTATAGCAAACAATTTGAACGCGTATTCTATGGGCGACGCGATAGCGTCTGTGCACAAAAATGAAAGAAATTCACCACGCCTACGCAGTATTACAGTGTATGAAAATTTAATCATTTGTTCAATACCTTTGTAACGCGCAGAAACAAGTTTCAAAAACCCCATAAGGTATATAAATGCTTGGGCAGTTTTAAATCTGAAATGAACCTAAACGAGGCCGTTTGTCCATCTATCTGACTGCGCAATCGGGCGTATGGGGTAAACATACAGCTTTTCAAAGAACACGCCTCTGCGATAAAAACTTTTATATAAGTTTTTATTTAACTTCCTGTGTTTCCTGTGTTAGCGTGAAAGTTTTCCACTGATATTCCGGGCACTTTTGAACGCCTGATCGCACTTAAGTTTTGCACATGCCTTAGCTATGATGAGAGCGTAATGTGAACAAAACATGTGAGGCCGCTACAAAGTGAAAAACAAAAAAGTGAAACGCTATGATTGAAAAAAATGTGGTGAGAAAAATGTCATACGTTATAGGTGGACTGTTTCCATTACTACTAGCGCTACAGGTATGGCTTGATAGGGTGAAATAATAGTTCACTTTCAACTAATCTATCTGGCTATATATATATATATATATATATATATACAATATTCGTTTTCCGTAATCAATATTCACGGTTCGTTTCAATGTGAATATAATCTTTCTCATGGCCGCATTTCTTCCCTCTCGTCAACGATTACACAGAAAAATTTGAGCTTATTTACGTTTGTTGACAAAGGCTTTTTCAAATGATTAAACCATGATTAAGTAATTAATATTGTTGCAATTCGCTGTTGTAATTGCTGTGTCCTCTACTTGGAACATAAATCATATGTAACAAAATTCATAAATTCAAAAGTCGTTATTGATGTTCATTGAATTTTCATTTGCATATATATTTTTAATTAGTCAGTTAAATGCATTCTTTTTCGCATACTTTTAATGATCATTTTCCTTTAGCTATAATATATCATAAATATTTCTTTTTTTATTGTTTCGCGTTAAATAGTAATTGCATTTTTATTTCGTGATCGTAAGCTCTCCATTTATTTTATTATTTCATGCTTATTTATTGTATTATTATTACTATTGTTATATGGAGTTATTTTATAATCCGATGAATAGTATTTCGATATCCGATGAAAGAGTCAATTATGAACTTTCGTAAAATTTCAAATTGAAGCGTTTTCTTAAAACTACATTTTAGAAATTCGCTGAACATTAGAAACCGAACTATTCCTTCCAAACTATTTAAACTCTATTTGCCATTTTATGATCCCATAGATCCTCGCAGTGAAGACCTATCCATACAAAATTTCTCGCAACAATTAAGATTTAGTTATTCAAGACGTACGCAGTGGATAAGCATCTGTCCGCTTGTTAATCGACTGGCACGTCCATCAATCCGTTTGTCCCCTTTCACATAAGAAGCGGTTGGTCAGCCTTAATTGATGCACGAAAATATATCCACATAACATTTTTAAGATTCTGTGGATGTAATTAACTATTATTTTGGGCGTTAAATGGCTCCTAATTCTATTCATATATGTTTTGTGCACCCTAAGTGCGAGCCTTTACGTCAACTATTTGTGTGTGTGAGTGTCTCTGCAGACGTATGACCATCAACTAAACCTACTAAACTCTTAGTAAGAGATCAACGCATCTGTTCATTTCAAATGTTTTCTTGTCCCAATTAATGATTCACATACGAATCTAAAGATAGATATCTGTTGTTTCTTTATTGGTCCGGCCATCGCTTGTTTCGACTACTTTAACAATCTATATCTGACCGCCCGTTCGTCCATTGTTTTGCATCAATATTTTCAGTTGTCGGGGCTTCGCAACAATACGTTCTACTACTGTGCATCTAATTGTTTTTCAAAATTTTTCAATGAATTAATTCTAAAATATATATACATATATAGATAGCTAGCTGTACGTAGAATGGAAAAGGAAACGAGGAAAATAGAAACAGTGAATAAGTGAGAATAATCAATTGTACGAAGAAATAAACTCTTTATCATATACTGGTAAAGGAAATCTTGGAAGACTGATATATATCGAAAGTACAAATAACCGCAAATGTTAACCACAAATTGCATTTATTTTGTGGCTTCTGCGGTCGAATAGTAAAAGTACAAAAGGGGAAAAAGAAATGAACATTACTATCAAAAAAAAAAAAAAATAAATAAAAGACACAAATCATTGTTAGCTGGTATTGTAGGTGTAGTTGTTGTTGTTGTTGTTGTTGTTGTTGTTCAAAATATCGTAACGCACAACCTACCCACAAGAGTAAATATGTTATTTATTAAGGGACATAGGGCGCAACATTTTTTTTGTTTTGTTTTTATAGTTTCATGTTGTTTTACATACAATACATGCACCGTGCATGCATGTAAATATTGGAAAGGGGGTAGTTTTAGAGAGCGCACAACTTTCTTGTACACAGATACACATACATGTGTACGTATATATACGTATGTAAATATTTGTATATCTTTTCGAAATAATTGTAAAATACTTGCATATCCATATATATATATATATGTATATATATAAATAGTATAAATTTTGAAGCATTTTAATTATAATCTTATTCGTTTTTTTTTTTTTTGTTTTGTATGACAGTCCGTATAAACAAATATTAGTTTACATTTTAATGGACATTGTGAATGTTGTCGTGCTGCGTGATAGTATTCTATTTTTGTTTTTATGTTACACACGTCTTGTTTTCATAAAGATAAGGTGATACTTACACAATTTGTGGCCACAATTATAAACAGGTGCGCCGGTAGAAGCGATATGTATGAGTTTATTTGTGTATGCATTGGTATTGTCAATGCGTTTGTGGTTTTTTGTATTTACAAAGTGATTGCGGTTTTGACTACATAAACCTATTGTATACTACACGTAAGCAAGGATATATTTACTTGGGCAAACGCAGATGAATAGAGAAAAGGTATATGTATAAGTATATATACACCGTATATATATACCGTTGAAGTATACTTCGCTTCCCTCTTAATGCTCTACTTTACGACAGAGTTCAAAACAGTTTTAACGCTTTACGCGAAAGTAATCATATGAAATAGTTGTTTACTATTTTGATAAGTTCAGCATTTCAGTCCAATCTACTACTTTACTATTCGTCACTTGCTCCGGGTGGCGGTCGACACACTTGCCTATGTTCTTTAAGTCATACTTTTGTGTGACTTCTTTGCTATGTGTAGTTAGTGATATCGATTAAGGGCCATACTTAGGTACCCTTCGGCTACATTTAGCTGACTAATTGATAACTTATCTAAAAGCTTTACAATAATTGGGAAAAATAGAAATAATTCGATTCCCAAAACCGATCAGAACGATACGAATAGAATTGAGAAAAAACTTGTTTTTTTAAGTTTCAAGGTTTCACTACAACAACGAATAGACCTAACATGACCCGAAATGGGTTCTTTTATAAAATCTAAAACGCATTACAATTCATTTGGTAAATTTCTTATTTCTTTATAGTAAACATAGTAAGCATAGATTCTCGTGCAATGTGTTGGTCTAAAACCATTTGTATACACACTGAGCTAACCTTTAATCTCGTTCTTAATAACTAATTAATTCTACTTGCTTTCAAGTTTATTCGTATACATAAGAAATCAAATTAAATTTCAATATTAGTCTGATAAAGCATGTGATAAACATGACTTGGTTATGAGGTAAATCTATGATTGCCTCTAAAAGTTAATCACTTATTGTGTGTTTGGTCGAAAGATTTCTTAGCACAGTTTTAAAAAGCCCTTTTATATGTCATACTCATACCACACATATTCAAATTCAAACATGTAAAAATATTCGTCTCTTACCACTAACTACTAATAAGTAAGAAAATTAAATTCGTTCGGGACCGAAAGGAAAGAAGAATACCTCAAATAACTTAAAGCCTGATATTACGGATTGAAAACATATTGCGTCTGTTGAAAACAGTCCATAAAACTCAATTTAAGTTTCGAAGATTAGTCAGAGACCTCAGCTTCCTTCTTAACATCATTGACATTAGTTATCGTTATCAACCTCCTCTACGCTTGTGTGTGGTAGTACCGAGCACTAATAGTCGGCGTGTTCGGTAAATATCATTTTATCCGCTTGCCTATAGTTTACCTCATTGTGTTAAAGTTTAAGAAAATCGTAAAAATTCATTTATATGCATTTACATATCCCTTAGTGTCTTTTTTTCCTTTTCTGCCTTCACATGTTCTATTAACCTCATAACACTTAAATCTTTTTTATTTACATAAACAAAAAAAAAAAAAAAAACACAGCTTCAATGCAACAACAACAACAGCGGAGGGACAATTGACTAACAGTAGTGAGAAGATTAATTTTATTCTTAAATAATTTTCGACCTAATCTTTATGAACTTTATAATAAATAAAAACTTAAGGAGAAAATCCATATACAAAAGAAACAAACAGTAGAGACTTATAGTTTTGCTCCTTTTTTTGCTGCGTTTCTTGCGATTTTACCATTGGCTCTAATACGATGTTGCGGTACCGCTGATACGACTATACTTAAATGTCTTGTTTGAAAAAATCGTTATCTGAATTTCGAATTGTGTTTATTCGCTTCTGGGCTGTTTGATGTAGTCTTTTCCAAACTCTTTATCTTTGCCTTCTTTTATATATTCTTTTAATATTTTATTCATTTTATTCATATTCAGTCATCAAATGGTCATTGCAATCTCTCTTCTTTCTTTTCATTTCAGTTCTTGGCTCAAAATGCTTTTAATTCTTATGACAATTTTCGTAATGCATATCCAGTGTCTGCAATTAAGCGGGCAATCAATTAAAGGTAAGTAAAGCAAATTTAATTCGGGAAATAATCTAAGGAACAAGTTTATGATAAACTCACTTACTTATTGAACATGATTTCCAAACATATGCTCTTTTTCCAAACTCTCACCGCAATCGAGCATAAGGTGTTATCATGCAAAATGAATATTAACTTGACTAACACACTAAAGCTAACGACTACACGCGAGATCAAAGAAATTGTACAACATCAACATTTTTATTTCGAATCTGAATAAATGACTTAAATTCAAATAAATCATACACTGTTAGCTTTCGAAATGCTTGTAACTCTTAATCTTGACCTTGAGAATCATTACAGTAGCAATTAAAAAATCCTCGATTTCCTAGTGATATTCTGATAAATAAGCGCTCATCAGGCTGTGCTCTGACAGATTTTCAGCCACGTCCTCGCCGGCAGGTATAGTCATTGATGTCTTGACGAGACATATTGGCCGAACAGCACATCGGCTTAATTTTAACTATAGTTCTGCATGGCTGTGGCTTGATTACCAATTGAGACGCTGCTTTCGGCATGGTATCCATTCTCAGATTCGATGAAAAACCTTCCAGGCTGCGAGTTGGTATGCAAACTACGTTATTTCCATTAATCCTTTCATACTTGCTCAAAATGCCGGCAACAGCTTTACCGGAAACAAATTTCTTTGGATATTTCGATTGGTTAATTGCTACTCGAAATGGTTTTGAAAGTCAACGATAAGCACTATGTGTTCTTCAATTTGATGATTTGAACAAGTGGTAATCAAGAGGCGCCATGTCTTGTGAGTGCACTAGGTGTGGCAGAACTTCTCATTTGAGCTGCAACAGTGTATCCTGAACAACTCTCGCAACCAGGTGGCCAGAAAATACCATTTTCAGTCAATTTGTTTCGCCGCTTTTAAACCGTTAAAACGAAAACCGGCAATTGGCATATGATGGATCAGCGTCACCATAAGCCTCTGAACATGCTTAGTGGACTTCGACAGCAGATTTCTTCAAATAAACAAAAAAAGTAATAAATACGAAAGAAGAAGAATTTTAAGCGCTCCATTATTAGCGTGGACATACGCTGAGCAACTCAATAATATTAAATGGAAAATTGTTATTTTATATAGAGGAAGGTCAAACCAATCAAACTCTACCGTTATGTACACTGGAATTCCCCATTTCTTTATCTTTATTTTTATCTGTAGAAGTCGTTGATTTTTGCAAACACTTAATATAACGCATCACTCAATATGATAGTAGTAGGAGTGCTTCACAAAATAAAAATAACGCAAGTAGAGTATTGGCGCCATTTAATAGGCGAAAATTTGTTTGCAGTACACTCTGATAGCATTTGCGCAAAACTCTGCCGTTCTTCTTTATATCGTTTTTTTTATTTATTTTTACATTTTTCATTCGTTTATTGAATCGTTCTATAAATGTAATAAGTTTTGAATAGGTGATCGTGTGTTTTAAACGAGCTTGTCTCTCTGTTAAAGGACGAGAACGAGCAAGTTGATTCGGATGGCAAGCACAAGTTACTCCCCGTAGTTGAATTCCGTAGGCAATTATTAGTTTAATGCTAGCATTATATGGATATACGTTATTATCAAGACACAGCCTAGAATTTCAAGAGCCCAGCCGCATGAGTAGCCCAGTAGATAGGAACACGTGACTACTAAGCCGGTGTTCGTGGATTCAAATCTCAAGTGCGGCAGAGCTTTGTTTCGTCGTAGCTATAGTGAGTGCACAGTCGTTAAAGCCTTAACCGTTACCAATAGGGCATACGTCTACTAGGCTGCAGCCACTTACTCTCTCATTTTCTTTTCTCACTACTCCCTGATCGTCACCATATTACACGTATACGAGTCGACCTCTAACTAATTGATAAGATTAAAAGAGAAAAAACAAGAAGCAGAACCATTTTGATTTAAGCAAAGGATCCTTCAAAATAATATTTACAACGCCGCAACCTAATGCTTTAAATCTACTCAGCGTATGGAAAGCAAAACTTTTCCTTTTGTCTCTTTTTCGCACATATATTTGTTTACTCGTTGTCCGATTTTTTTGCTGTTCTCCTCGCGTATATATTAACCATTTGATACGATATTATTATGGAGTTTCAGGAAAATGAGGTCACTTAAGATTTGTGAAAAGAGCTATCAGAAGAGAGCTTAACTAAAAAACCTAAACCATCCGTATGTGCCCTAAAAAGGTAAACATTTTCTCAAAGCACGTTAGGACCTATAATGAGAAATGCTAATAATGTATTGTGTTGTTGTATTTATGACAGCATGGCGTATAATTTCGTTTTATATGCAGTCGTTTTGTTAATTTTCACAATATCACGCAATTATCAAAAATGTTTTAGTAAAGACACGAACCCATGTGCAAATAGTTTATTTATTTGCAAAGATCAAAATGTGGTTTAACTACTTTCCGATCTTCCTGAAAAAAAAAATCCTAAATATTAATGGCACGATAAAATTAATATGGACCAGTTCTATGAGCAAAGATATCTTATGCTGCGTACGCTGCACACGGTGTATGCATAATTTAATTGCATAACTTATTTGAATAATGGTTCGTTGAAAATTACTTTCCAATTTTATAATGCGTATCCATTATTGTGATTGTGTCCTCTGTGATGAAATTAATTGCAATTATTATGGTCTTTGAACTGCGCAAGCATTTAACAATTTAACGGTTAGCAGTTGACTGTAATTAATTTTCGTTTATGAAATATTTTGAAAGCGAAGAACATTTGAAAATGATAAAAAGACGAAAGAAAACCGTTAAACAATAATTAAAGACAGATCAGCATAATCACATATTGCTGCCGTTTCACAATGACTTTGTGTGTGTGTATGTGTTGGCGTATTGTTTCTTACCCACCAAGCGAATATGTAAACACGTATCTATAAAATCTCCACCGAATATAGTTTATATGCAAATGTTATGCATTCGTGAGTTTAGGAGTGTGAGGAGTGTGTGTTTTTTTCCCGAAAGAAAAATGTTGCTTACTTTTAGGCTGTAAGAATATCATTTCTTTTTCATTTTGATTGTCTTACTTAATTGCAGATGCTATTGCCGAATACAGACTCCTAGACGTTATCGACGATAATCATTTACAAGGCATCGAATTCATACATGCCGATGATGGCTTTCCCGCTTATAAATTTTTGCCGACAGCGGACGTTAAATCACCGTACCGCATGTTATTGCCGGAAAAATTACAAGAATTTGCGATTGAAGTTATCTATCAACCGAATTCGGCAAAAGGTGGTTATTTGTTTAGTGTGGTCAACCCTTTAGATACAATTGTCCAATTGGGCGTACACTTTTCGCCAGTAATTAAAGATACATGGAATATATCATTGATTTATACTCCGCCCGAAAATAGTCATGCCCAGAAAAAACTGGTTACCTATCAATTACCTTACGAGCCAAAGAAATGGACTTCAATAGCATTTCGTATTCTAAGCGATAAGGTAGTATTTTATTATGATTGTGAAATTAAAGAGACTACAATGGTAGTTAGAGAACCGCTGGAAATGATATTTGATTCAGCATCTACATTATATCTCGCACAAGCTGGGCCAATATTAGAGGGTCACTACGAGGTAAGTGCCACGTTTGCCTATATATTTTACCTAATACATTTATATATATGTAAAAAATAAACTACGAAACGCAAATGGATACCCTGTAGAATGAATTTGAATTTTTTTTTTTAAGACAATTTGTACACATTTTCAATATTATAGCAAAGGTTAAACCATTTAAATATAAATACAAAACAAAAAAAAGAAGAAGAATGAAACTTGAAATGAAAATCGTAAAAAATTGTTATAATGATAATAATGAATTGTTATGCATAGGAGCGTTCGTCTAAAAAATCTAAAAAACCATATGCTTCCAATTTTTCTGATAACTAACCAGAAATGCTCATTGATGATCGTATAATTTTCAACCGACAATATGTCCGTCCGTCCGTCTAACCGTTCGTCTGTCTGTTCATTTTTATTGTTTGTTTTTGAAAGTTGTAAAGACGCAAAAGTATTGATAACAATTTTCCAAAAAATTTTCAACAATTGCTAAGAAAATTTTGAAAAATTTTTATATAATTTTAATACTAACTAATTCTTGTATCACATATATTTCTTAAAGTGAATCATTGTTTTCGCGTTCGTTTTTTGAAAATTTTTTTTAAGCTTTTATTTGAACAGAAACGAAAAATAGCGCACAAACTCTATGTTTTTTGTAAAGGCAGATAGAGATATTGAAAAACAGCAATTTTTGGGTAAGAGAGTTTTTTTTTTATCGATACAATCGACGTATTCTGTTTGCAGATTTCCCATATATTTGTACACAAATGTTAACCGTTGTTAATATTCTTTCCACGCGCGCTTCTGTTACTTATTATTGACATTTAAATTTAGTTTCCGGTTCGGTACCATTACGAATGGAAAACTTATTGAAGTTAAATTTTCATATGATTGCCTTAAAAGAAAATAAATTTTTATTATTATTATATTTGTTTCCAATTTTTCTTTTTTGCTTTCCTTTACCCTTGTCGTTTCAAGGAGTTCATAACGTAAGAGTGAGATTTCGGTTTCTTTGTCTGAGATTTGCTTTTTTATTATTTTTTTATTCTTTCCCGCTTTGCGGTTGAGGGCTTTTCTCAATGCCAGCATGACCCTGTTTTTAACGTTTTCTTTTTTTTCTCCAGTTATTATTATTATTATTATTTTTTTTTTTTTATACTCATCACCCAAGGATCAGAGCTATATTCATTTTGTCAAATCGTTTGCATCGCCCACAATGAAGCATCAGAGACCCCACAAATTCTAAATTCGATTTAAGCATTTCCGTCTGTCCGTCTGTCCGTACGTATAATGTCTGCTGTACACATTCTCCTGGCCGCAAAAATTAAGCTATCGAATTAAAAATTTGACAGAAACATTATAAGCTTTTACATGCAGTTTGGTATTGAAAATGGGGCCAAATCCATCGAAGGAGACGGCCTCAGCGCCACATAAAATGGGAAGACCTCTCTTTGAAAAATTGGTTTTTTCTCATTATTTATAAACTATAGCAAATAAATGTACAAAAATTCAATCGCATATTCTATGAGCGATGCTGTAGTGTTTATGCCCAAAAACGGAAAAAATTGACCATGCCTATCCTATACTATAATGTATCAAGATGTAATTTTTTTTTTCAATACCTTTAAAACGCGTACAAACAAGTTTCAGAAACCCCATAAGGTATGCAAATTCTTGGCCAGGTTCAAATCATGAATGCACGTAAACGTGTCCGCCTGTTCGTCTGTCCATCTGTCTGTCTGTTTTCGCAGCTTTCTTGTATATGTGCTGAACATTCTACCGTTAGCGAAAATGAAGATATCGCCTACAACTTTGGAAAAGAATTTGGAGAATTTGACCTAAACTTTTCAAAGGAGCCTGCAAAGCCTGCAATGCCCCAAATGCCTTTATCGCAGAAACTTTTATTTTGAAAATAGAAGAAATCAACTGCGGCCACTCCATATTATAGAGAATGAGAATTTTATTCTTTTACTTCTTTTTGGTTTTTTTGTTGAGTAAACGGTGACGGGTATAAAAGATTCGGTTCCGACCGAATTTAATTTTCTTACTTGTTTATATTTGATCCGTTTTATTTCTTTTTATATTTGTGTATGTAATTTTTAATACCGCAGAGCACAACTCTTGTGTGGCCTTTATGGTTTTTATAGCTGTAGAAAGGGGTGTGAAAGAGAATCATAAGGAAGAAGAAGTATATTAATATATTTTAAAGCTTTTCTGTTCTTTAGCAAATTTTCTCAAATTATTAAACTGTAAAATTTTGAAAATACACCAGCGTGAACGGCTTATACGATTTATTAAATGTTTGTAAGGTACAGAAATATGAATGGCTTAGTTCGAGATATTTTTCGATTTCGATTAAGTCGTTCGAGTTTTCTTTTGTAAGTACATGTCTGTCTTCTAAAAGCACTAAAAACTCTCAAAACTTTGTTGAGAAAAATAAACTTGACTTCAAGTATTTTTTTTTTTTTTTTTTTTTTTTAGTGCTCTTGCTAGGCCAGTTTCGAAGGTCGCTTCATAAATCCGCATGTAATTATTAAAAATATGACATTTAATCTACCTCTTTTATTAGCCGATGTTGGCATTTTAAGTTTGAAATCTCGTTAAAACTACTTGACTGTTCGTTTTTACAAAAAGCTATACGAGGTGTGTTCAAAAAATATAAAATAAATTTTTAAATTTTATGGGCTACATAATATAAAAGTTAGACTTGTTTAGGTATGATTGGTGTGTGCTTTTTCGATTTTGAAAAAGTAGAGCAAAAGTTCTGTGTAAAATATTGTGTCAAATATTAACGAAAGTGCTCTTATGTACTTAAATTGCTGAATGTGGACTTTAACTAGTCTACTTTCAACAAAAATTTATTTATAAGTGATACAAGCTCTTCGCTCAAGGCCAAGAATATATTAGATCGACCTGGACGTTCCAGCGCGTCAATAACCGGTGAAAAGTAGTTAAAGCAGTGAAGAAAATTGTTACGGCTAATCGTGCAATCACTGGTAGGTTCACTGGGGATTTCGACATATTGGTTGGCCCTTGTCATGCAATTTGAAACGTGCGGCAGTGAAGTTTGTCCCGAAGTTGCCAAATTTTGAACAAAAGAAGCGTCACATAAGCATCGCTCGACATCCAGACTTGCTGGAAACTTTTGACGAAACACGGATATATGGTTGTGAATGTCGAAGCCGAAGCTCCATCATAACATGGAATCGGTCAGAAGAGCCAGGACCGAAAAAAGTACTCTATGAACGTACGGAGCTTTGGTCACGGTTAAGGAGATAAAGGCGAGAACGATGAGAGAGCTCAAGGCCATACCAAGAAGCGCATCTCAAAATAGCTTTGAGGATTAGCCAGAGCGCTGCCGTTAGTGTATTATACCTAAGAGGCATTACTTTGAAAGGAGCAAAATACGTATTGATAAATAAATAAATAAATATATATCGAGATAGATGAAAAGTAAACTTTTTTTGGAACATACCTTAAATATAAAAAATGCTGCCAAACCACACCAATATATAGAGTGAAACATAATATATACGATATTTATGATATAATTTACGATATATATGCGATAAACTCAATATCAAGAGAATAGTTTTTCGCTCCAGCTGTTCAGTGTTAATAGGTTTGCCAACGAATTCTGTTCGCTGAAGTTTATTACTTCATAACACATACGTTGTATTCCGAAATTTTGAATATAGATAGATAACCTAGATATTAATATTTGTAAGGTAGAAGTTTTACTTGTTTACCAGCTGCACTTCGATGTATATCAAATTGTAAAAAGATGGACAGCAACACGCAGCATTTGACGACGTTTTGAGCATTCATTCATTTTGGGCCATATAATGTCCTACGCATTTTCAGTGGTATATTCCTTGTTAGCGAAATTTATAATGTATACATTTGTCTACACACATATATGTCTATTAAAATTAAACTTATAGTTTCAATCAAACTATGCTGCATTCTGATCGAGCTAAATGAAAAGAACACATTAATCGGGTCATAGGTATAATCGCAAACTCAAGTATTAGATATGCAGTAGGACACCAAAATGAAGTGTCTTCAGCAATTGCAACCAGGCTACAAATGTGAGCCGTTTGTTGTGAGAGTGGAACAAGTGCACGGTTTGTTACTGTGAAGTATTTAAAAGTTTACTACACTAATAAGCACAGTTCCTTTCTTTATTTTGCGGTATTTAAGAATGTATTTTTGTTATCCAACAATGTTTAGCTTAGTGTTGGCTAAGGTAATAAAAGTTTATTCTAGCTAAGCTTACGACTTGCCTCACTTTCAAAATTAATTACTTATTGTAATCGTTAACTGAAGAAATATTATGTCAGTTGTATTAGTTCTTTTTTTTTTTTTTTTTTTTTTTTGTAATAATAAAAATAAAATACTTTTTCACTATAATGGAAAAACCGAGTTAGGTATACTGAATAATTAAAAGATAAAATTTAGTAACACAAAGGATAAACATATATGTGTATTATGTGTGTGAAATTAAATTGACAGAGAATTATACATCACGAACGGCATTACATGATTGTCTATGAGTAATCGAATGCTCTCTCTCTATCTTTCTCTCGCTTTCGCTCTCTTTCACTTGTTTATCTTAGAAAGACTTCTTTTTCGGCATTTCCATTTCTACTTTTGGCAAAAGCGCGATCGCTTTGTAAGTGTGAACATCCTGCCAATAAAGATTTGTTATCAATCATCCGCCTGGGTGGCCGAGTAGGCAAGAGTCTCGACTAGCAACTCAGTGGTCGTGGGTTCGAATCTCAAGTACGGTAGAGTTTTTTAATAAAGGCCGATAGCCTTAGATGCTAGTGCTTTTAGGAGTTTAGTCTTAGAATTTATTTCTCTGGCGAAATTAATAATAATAATAATAATAATAATAATAATAATAATAATAATAATA
>NW_023998415.1:47891127-47907811 GCF_014805625.2 Glossina fuscipes | reverse complement strand
TAATAATAATAATAATAATAATAATAATAATAATAATAATAATAATATCAATCATATTTATCCTGTTGCCCTTGGACTGAACAGTTTCCATCCGCATGAAGGTCAACTGCATGATTCCATGTTGGGTAGTGCGCATGACACTGTACACTGTAGGGTGCTTTCGATTTTCATAGTCTCATTCATTTCATCCGATTCACCGGATACTATAGTTGCCTTTCAAATATATACAGATTAAGTTGATCATTATGAAAACTGGAGTAGTCGTGAAACAATACACACGTATTTCATTTATAATATGCAATTGACTTTGTTAACGTAGGATAAATTGGCGCCTTTTATAAATCAAAGGAAGGACGGCAAAATGTGATCTCGGATTATTTACAAAAAAAATCTTTATCTTCCTGCAAAGATTTTGCAAGCGGTTGGACATTTATTTACGAATTAATGAATTTTATGTGAGTGAGATGAACTTGAATCAGTTTCGAAATATACATATACATATATAAAACCGTTAATAGGTAAAACTTTCATCTCAAAAAGTAAGAAAGAGAAGCTGACATTTTTGACTGTAGCTTTCTAGCTAGGACCTGGCCTACTTGCAACGTAAACGTCTCATCTAAAATACTCGGATATTTTTTTGTGTATCTATCGCTGAAGCATGAGAGCAGAGATATACATCAGAGATTGGTTGATTTCGACTTGATGCAGGTTTTCCTTTCGGTTCGTGCGTTCGTTTGTTTGTTTGACTGTAGTCTTTCGTTGAACGATTCCGCTTTGCAAAAAATTAATAAATACTGCACAAACAAGGCGTGGCGTTTATTATGATTATGATGATTATATGATTCTAGTAAATGGCCACAGTTCTAGTTTGAAAGTGGGCTGTGGATGGAAAGTTTGAAGTTAAAAGAACTCCCTGCCGACCGCGACAAATCCCATTGAAGAGAATCATTGTCAGTGATGAGATCTGCTTTGAGTTTTGTGACTCTGTCAACGAGTAAAACTGCAGCAGTCTTTCAAGCTAATAATTACTACTTAACTTTAACGTTTTAAATATAAACGAATAGAATATTTCTCAGGAACTTTTCGTTATGAAAACTTTAAAAATGTTTACGTTTTTTGGATGTTGGTTGTATATTACGTTCCATGGTATACTTGAACACTTGAAAATTTGTTATCAATAAGCTTAACTAAGCTTGTTTAAAAATTTGCAGTTTATTTTTTCAAGCTTTGAAAGCTAAGCACTCTAATTGCATTTTAGTTAGTTCTCTAGGTGCGATAACTGAGACCAATTTAAGATATCGAAGTGAAACACCTCCGAGTTACTAACATATTATATTACATATATATTTATTTAAGAAAGGTTTTGACAAAATTCTATAGATATTATTGAAAAGGCTTCAAGTAAGCGTATAAATGATAGCAAATAGTTTTTGCATTATTGCAATAGATGGGTAAATATCTGCAAATTATTCATTCTCAAATACTTTCATATATTGTTCATACATATATTCATTATACAAATTAAAGAGTTTTATATATGTAGACATATATATATTTATGGTGATTCTTATGCATAAATTTTTCATAAGATTTAGTTCCTCAGCATATTTACCGCTAGTAGACATACTATACTACTCAATTAATACGCGAATCTTTTTGAAGCTTTGTTAAGCTTTATCTGCTCCGAAGAGCACCATTTCAACCAGTTGTAATAAATATTTAAACTAAATGAGTCGAAAAAAAGTCTCTCTCTCATCACAACTTTTAACAAATGGGGATAAGAGAAATCACAAAATATACTCGAGTGTATTAAGAACGTTGAAGGCAACCTGCAACAATTTTCATACTCATGAGATAACTGCAATTATAGAAAAGTTCACATTGTTAAAAAAAAGCAAAAGATGGCGCTCTAAAACTTATATGATGGTTGCAGAGTGAAATAATAGAAGGAAAGAAGAGAAAGCCAGAACTTCCGCGTAGCGTTTAAGTCGAACTTAAGTTAATACTAACTTGATAACTCTTATATACCTTATAATATTTTTTGTATTCTTTTTTTTAATTATTCAATTAAAACAGGATATGCTCTTAAGATCTGCTCGTCAATCCAATGTTTAACTTTACATTGTTTGTATTCAAATTCGCAAAAGCTCTTGAAAGCCTATTTGAGAGGAATTTTATAATATCTTATTATTTATATATATATATATATATATATATTGTATTATAAATGTAAATATAAATAAAAATATATTACATTTTTGAACTTTATGTAGGCAATTGATATTTGGATAAGAATATCCTAAAAGTCTATATAGATATATATATATATATTCAAGATTAGTTTAGATAACGAATCCGATGATCCGATAGCATGTAATCGTTCAAACACATTAATCCACTCATTCATCGATAGTTTCTATAGTTTCATTTATGATTTGTCCTAAACTACGCCCTTTAATTTAAGGGATTGTAGTTAAAAAAATTTCAAAAGAGTTATGAAAAACCCAAATATAATATGTATGTAAACATAAATTTCATAGTAGAATATAACTTTTATTTATATTAATTTGGCAAATGCCTTCTTCTTCTGATGCGCTTAACACATTTTTCTCTGGTAAGGTGAATAAGAGAGTTAACCAGTAAGTAAGAGAAAGTGAGTAGAAACTCAACATTTGATAAAGTGATAAAAAAAGCAAGAGAGCGCTTAGTTAGCTTTCAGTTGCTGAATTATTGCTGTATTCGCAATGTTTGAGAGTAAATGAGTTGTGCGAAGGAATTTTTTTTTTGCATTTTACCTATGAATATATAATCAGCATAACAACCGAAGAAAAAAGGAAAGGAAAGGAAAGTAAAGGAAACGAGATAGAAAGAGAGAGAGAGAGAGAGAGATGAAGAAAAAGAGAAGGATTATTTAGAGTGAAGTATTCGCTAGCGTAGATTATTAGCAAACTGTGATTTAACTTTTATCACAGTTTTCTCAATATGCGCCCTTTTTAAAATCGACGTGCATATATGCGTTCACCTCTCTTTAATTCATACTATGCGATAATGCTCATCACTGAAGCATTGGTGAACTGTTCAGATAACGAATAGAATAGAATTATGAGAAAAATGAATAACGGTATATACAGTTGAAAAGTACATTTACCTCAGTCGTGTTTTAAGAATCCACCGGTAAGGATGTGCGACGGTCTTTGATGAAACGCATACGATTATATTACGGTTGAGCCAAAATATAAAATTTATAAAAAGCATAAATAAAAAGAAAATAAAAAATAAATGAAATAAATGAATTTTATTCTTAATTGGGTCCATACCGACAAAAAATGTGAATCGGGGTTTTTTTGCCATATTTTTTTGTTTTTTAATAACGTCGAAGCAAATAAAATTTTTTTTTTTTTTTTTTTTTGGAAAAAAGAAAAAATTAATAAATAAATAAAATAAAATATATTATAAAATTTCTTTCAATAGAAAGCACTGTGTGTTTGTAATATCCTGAAAATACATGTGTACGTATGAATTATAAATACATGTGTACATATCATATATATATATATATATATATATATATGTATATTATATATCTATTATATATAAATTATTTAAAATAATTTTTATGAAAGTTCAGTGAAAAATGTCGTTAATTTTGCGTACTCGACTTAACATATCAAAGTTAGAAAGCCTGAACGGTTTGCTTTCCAGCTTCAGCTTCCTAATAAAAGTAAATAAAAAGATAATCATCGCCATTAGCTTGCACTTTACATAGACAGCACGTGTATTCACCGCACAAATTTAAACAAAGCGCCTTTTTTGAACAAATTATAATCCTCCGATTTTCAATCAAACTCGCATCATTTGCCATTAAAGACTTACTTTCGTTTGGCGAAAGAGTCTTCGCCTCTTCTAAAAAATCTATGTTATATATTATTTAAAGAGAGAGAGAGAGAGAGAGAAAAAAAGAAAAGAAAAAACCTAACGAAATCAAAAAAAATAAATGTAAAAAAAAAAAAAAGACAAAATACCCTTAGACATGCATGGCAAACCATAATTTGCATGGTTCGTCGTCAATGAAATGGGGCTGTGCAGTTCTATGCCCATAAGTTAGGGCTTAAGTTAATTGCTTTTGAATGAACATAATATGTAAACAAAATAACAGCAACGATAATAATAACAAAACAAATTACGTTACATTGTCGCGTAGCACGAGATATTTATTTTTTATATGCGCGTATGCTTTTCATTTAATAGAGAAGAAAAAAAATTTATATTTCCTCTGATCAGATTTGGTCTGATTTTACAAAAAAAAAAAAAAAAAAAAACAAATAAATGAATAAATAAAAACAAAAATTATGGAAAATTCTTATCAAAAATCTTTTATTAGTTTTCTCTTCGATATAAATTGAAGTGATTTTCTATAAAAAAAAAAATAAAAAAATAACATAAGTCAATTGCAAGAACAAGCGACAAGCGACCAAATTTAATTTAAATCGACAACAAGAGTTTTTTATAGCCTCACGCGGAACAAAGAAAGGAAAAAAATTACTTTCCCACGCGAAGAAAAATAAGATCAATTAGTTACGTTATTAATCAAAATAGAAAAAGCAAACAAAAAAAAAAAAAAAGAAAAAATTGTTCAGGAAAAATTAAACAGAGAAAAGTAATAATAAACTTAACAATAATAAAGAAACCAAACATTATACACATATATATATATATATATATTACAAGAATATGTTGCGTATTGTACTTAGAATATGAAAATAAGTACGAAAATCATATACATATGTTTTGTAGAAGAAATTTTAAGTTCCGATCATGTAGGGTTTTTTAAAATTTTTCGGTTCGATTTCAAGCATCAATTGAATCATCATACGCTTTGTGACTGTGACAAGCGACAAGTGACAGGCGACAGGCGACAGGTGACAGGCGACAGGCGACATCATTTACTTTGTCCATCATTTGCAAACTTTTCAAGGATAACGTTTTAAGTTCATTACAAATAAGAGTTCATACACTTACATAACGGGAATCCGCATTTTTACTCTCAACGTTTACAAGGACCAAGGACCAAGTCTTTTTTTCTCACTGGTTTTTTCTTTTAAATGCAAAAAAGCAAAGAAATATGCCACTAAAGATCTATAACTTGGGGAATACATCTATATGTTTCGTCTTTACACAGATCAAGTATCGAAAGTGTTAGTTACTGTAGCTAGGGGCCATGACGAAAATATTTAAATGCTGGAAAACACTGTTTGACACGGTTGTTTTAGTTTAGGAGAAAAAATGACAAAGCTTCAGTGGTCTCGGAAAAAATTGCACTTTTCCAATTGCACTTTATTGCCGCTCAACAAGGTATCGCATCAGAAATGTGCGGATCGATGGTTAAAAATTCAAACATTGATGCCGTTGATGATGACGAATAAGGGAAAAGTGAATTTTCTTTCACTTATACCCGATATTATATACATTCATACATTGTTACTTATGTATAAGTGAAAGCTTCTAAATATTATCGAAAGCCAAATTTCAAAAAGTTATCTCTTATAGAGAGTTTCATTCGCTATAGTTAGAAGTTGCTTATACTTTTCATTCATTTTATTGACATTGATAATTATAAGAAGTTTTCTTTTTTTTGTTAATTATCTGTGTCACTCGAAGTGAGATTCATAGTCGTTGTAGTTGTTGTAGTTGTATTATTAAAAAATTTCCATGTAAATATATTATCTCATATTGTTTGTCTTTCAATCTTCTCTAGGAACTCTATTAGAATAGAATAATTATTTGTGCATTTAACTCCAAACTGAATGGCAATTTTTCGATCACACACAAAGCTCATAAACAGTATATTAAGCAATTGATAAATTACATGCGTTCAGTCACTTTACGTCGACATCGATACCTCGGCTCCTACTAATTACTGAAACGTAATGACTACAATATCTTTTCGTTAACATTTAATCATCTTAGGAATGACTAAGCATTTTATTCAAGCTATAATTTTTCAAATAATTTGCTTGAGCAATGGTTAGGATTTCTGGAGTCTTAGCCAACTTTTTACATGGCAAGGATAAAACTTTTATAAATATTATTGGAGACGGTATTCAAATTTCATCGTATCATTTG
Organism: Glossina fuscipes; assembly: GCF_014805625.2. Lineage (NCBI taxonomy): Eukaryota > Metazoa > Arthropoda > Insecta > Diptera > Glossinidae > Glossina > Glossina fuscipes. The sequence continues at coordinate 47,901,688 of NW_023998415.1, read as the reverse complement.
CCGAATGCAGCAACACATCCTTAAGGTGCCGATTTCATAAATAAAATTAATTCCATTTATCTATCTCTCGAGCTCTTTACATATTGAGCGTGTTTTTGAATTTGTGAAAATTGCGTTAAGGGAAAGAGATAATCTTTTGAATTTTTTTTTTTATTGTGATTAATTGATTCCTTAGATATTGAAATGCCAGAGTCAACAGATTTTAGGAGCAAAATTTTAATTTCTTACTTGTGTGAAATATTGGATTTTTCGATCGAAATCACTGGAAGCCACTGCCACTGCCTCGCCGTTTTGAAACTGCCCGCGAACTACTATTAACGCATTTTAATTCTCAGCGATTTCTCTTATAATAAAATTTCCAACTAAAACACGTGGGACTTTTGTAATCGCTTCACTTTAAGGTATTTAAAGCTGCTTTTTTAACGCTCTACTAAAATAGATGCTAAGTGTTTTTCTTTATTAATAAATTCTGGATCATAAAACTTAAAAAAATTACGATTTCAATTTCAAGTCAATCGGTTAAGAATTGTAAGGCGTTCGAGTTGACGGCCATTTAGTTTTTAAAATATAGTTTTATGTGAAGAATGAGCAAGAAACGAAAAAGAAACATCAACAAAAATATATGGCCATTCATAAGTTGATCCTCACTCATCCACTTATCAAGTTCACCTTTAACAGATAAAAAAGTAATTCCATATTATATTTATATACTAAACGATGTCTAACACTTGCACTTAAAGAAAACATGTCGATAAAAAACAAAAAAGAGAAAAAGTAGAATACAGAAAAGGATACGCGTGTACGTGTGTGGTTAAAAGACAAGGTGGATTTGTTTCTAAAATAAAAAAAAATCTTTATTTACTCTTCTCAATCAATTGCTTTGCGTTTTCAAAACACTCGTCAACATCACGTCAACGTAACTTTGATTTTCGAGCGCTTTTTTTAGCAGTGATTTTAGTCTTAGTTCACATTTTGGCATGACATCAGTTTGATTGGTCGATCGGTGACTGTGCTTCATGACTTTCTGGCCATGATACTCAGAAATCATTGCCTTCTTAGATATAGTAAAAATCCAAAAATCGACTTTTCTATCTTTTCAAAGAAAACGTGCAGCAATTTAATATATATGTGAACATGGAACTAAAAAAAAAAAAAAAAAAAAAAAAAAACAGAAGAAAAAGATAATTTCATGATTTATTTCATGTACAGTATCCGCGCGATTTAATACAATGTTATCGTATCACGTTGCATGAAGTCTGCCTGTATAGCTTATATAGCCCGTGCAGAGCTTGCATTGCATTAATAACTTGTGATAATCGTTGCTTCAAATGTAAGGTATGGCAAAGGCAACTTGCTATGGAAGCGTAAGCAACCCTTTGCGTAATTCCCGTACAAGGTGTAGAGCAGGATTGTTCAAAAATAAATATCCCTTCTTGTCGATGAATTATCAACGTACCTAACCTAATCAAACCATGAAAACGTTACACTTACACTTGCCACATAACGTACTTTGAAACTACTTTATAAAATACATATAAGCGAAAAGTGAATAAAAAAGCCGACAGAAATTATCCCTTCACGTACTCTGTGCATCGTCTTGTGTGCTAAGCATTTAATATTCAAAGTTGAACCGTTCACGAATCCACGAATCAATTCGATTGATTTACGAGCCTGAGTATGAGTCGAGCAAAAGGCAAGAAAGCGTTAAAGAGACCTTAGAAGATAGGCAGTTATAAATAGCCGATTTTTATATACCTTCAGGTACTGGGATGGACGATGTAAATTTCTGTGCACTGCTACCATTTCATGGATCTAATCCAGCCAAACTGCAGTACATTACGGTTTATTTTTCAAATAATTTCTAAAGTAAATAATGAATTAACCTAAATTTTTCAACTTTTAAGTTTAATGTGATCTTAACGAAAAGAAAAGGCAGCTGAACACAGACAGAGTTAAAGAGACTTCAGACGACAGGAGTTTCGATTCCGTATCTCGAGACGTAGCGGCGTGGTGGGCCTTGCAATAAATAACCTTTCAAATGTTTTATTACTTCAGTTAAGTTATATTAATTATTTAAAAAAAAAAAAAAAAATCAATAAATAAAACAGTTTAAAAAGTAAAAAATAATTAATTAAATTAAAAATTATTTTCATTTTTTAAAATTCTCTTGACATGTCAGGCTTTATCTCATACCAGGTATCGTGAACGCATATTGGCAAATTTTTATTTCTTCTTCGAAATTTTCTACGGTACCGTCTACGTCTTTTAATTTATTATAAATTTTAACAAATGCCTTGGCTAATAGTTATTTAAATTTAATTGTACCACAATCACACACATTTACCATCAAGTGTATGCTGTTAAGCAAGAAAACAATTAAAAAAAAAAAAAAAAAAAAAAATTAAGAAAATTTTTTTAATAATATTTTATTTATTACGTATGAGAAAATTATATTTTTGCAAACAACAACATAACGTTATTTATTACACTCAACAGTGACAACGGTTAAAGTTATGCTAATTTTATCAATTGTTTCGCAACAATTTGTAAGAAGTATTACGAATCGCATAACCTATATATTTCTTAATAAGTAAGTTCGATTGCCGGTGTTTTTCTTTCTACGATCTCTCGACAGTTCCGAGACACAGTTGCTAAAAACTATATAAAAATAGAAACTTGGCTAAAGTATATGTTTTTGGTTAGCTCAGAATCCTGAAATTAGCCTAACGTTGTGTTGTCTTGTGATTTTGCTAATCCGTCTGGCAGGGATGTCCTATCCAAGTGTTCGTATATAGCAAATCCAAAAGTCATTTGTATGTAACTAAATAAAAAAGAAAGCAGCCTTGATTTGCTTATAAACAAGTTTAAAATATAGAGAACTTAAGCTAAGAGCAAGGTGACACAAAAATTTGTGTAAAGGTCTGTTAATGGTCCACAGTTGTAAACGTAGTATAATGTTTTTCAATATATCTGCAAGGGAACCTTGAGTCCATGCCATCAGGGCTCTCCGTTTGCTCGCACATCCATCGAACTAGAGAGTTATTGGAAATTAATCGAAAACAATGTTGTATCTGAAGCGGTCGTAGATTCGTAACATTTTAATTTTTGATTGGTGACACGACCTCCTATAACCGATAACTATTTGAAATTTGGCAGAGATATCATTTAAGAAGAGGATTACCATGCACTTTGTATTGGTGGAAAAAATCTTTATTTTCGATTGAGATTATGGCGATGATGATGATGATGATGATGATGATGATGATGATGATGATGATGGAGACTTGAAATTCGGCTAAAGACAGATATAGTTCTCTTACTTGTTATGATTATATAGAGACGATGCTTAAGAGCCAAATAATTCGATCCGTGCGATGATTATGTGTCGCGTGTTGATTTAAAATTCAGAACAACATCTGCTGCACGCAACTAAACCTCTATAATGTAGATTTCGTTTCTACTTCTTTGCTTTTTTCATTTATTTATTTATTTATTTTTTTTTTTTAGCTTTTTTCAACACGTATAAATACAAACTAATATGATCATAACAACATGTTGTTCGCATGTCTGTAATGGCATTTTGCATAAACAAATACATGAAATTATATAATATTTTAGAAAAAACAATATAACTAAATTACATTGTATTCTGACAAAACAAAAAAAAAAAAAAAAAAAAGTGAAAGAAATTATTATTAATTTAAAAAGTTATATAAAAAAAAAAAAAATTTTAAAAAAAAGCGCAAAAAACTTTTAATACAATGAAGAAATAAAAACCAATTTATAACAAAGGATATATTGCAAACTAAAAATAAAAAATAATAACAATTACAATAATAAAAAACTAACCACAAAAGCAACTAACGAGACACGCACATAAATTACTTAATCCTTACATATCTTAATAATAATCATTTAACAATTAATTAAATTAATATAAATTTTTTCCCACAAATGTGTTAAACTAAAGCATTTAATATAACTGTGATTTATTACCAAATAATTAGTTCAAACTAAACAAAATAATTTTTTTAAATAAAATAAGCATTTAACTTTGAAAAAATCAATGCAGAGAATTAAATATCAAAAACAAAAAAAGAAGAAATATAGTAAATAAAATACTTATGCAAGACAGTTCTGTGAACAAAAACAAAAAAAAAAAAAGAAGCAAATCTTAAATCGTTGAATATAAGAGTTCGGGTCGGGATGATTTGAGAGGAGAGAAAGAGTGCTCAAAAGTTCTCATGCTGTGCCTGAAACTTTTTTCCTTTTCCTACTAAACTCCTATTACTTAAAGAAGTACGCGAGTGTGTGTATGTGTGCATTTATTTTTTCTTACTTATGTCTATCTCTTGCCGGTTTTCTTAAAAGGTATATTTGATATCTATTTATTTTTATATATATTCTTTATATGGAGAGAAATAGAACATTAAAAATATTCTCAGAAAATTTATTAAGTAATTTTCGCTATGCTCGCCGCTGCAGGGGGTACGTACGTAAAGGATGCCAAATGCTTGCAATGCCAACAAGTACGCATCAAAGACGCCATATAATACAATCTATATATTTCTGATTTTCTTTCGTATAAGCATATATATATATATATATATATAAATGTACGTAATCTAATCGACTTTATTCGGTTGACGCGTTATTTCATTACAAAAAATCACCATTATGTGTCTGGAGCGTCAAAACTGGGCGTAAGTCGTTGATTTCACTCGTGACCGTAGCACATAGAGTGAGTAGAATTCACTTAAGAATTTCTGTTAGAGACGAAAATGTCACCGGGTACGATAACTCTAATACTTATCGCTTTCATATTTATCGCAGGGAGTTCATTAAATTTGCCAGTTATTCGATCCTAGCGTGAAGACTGTCCCGTTAAATAAAAAATGTACGGTCACTACAGCGGTTTTTCTGTTTCATTTTATTACTTAAGCATATTTACATAACACGGCATCTTCTATGTAAGGAATAAGAATTGGGCCTTCATTGGTCGCGTACTCATATATATTGTAATTGAAATATCTTAACAAACAAAAAAGAAGAAAAAAGAAGTGATGAATGAATGCTTCCGTTGAGGAAGACCCGCATCCAATTTCGCTTTCAGTGATTACGAAAGCTGTTTTTTTGACATTTTGTACATGTGTCAGAAACTAATCTCTCTAATGCGTCGTCAAGAACGAAGTGTTAGATAGTGACGGTTGCTGCTTGCCTTTAACGTTTGGTTTTGTCTTCTTTGTGCGAGGCAGTAGTGCCGTCCATACGTGCATATTCCCCTTGATGACACGATTAACCAAACGCTTGAACATGACTTATTAATTAGCAGACACTGAATTAAACTGAAAATGCTTTTGGCGATGAAGAATATCATTTTTTCTTCTTCTTTTTTTAACATTTCCTTAGAGGACTTAAACAATCGACTTGTTTAGAATTCTTCAATCGAAATGATCGCAAACGCGTGTAATAATTTACACACAAATTTATGAAATATATTCAAAGGAACAGATTAAAAATTTAAAACTGATATCCGAGCATTCGATATGTTAGATAGAGAAACTTTAATATTTCATGTAACATGTCATTTTGAACCATATTTTAATCTTAAATCAACACAAACGGAGAGTTTCTGTATGGATAGATGCTTCCCTCTCCCCCTCTCTCTTTCCGTGTGTGCGTAAAAGCCACATATCTGAAAATATACTAAAGTGAAGATAGCCCAGTAAGTAGGCCGCATTTTTAAGTTTCGTTCTCTTTGCTAAACATATCTTTGCTAACTTACAGTTTACCGCGAAGCAAAAAAAATAAATAAATAATTAAACTAAGTACTAAAATTGAAAAGATCGCAAAATTAAAAGAGGAAAAGAACTTATTAATACCAATTTTCGTGCACAGTTACAGCAGAAACTCTGAGCGAATGCAAGGTCAAAATTGACTTTTTGATCGATTTTCATAAGCATCATGCAACTTCAGATTTTGGATGTGTGTTCAGAAATGCTGAATGCTATCAGAAGAAGCTGATTTCGTTACTAAATCCCTTTTTATTAGGGCGAAAATCGGTCTCTCTGATAGGTTCTAGCGTTTTTTGAAACATATTGAAAATCTGGACTTGTGTTAATCTGTTTTCATAACTAACTTGACGATGTACATATATGAGGCGGACATATTTTCGTCGAATTTTTTTTCTTATTCAGTTGCTTTCGAGAATTTACATAGTATTTACTAGTTCATCGTTTGGTTCATTTTTCTTTTTGGCTTGTCAAGGCTTATTAATAATCAAATTTGGGATCACATTTTATTTACAAGGACGAAAAAACTTAACGATGAACCAACTAAAATGAACAATTTTTTAATATGTAGAATTGCGAGACGGCTGCCTAAAGAGTTTAAGTCTTTCATATACCATATTTTAATACTATATATTGTTTGGTCCCGTTTGTCGCTCTGCCCTCTCAATGTTAAGCTAATTAAACGATGCATATGCGTTTACTATTTCTTTATCATAATTAAATACTGTTTAGTGGGGAAAAAAAACGTAGCATAATTTTAGTTGCTATTTAAATAAATGTAAGTGATTTCACTCTAATTAAAATAATATGATATTTTACATTTTAATTAGAGGAGACTAGTTCGCTTGTCATTACAAAATTTCATTTATTAAATTTCCGCATAAATTTTACTTTCAAATAATCAAAAGTCAATCATTTCATTACACACATGCACAAATTGCATAGTGAAATATACCAACCGCGTAAAACATAATGCAAAAATTGTTAATTACAAGGAAATGAAAACCACATCCAGGCTGAATGTCGTTCAATTCAAAAATATATATAAAATTACATACATATAAAAAAAGCTTTTATGAAATTTATTGAAAGAATAGGATTTTTTCTTTATAAAGTTAATTCATTAATGATGAGTTTTCATTATATACTCGAAATAGCATAATTTTAACCTACTCATATACATATATATATATATATATATATATAACATAGTTGGCCTTGCTTAGTTCTTTTTTTTTTTCCGTTCTTTTTTCATAGCCACCTAAGGTAAACAACACTCGTACTTTTATTTAAACATGTGCAAGGTGTATATAAGTACGAAACATGTACTACACCTATACAAAGTGTGCCAAAGTTACCTCACTCTCATGGCCAATATGATGAAATGAATTCAAAAATTTCAAGATTTTACATTTCACACGAAATGGACGGAATGGAAAGTAAAAATGAATAAAAGTTTAGAGTGCGCACTCTGTCACATTGTGAATGATGTTAAGCAACCATCGCGTATATCGAAGATAATCTTATTGATTTACTGACATAGAATTGTCGATTGTTCATGTGTGATATTTAAGAGAGAATTACTTCGTACCTATTACTATTACTTGTCGGTATTAAAACGAGAAATTGAAATTACCATTTCTGGGGAAAGAGAGATCAGAAAATCGAATTCGTCGTATCAGACAAGACCTAGAACTTCTGACAAGAAATTTTTTGCATTTCAATTTACGCAAGGGATTCTTCCACACTTTAACCGCAGGATCATCGTAAATACAAATACAAACAAATACATATTAGCTTGTTTATTGTGTGTAGTCATTTATTTTTACAAGCATACGCAAACATACACACTCATACAGACACACACACACACACACACACATACAGACACACACTTTTTGCATTGTTCATCGGTAAGCAGAAAGTGTTTTATGAAAAAATATTGAAAGGTCGATTCATTTTGGAACACCCTTCTTACGTGTAAATGCGTAGATATTGTGTAAAATTTCCTTTCGCCTGTGTAAATAATACATAAAGTTTATAAGCAACATTAACCTTTTCGCTTTGTATGTACGTAAATGTTTGACTAAAGGAAAGAAAAGAATAAATAATAAAAAAAAAAAAAACATTAAAATACAAAAGTACGCAATGAGAGGTAAATATTAAGCTTTATAAAATATTTCATATATGTAAAGTGCTTGAGATTATCACAACATGTCTGGGGGTATGCATTTTCTACCCATACGCATACGCATACGCATACGCGTATAATGAATTTTTATAACAAGGATAATTACTTTTCAACATAATTGTAAAGGGGTTTTGTTAATAACAACTCGTGCTCTATACATTCTATTTACTTCATTGAATGTCTTTCTCTGTGCAGAACCCATTACGCGGGGAATGAAAGACGCAACGAACAAAGCTTATTTGCAAAAATGTTAAAGTAAATTTTCAAGTAAATTGCTTTGTTTTTACATAACTTTCTACATTCATATCGATTGCAATAAAATTCGAATCTTCAATTTTTAAATATTTATATATCCTTTGTCCGGAAATTTATTGCGGTGTTTCACTATTACATACAATTTTTTTTTCCTTTTTTTTTTATACAAGAAATAAAGTTTACTAAGCCATATATTTGTGGAATTTGTTCAATAATAAGTTGTCACTTGTTAGGCAACTTCATTGTATTTACCTAAATAAAATTTCTGAAGTTTTGCTGTTGTTTGAGATGACGAACCGTGTTTTCAACGTAATCTATTGCTTTGCGCAGAGTGCTTTCAAATCGTGTGCATTCCAAATATCTTGGCTTTTTTGCAAATTCCAATCTTTTAAGCGGTCACTAACAGTTGTTTTGTAATCTCACGATCAGCTTCAATTCTAACATTTACTGGGTCGTCATCAATGTTACTTGGTCAATAAAAATTTTCCATAAACAAGTTTGCATAACAAAATTTAACAAATGCGGTCCGCGACAACAATAGTACTAGACACAGCACATATATTTCTCTGTGATCTTCAACAGCCCATCTATCTTTTTTGCAATAAAAAATTCGAATATGTCTGAAATGCTCACTGTTATCTTTCACGTCATACCTACGTCTCATTACTTTAATACAAGAGATTAGTTTGAAAGTTTTTTCCAAATTCTAGCTGTCTAGCTGTCTAGTTACCGTAAGAAATTTCCGGATTACCTAATATATATATATATATATATATATATATATATAATATATATAATAATAATATGTACGTGTTTGCCCGTGTGTACCCGTGTATCTGTGTGCGTTTATGTCCGTTTGTGTGCATTTAATTACATAAAATATTTTGCATATTATTTAATATTTAATAAAGTTATTTTTCCTGTTTTTCGTTTATGTAAATATGATATTAAAAATACAAACAATGTACAACGTGAAATGTTAAATATAACTCTCAGTGAATATTATTAATATGAACATATATTAGGAAAAAGTATTAAACACCAAAGCTTTCACATTTTATCGTCGCAGTACATTCTTTTGTTTTTTTTTTTTTATTGCCTATCAGTTTATATTATTTTACATTGCATGTAAAAAAAAAAAAAAAAAAAAAAAAAAAAATTTATAATGAAAAGAATAGGATTTTTCAATATAAACGTGAAATATGATATTTATCTGCGATTTTGAATAACTTTAAATTTTGAGTGCCAAGTTCTTGTCCACTAAACATGCTATTTACTATAGCTATTGGTTTTTATTGCCCAACATAGACGAGATTCCAAAATTGCATTTAAAAGGACGCCTGTATTTGCCGAAGGGAGAAGGTTTTTACATTATATCAACTTTATCGAATCTGTTCTTAACCGTCTGTTGTTAACGTGCTTTAATTTATAAATTTTTTTTTTTTTCGGAAAAATGATAATAATAAAAATAATAATAATAATAAAAATAATAATAGCAATAATATTATGTTAGCTTAAAATTCAATTTCATTCTGTGTTGTTGCCTGTCTATCCATTTGGATCCCTTTGCTCTTATCTCTCATTGTCTATTTTCCGTATATTCGCCGTTATATATATCAGTGTAAAATTGTCACGATCGACTAAATGACACGCTGATGTTTATCAAAAAAATTCTGGGTTTCTTGCACTGCTTATCTGACTCGAAGTTGTTTAGAGTTTCAGAACAAAAAAAAAATAAATAAAAGATCAAGTATAAAATTGTCTAAGCTTTTTAAAGACAAGGATTCAAAATGAAAATTGAGAATCGAAAAACACCTTTGCCACCATCGATGAATGCCACTTAATGCGTACAGAGAATAGAAAAATGCGCAGCAACTCGAATAATCGGTTGAAAAAATTATCAAAATAATAATGTAATGTTTCCTTTCCGTGCAAGAAAACCTAAAAAAAAAAAACTGTGCACTTATCATGGCTTAACAACAACAACATTAACGCCAGCAGCAATCTCAACAACAAGAGCAAATATAAGCAAAATCAAAGTTATTTAAATTTCTCTAAAACTATATTCAGATTACTTTCCCTATATACTTGTAATTGCTCGTTGTACTGGCCTTTCCTGTAGAGTAGCTAAACTTACGCTATAAACATAATTACAATAATCGAGTAGGGTTTCCCATGTAATGGTTGCAAGTTTTAAGTTGCAAAAGAAACTTTTTATTATTCCTTTTGGAGTTTTCTATTTATATCTTCTGTAATATTTCTTTTTTCATTCTATATATACATATATACATGCTGCGTTAAAAAGTTAATATATATATATATA
>NW_023998415.1:47889788-47890727 GCF_014805625.2 Glossina fuscipes | reverse complement strand
TAACGTACGATATACACGAAAGATGTAAGCGAATGAATGATAATTCATCATTCTAGCAAATATTCCGAATGCTTTTTCAAAATATATTATTAATTTTATATTGAAAATTTTGAGTTTAAAATATTTTAATGTCTATCTCGTTCAGTTTAGCTTTTATTAATTCCCTCACTTAGGCGGTAATAATGGCAGTTAATCATTTTAAAGGGGTGGCTCGTACTGGCCTGGAGTGCTTGCAACTAACCAATCGCTCATTACGTAAAGACCGCAATATTGTTTGGAAAGATTTATATGCCACGCTTAGCTATATTCTCATTTACTCGTTTTATTTTCATTATTCACTTTCTCAATACTCGGCACGAATTTAATAGAGAAAGTTTTCATCTTTTTTTTTCGCTTTTTTTTGTTTTTTTTTTCTTTCGTTAAGCTGGAGTTTTTCTGGCTTCGCAAAAAGCGCTATTTACGAAACAAAAAATATAAAGAATAATTACCTTGTGTTTCTTTGCACGGCCCCGAAAAAACTAAATAAATAACAAAAAAAAAAAAAAAAAAAAACAAAAAAAAAAGAAGAAAATAAATAAATAAATAAAACTTCATTTTGTTTCTCTTTTGCTTTCTTTGATTTTTATATTCTACTCTAGTAGCAATTAAAGCTATACAAATCTTATGCGGACATTTGTGGTTGCAATAAACTTTTGAACTGGAAATGTTTTTTTATTTTTTTATATGTTTTCTTCTTTTTTTTTTTTTTTTTTTATTAAATTTTTTTTAATGCTATTTTTTTATTAAAATTAATAAAAAAAAAAAAAAAAAAAGGTAGAGTTAACATTAGGTAAATTAAATTAAAGGTAAATTATTAATTCCGTTGGCTTTGAAAAACTTCCTGTTTTTTTTCTTTTCAAAAATTTCTTTTCTATGGAAAATTTTTCAAAACTAGCTAAA
>NW_023998415.1:47881093-47889688 GCF_014805625.2 Glossina fuscipes | reverse complement strand
TTTTCAAAAATTTCTTTTCTATGGAAAATTTTTCAAAACTAGCTAAAAACTACGGTACTAAGTAGTTAAAGTTAGGAAAAGTATATTTGATTAAAATTCGAGTTAAATAAGATAGGAGATGCAAAGGGTATCTAATATTCGGGATTCACTGCTTACGGTTTCGTTATTTGTGTGTCCTAGTTAAGTTTGTTTAATTTCTTTTTTTTCCTCGAGTTTAATGTTGCTACTTGTGTTACCTTATTCCCGAGATTATTTCTCGCTTTATATGTTTAAAAATTAACCGGGACAAAAAAAAGAGGCAAGGCAAATAGGAAAGAGCAAGGGAGAGCGAGAGAGAGTGAGAGAGCGAGAAACCGAGAAAAAAAAAAAAGAAAAAAAAGTGAAAATTCCCACAGAACACACCATATAACATAAAATAATAAAACAAAGAATATAACAAAAAAAAAAAAAAAAAAGTTCTTTTTTTTGTCCATATATACGAGAACCTGGTTTTAGTCACTGTCCATATTGCCGTTGTTTCATGCACGTAACGATATGTTCCTTTAGGTATGTCTACGGGTCTCTGTAGGTACCTATTGTATTTAGAGAAAGTTATTAACTTTTTAAACTTTGTTTAACCCCCTTCAGAGAAAAAAAGCGCCAAATTTTGTTTTAAGTTGTAACAAAAAAAAAAAAAAAACAACAAAAAAAAACTGGGTTGTGTTTGTGTGTATAAATTAAATAGAATGTATTTTTCGGTTTCCCTCCCGCTAGAGAAGCCATGACTTTAATATGATATACTAAAGGGGGTTAATTATACAAATTTTGCGGTAGCAAAAAATTTGAAAAGCATATGCCCTAGAGTCAGCTATGATACGTTTCTTTTCTGTAATATCATAACTTCTGTTTTCATTGATATTACTATTAAACACTTAGTAAGTTAAAAAACCGCCCATCTAAGCGCGCTTGTCAAATATAATGCCCCCCAAGGCATTGAGATTAATGAAATTGCAGTGAAAATTAAGTGAAAGCTTATAAAAGCAATTAGAAATTAAAACGAGTAAGAAAATTATATTGCGAGTGGGGCCGAATCTCGCATATCCACCACTCGCCGTTCAAATCTTTGCCGCCCCAAAGCCTTTCTTTGTTATCATGCTAAAGTGAAAAGGCATTAAATTTCTCTCTTAGCTCTTACTTCGCTAAAAGCTATTGTTAAGAAATATTAATATATTACATCGTAACCTCCACCACAATTAACTTAGAATTAACACACTTACTTTGCCGCTTTCTACTCCCCAGTTGCTTTTATTTGATACCCATATCGCTGATATTGTCAAGTCACAGTTAATCCATCAGGTCGTCGTGTCCACCATATTTATTTCAGCATGAACGCATTTTTAGTTAGGTAATACGCCTTCATTCACGTTAGCATAAAAACTCAAATTGGTGAAGAAAGAAAATTTAATGACTTGTAATTTTGTGTGGGCATGGTGGATTTGTCCCATCCTTGCAAACTAATTAGTAAAGTTTTTCGAAAAGTAAATGTGAAAAATTTCATACCTTTTCTCTGTCTTTCTCTCTATAATTTATGTGTTTGTTTTCTTCTATCTTTTATTATTTGTGAGTGATAAGGAAAAGCCCATTAATTTTCGTATAGGAAAACAGAGTTGCGTTCAGTGTACGCTTCATTGCGGACTTGTGGTCTGACCGTTTGCGCTCTGGCCCGTTCTCATTATCAACCTACCCAGAGAAATTTCCAATGTTTCTATCAAATAGGCAGTCGATATCTCCATTTTTGCAACCAGGAGCATATCAACAACACACGCCACACAAAACCACTGAAGAACAGATATGGCTTAAGCAATCCATAATTTGATACTGATCAAGAACAAATATATACTTTATAGGGTCTCTGAAACTTCCTTTGGCTGTTGCAAACATTATGACAAAACGTGTATATCCATCATCCTTCAGCGATGGGTAGTGCAAGATTTAGGAAAAAATTTTTTTAAAAGCACTTTGTAGCGGGTATATGTAAGCGACAGTTTTTCACATTAGCCTATCATCTGAAAGGCTCTAATCCGCGATTTAATTTCAATTCATTTGAATTGCTTTAGCCGAAAAAGTCATTTATGAGATGCACGATGCATATGTACAAGGTAAAAGTATTTGAAAAGTTCAGTATACCGGTCGCGGACGAACATGGATAAATGCGAATTTAAGCCAATGAAAATCGATTGTCATATCCTAGCGCCTGTGCGTCCCAAATGTGATAATTTTGCTTGTTATTAGTAATTAATTTAAAAGTAAATAATAAGAGATATTGGATGATGCACACTGCACATCTTGACCAGTAAGATTGCTTCATGCTTCCACTCGTTTATTCCACTAGATGCTCGTCGTCTGACTATCTGCGGTAAATGCATCCCTCGCTCAAGCACACAAACATAGTTTTTAATACGCAGAGTCAAAGTTAAAAAAAAAAAGCAGTTTAGTCATTATTGTCATTAAATTTTAAAATCATAGGAATTACTTATTTGCATTAGTTAGAGCCATAATTTGCACATTCGTAATCAATTAACACAATGAGGGACAATAGAAATTTCAGTGACGTTCAAATATTGATAGTCAGTTTATTTTAAAATTCGTTATGATATCCGAAATCTGATTAGAAATATTTTGTACATACAATATAGATAAATATAAATATCTGTTTATATATATATATATATATACAAAGTTGTATCAAATAATTATTATTAAAACATTAAAGCATTTTAAGGCACTGTGCATTGAAGTGGACACAAATGATATCACATTTACGTCTATCCATACTTTAAAATGATTTTGTATAAATATATTAGATCGCGGTTGTCCAATCCGTGCCGCGATTTAAAATAATTATTGTACTCGCTCGTGCCCGTAGCCCTATTCTCAGTTTAAATGTTCGATGTAATAAATTGCTCGCCAAGCACTAGGTATCAGATCTGCTGGCATTAGGGAAAGATGTCAATCTTGACGGAGTGCTTGTATCTCGAAGGGGCGACATTGTTTCCCCATTTGCATAGTGTCATTCGTCTCTGAGCGCGATACGAATGACACTCGGTATTGGTGGGATTATGGGTGTTATCGAGTTTACGTGTCTACATTCGTGAAGTTGTGCTAAAAAGAACGGGGAAGAGTACGGCACTTGTGCTGTGCATGACGATCTGGCTTGACGTTATACTTGTGCAGAGCGATAAGGCAGATGTATTGCCCTTTATTTACATGCCCTTACGGCTCTTGCGGCTATATTTTATGATCATCACTCCACTTGAAGAGAAGTGGCTGAAAGTGTCTCCGATTTCGTCATCATATTGGACCTAAGTGACCGATGTGTTTGAGTAGCTGAAGAAATTTGAAGTGTGACTTTTTTTTTTAACATATTATTAATAATTTTTGAATACAAAGCGTATTGAAAGCCTTAATCAAAAGCATTAAAACATATTTCTGAGAATATTTAAATGATTTCTCCAAAGCTGTCTTTGTCTTACTTTAAAAAATAATTAAATTATATTTTTATTCTATATACTTTTAGTGTTTCATTCGTAACGGTTTTCTCTTTTTCAAACATATCAACATAAACGTTGTAAACAAATTAAAAAAATCACATGATTAAATAAATAAATGGAAAAAAAAAAAATATATAAAAACAAAATCAATATAAAATTTGAAAAATTTATCAATTACAAAATATTTGTCGATTTTGTGCCAATTTAATTATTTTCTGTGCGTCGGGCGTGACGTCGTTATTTATTTTCGGTCTTGTTTAACTTATTGGTAAAACTTTTTTTTTTTTTTTTTTTTTTTTTTTTTTTTTTTTCTCAAATAAAAGTAATATAAAATCATGGCTATGGTTATATCGACACGTGCAAAACTTTTAATAACTGCGTTAATAGTCTTCTTTTTGCTCGGCATTGTCCTGGTTACCGGTTCAACGAAAGGTTGGTTTATACCCAATCGCTATAATGGAGAACGTGTTGCTGCTAGGATACAGGTAATCATTATAATTAATTAAGAAAAATAAATTAAATAGAGAAATAAAAAATAAATAAAAAAAAAAAAAAAAAAAAAAACATAAAAAATAAATAAATAAAACTAAAAAAAGAATTAGTTTACGAAACATTTTTAAAAATCATATTAACTTAATCTATCCTTTGTTAAATTTATTTAATTAAAAATTTAAATTGAAATATTTTTCCATAATAAATTCGTTGAATATTTTATGAAAATTTATGCAAACAGACTCTCAAATAACATTACATTAGCATAATAGTAGCTAGAAAGTTGCACTTTTATTGCAACAAATGCACAAAAAAAAGAAAGGCACGATTCATGCGGGACATATGGGTTAAATGACACAATGACGAAAATGAACGAATTTATATATGAAATAAAAATACGCTCAAGAAAGTATGACTCTTGCCAGGTTGGATATATATATATATATATATTTTTTTTTTTCGAAAAGGCCGTTTAATGTTACAGGCTTCGATATTGTTTTATTAAACGCGCTTGGTGATTGATTCATTCATGCTTAAGAAGGTTTGGTTTTTTTTCCCTTTTTTTTTTTTTGCTAAATTGATAGAAAGACTTTCAGTTACACTTTCAACTTGAACAAACGTTACTTTCATAGAGGGTAAGTGGTTTTTGAAAATCGCTTTAACCTTTCCTAGATGGCTGATACCAGGCCAAAGAGCCTTCCTTGCGCCGATAATTAGATTCGTTAAAGTTTATTAGTTTTATAAATTAAGATTATCGGTCGATTAAGTATTAAGGCTAACTGAAAATCATATATCTATGTAATTATTAACTGTACAGGAATGTTTAACTCATGATGAGTGTTCCGTCCTCCATCAAAATATTTTCACTTATAATGTCAGCTGACACTATACCATGTATATATGAAAAAAAAAAAAAATAAATAAAATAAAACATCCGCATGCCCATCAAGCGACCTACATGCAAAGGCAGAAAATTTTCAAACATTTTTCTAATAGTTATAATCCATTTTCAACAATTGTGGCTTTTTAGATCTTCACCTGCTTGTGAGTTTTTCGTCTGCACTTTAATTTTCAAGTAACCTCGAAAAAGGTAAACAAAAGTAGCTCAGTGACCTTTAAATTTTTTATCAAATTTCTATGACAACAAGTTCATTATTTCAAGAATTGCTCACCACTCGGTTGCATCATAATCAAATCGAAGGTCGCTTACATTTATTTAATACCTTCATAAAGTTTTCGGTCATTTTCATAGAAAAGTGATCTAATATTGCCAGGAAGAGGTAGATGATAGCAAACGTCGACTTTTCAAGGACAAAGTGATTCTTAATTAATACCATAAGAATTTTAACATTTTCAAAGTGGGAGAATTTTTTTTGTTTTTTATTAACCTCACTCACTGAAAGGAAAAGTGAACTTGAGCAAAGACGGCGGTGGCGATTTTCGAGATCGACTACTTCATATTAGGTTTGGATGACTAAGATATGCTATCGTCGCATGGCAAACGAATAATTTTGACATTTCATGTAATCGACAAGTAAAATCATTATATTCGAGCTAGGTGGACCATTAACTATTTTAGAACACTTCACATAACACAAGACTCCATTCACATTCGTGCTTAAAAATCAAAAATTATATCTTGCTGCCGCAAAAAGGCTTATTTAGGCTAAGTGATGATCAAAAAGAGACAGAAGGCAGTCACTATACGCTATACGCGAGTACGATAAAGTTCACCTGCACTGCATTCTGGCTCACTAGCACTAACTCGGTAGTCGCCGATTCTCGCCTATTCGGCTTATCATATCCATTCCACCGAAGGATAAGGAGTAAGGTACATACATTCTTGATCAACATGAAGATCTGAATTGATTAAACCATGTCTGTCCGTCTGTGTGGGATGTGCTATTGAAGCTCTTCTGATCGCGTAAATAAAGATATCGACTCCATATTTGGTACAAACATTGGAAGTTTCTGTACGCGGATTGCTGTTAAAATTGAGCCCAATCAGCCGAAAAACACGCCCACAGTACTGCGTGAACTAAGAACAACTCTGCCTTTTAAGGCGAATAAAAATTGGTTTTTTTGCTTATTACTCATAAAGTACAACAAATAAATCTTCAAAAACCTAAACGTATATTTAAAGGACATTGTTGTAGTATCTGCATAAAAATGGGAAAAATTGACCACGCCTACCCAATAAAATAGTGTACCAAACTTAATTTTTTTTTTTTTAACACCTTTACGACGCGCAAAAATTAACAAATCCTCCAATGCGATCCTATTGTGCACGTTTATGTTCATACACCAAAACACTATTTTCTCCAGATTTTTGTCGAGAAATGCTGAAATTGCCAATATTTTTTTTTTTTTTTTGATATAACGACTTGTACAAAATAATGGCAAGAATTTGTCCGATCTAATTCCACAGGACGCGTCCCTGGGCAAACGAATGACAGTGTAAAGAATCTGAGGAAAATATCTTAGCAATTCCAGTCTGAAGGTCGAACTCAAAATCATAGACAGACATTAGACAGACCCACGTGCTTACATTGAGTCACGAAACGATTCTGAAGCTATCAATATAATTAAAATTGAGTCTATCGTAAGTGCTTGTGAACCCACGGTCAGATTTCGCGTATGTGGACCGAAGCTCATGTTTGCCTAAAAGAGTTTGTAAATACGGATTATTGTCCCTTTGGTGGAATGACAAAATATATCTGGCGTTCCTAAGGGCCCTTTATGTGATACTAAAGTAACTTTTGGATGTTGTTTGTGGACTGAGATTTGACATTTTTGGACATTTTGGAATGCCATACATTTTGTGACAAAATCAATTGATTAAAGGAGAAGGATTCAATGATCATGTTGAAGATGAAGCGATACAATTCTATGGGATTTCTTCGTTTGGCGTCATGTTCGAGGATTAGCTTACCACGAGCTCTCAATGACATTATTCATCAAGATTATTCGTATTAGTTGAGAAAAAAGGAAAGGATTTTTGTGGCAAAGTAGGAAACATCAATGTTCTACATGCGGTTATTTATTAGAAATTATTTTGAAATAGAAATTTATGTCTGAAATAAAAAAATACTCATTTTGATATTTTTTACCGTTTAGTATTCATTACAAGTGCAAAAAAAAAAAAAGAAACGCTAATATGATGCCTTGTGGTAATTAATGAGATTTTTGCATATAATTTAAACGACGCAACACTTATTTTCCAGTCTAGCAGCAGTCAAATAACAAACTTATAATGCAAATATTTTTTGTAAAATCATTTCTAAAATTTAAAAAAAATTCTTACGATGAACTTTAAATAATTTTATGGATTCAATTTGTGGAAACCAACCAACAACAAACGAGAGAAAAATTGCTTCATTGCTTCACATTTGACATGTAATTGATTGGAATTATATTGCATACGATTAGGCTTTTAATGAATATATAATTTATGCCGTTTGAAGAAAAAATCGAAGAATTTCAAGAATGAAATTTAAATTTCTTTTCACAAGTTCCAAAAGGAACAAAATCGTTTAAACACTTAAATTTTATTTAATTTACATTTTTTGTGGTTTTATTCAATTTTCCTTTTATTTTTTATATTATTATTTATTTTTTTTTTTTTTTTGTTATAGCAATTTTTTGTTCCTGCATGGATAACAACAGTAAAACCATCAACAATACAATTAACAGCTCATTAGTAACGTGTAAATTGATGAGTTTCAATTGTGTTAAAAGCAATTGCAATAAACATTACCTGATATCCAAACTATAGAATAAATAACTGTGTAACTATGTATAAATATGCAAAGGGCATACCAAAATGAATCGATATATGTATTGTTTTTTTTTTTTTTTTTTTTGTTACATAAATCACATTTTGTAATTTAGTAAATGTAAATATTTTCACTGTATTTTAAATACCAGTGACGGTGACATGTGATATATACGTATATATATATATATATCTATGTATATATGTATATATGCACATGTACAACATTCGATCGATAATGCCAACGATCTTGGCCAGTTTCTTCCAAGTTTTTGGAAAAATTTTACTTAGGCGCGTTAGCGGTGAGGGGGAACACAGAATGCTTACATTTCATATCGACGACATTCCTTCATTTTAGGACACCCTTCAATACATTCACACGCATATACCGACGTGATATAATCCATTACCTAAAACAATAATATAATATTACATGTATACAAATGCAAAAGCTTTTTTTTTTTTTTTTTTTTTTTGTTTTTCTTTTTTTTTTGTAATACGAGCAGTAAATATATATGTATGTATAGGCGATTACATAATAGGCACTTATAAATCCTCGGCAAAAATAGTGAATATAATATAACCATATTAACATATTTACGCACATGCATATAAACGCATTATACAATTAACTATAGTTTAAAACCGCATAAATTACAAACAAATTGAGCGTATAAAACCGCAAAATATATAATTTACGCATTTAATTATGAAAAATGTCGCCACTCTTTATTTTTGTTTTTACTTCTGTTTTTTATTTCACTTTCTCCTTTTTTTTTTTTTTTTTTTTTTTTTTTT
>NW_023998415.1:47788478-47880993 GCF_014805625.2 Glossina fuscipes | reverse complement strand
AAAAAAAAAAAAAAAAGAAAAAAAACTTATATTCAATTTTGATTGCATCTATTTATAACTGTCGTTCGCTTGAGGTAAGATCACTTTGCTAGGATATATCGATCAAATACATTATGGGAACTAAAACTTGACACATACATTCCCTTCATATATTTTTGCCTGCTTTGACAGAACTTAGGTAGATAATTGTGCAAACGAAAGACTAACACATATTCACATCATTCACCTTACTTAGATGAAATTTCAATAACACTATGGTCAAAATCCGTTAATCCGCTTTAGCTAAGTACGGAGCTTGATGTGGAAAGAATTTCAAAGTCAGCTTAAAGTTCTAAGTTACTACAGTTGAAAAATCTTACGGTCATAAGATAAGCAAGAGGGGAAAGTTTGCAGTTTGTTGGCAAATGCAGATGGAGTCATCGATTGTTTCACTTAACTTTTCAATTTAATTTGCTTAAGACATTAAGAACTAATTTTAGGGAAATTTGTTTTTATTTTTTATTTATTTAGTTTTTTTTTCTTTTGCGGACAAAGTGCTGAGTTTATTTTATTGCGGTAGCAAAATGACAGAATCCGTTCCCGATGGAGATATCTTTGCGTAGCAAATATTTTTCTTAACTAATGTAAAGACAAATATTTGTGTGTTGACGAAGAATAGCGAAGAGTAGATATATGAAAGATAAAATTC
The DNA here is from genome assembly GCF_014805625.2 of Glossina fuscipes. Classification (NCBI taxonomy): domain Eukaryota; kingdom Metazoa; phylum Arthropoda; class Insecta; order Diptera; family Glossinidae; genus Glossina; species Glossina fuscipes. The sequence goes on along the minus strand of NW_023998415.1, from coordinate 47,880,305 downwards.
TAAACAGAATTTAACTCAAATTTTATAAAAATAGAAAAAAAAAAAAATATTTTTATAAAAAGTTATATTTAAAATTATTTAAAAAGAAATCGGTGTTAATAGAAGAGTTTTACGGAACAGTAAATTCGCGACAAAAGGTATATTGAGTTTGCGTAGACATGCAGAATGACTCTTAAGGTACATCCATCTCATATTATAGCGTATCATTTTCAAAAAATTTTTCTTAATCATTTCAAAGTTGTCTGTGTTCAAACTACTTTAAGGTTGCAATTTTTAAGATATTGCGGTGAAACTTGGTGCACTGATGCGTTCTGGCCCGCGGACAAACTTTATTCGTGATGTATAGAAAAAGAATTAATAATTTTCAAAATTTCACTCTAAACTCCTGTGCGAAGCTTGGATCGAATCCATGGTAACTGGAAACTAGAGTTTTCAATATTTCCGTATTGACCATTGGTTCACAATAGCAATTCGATGTAAAAATTAAGCGAACTAAATTAGAAGCGTGTGAATCTATTTCTTGGACACCATCCCATATCAATTTTCTCATGAATAGTAAGACCATATAGAAGAAGGTTTAAATTTCCATAAGAGCAATTGAGAAAACAACTTAACCCCAAAGAATTTGAATCACATCATATATAGGGGTTCTAATAAAAACCAATCCCTTGCATGGCAACGAAGTCGAATCTGTAGTTTTTGATTGCGCGAAAGGTTGAAAAATAATAAGATCTGTTAAATTTCGCTCACGTCAAGTGACGTCTTGGGCATCGGCTGATATGCAGCCTTTTATAGAATGGGTCCCTTTATATACAAATACTGTATAATTTTCGCTGCATGTATGTACCAAAACGTATGAATAACTGTAGTAAACGAAGTGGTGGATAGTATCTCCATGGATCGGCCTTGTCCGACTCTAAACTTCTTAATTGCTATTTGATGGGCTTATTACACATATCACAAGTAAATGTCGACATCCGATTTGTCAAATGTTTACAAATATGGATCAACGGCTCTATGAAAAGTGCAAAGCTAATGGTTAGCGTGGTTAGTCGAATCGATTGTGATATGTTCGTCTACATGTCGATTTATCGATATATGCGATATATAAATACAATCCGACACTTAAACACTTAGCTTTACCGCTTGTCGTTTTTATAAAGCCAGTTAGTTATTGAAGGAGTCCACCTGTTAAGAATATACTCATTAACATTGCAATTCATTTGGAGAGTTTTTCAATCAGAAATAGAATCGCATTAGGGAAAAGGAGATTTTTTGCTATCTCTAACAGGCGATTGGGTGGCCTGGTGCTCCTTAAAAAAACTTTTTCTCTCTGGATTAGTATGATGAGAAGAGAGAGAGTAATTCGCAGTTTTTATTGCAAGAGACAGTTATCCAAATCCCTGCCCAGTATAACTCGGAATTATTGGCTTAATATTGGCGTAAACCGCGTGCGTGTCGGTCTGGTAGTGATATTTTGACACCGTTATCAGTTCTAAAAGTAAAAAATGGATCTATGCTATGGTCTACGTTTATTATTGCTACACATTCTATGGTGGAGATTTTTGTTGTAATTTTGATAGGGTTATTTAATCTGATCTTGAAATTGATATATTGCGAGCATAAGTAAAAATAAAAATACTAGTAAATATTACGCCGCATTATAAGGAATGAATGAAACTTGTTAGACTTAGGTATATGGAGTAGCTTGCATCACTGGGCATTGAGCGCCTTTTCATTTATTGTTATTGAGCTGCACTCTATCTTAGTCATTCTGAATTAGTTGCATACCATGTAAAGTAACTAATTTGTAACTACTTTGTCTAAATATATACAAATAATAATCATGCTGGTGAGATTCTAGATGAGTATAGGTAAGCGCACTAATCTGTCTGTCCTCTCAAGAGTGCAAAATTTTGACTAGAATCTTTAAACGTGGCATATAAATTGCAGATGCAATCGCAGGGTTCTCTTCCAGCGGATAGATCATGGCCAAGTAGAAGTCGGCTCCAGACTACTGGTTTAATAAGAGCTAAATTGATTTAGAGCATTTTCTTAAGCCAATGGAGAAAGCTATGATTTCATTGCTGTAAGTCAACTGTAATTGCTGTTAGAGTTTTATTTTACTTTAACCTAATTAACGGTTTTTTTTTAACTATTTACCCTTTTTTTTTTTTTTTTTTTTTTTTTTTTTTGTTTCTCTATAAAGCATTATACAATTTCCGCGTTCACATGTGTGCATAAACAAATACGTACTTCAACTGGCGTTTTATTATCAAAAAAGCATTTTCATGTAGTAATTTGCATAATCTAATGAACACGAATAAAATGTTGTTTAGTTTTTAGGATTGAAAGCATTCTACGACATAAGAATGAGAAAGTTATACATGTCCTTTCGCCGCCATATATAACAAAAAAATTCGATAATTATTTCGAGAAGAGCAAAGTACTGGTTTTTGTATCCAACCAGTGAAGATTGGGAATACATTGGTTTTATCGTAACGTTTGCAACCTTTCAAAAGAAAACTTCAAAGAATTTGAAATATATATTAATAATATAAAATTCGAAATCGATATAGTTATGTCTGTCTGTGCGTTTGTCGTTTCATCTACACATCTGTGTGTGGTAAGCACGCTTTCGATCGTAAAGAAAAAGATATCGACTTCAATTTTACCAAAAACATTGCATTACTTTTGAAAACAGGCCAAACCGGTCAAAGAGCTAAGAGTCCATAGTACTGCGTATACTTAGAACATTCTTGTTTGCAAAAGTGAAAAAATGGAATTTTTGTGATCCCCACTCACAACGAATGCAACGATAAAAATTTCTACGCATATTTAACGGAAGTTTCTACGACCTATGTTTTTTATTTAGTTTTTTTCCCCCCTTTTACTAAGATAAAGATGGTGGTGGATATAAAAGGTTCGGAACTTGGTTCGCTTCATTCACTGACATATCTATTATTATTAGAAGAAATCGTAATGGAAATCTAAAGTAAATCTAAATTACTAAAGAAAAATCTTAAAACCTGTGGGTGAGAAATTTATCATATACGTGGGTGCATCAGAAATCGGACTGAATTATTTGTTCTTCGAAATCTTTTAATCGTTCAGTAGTTTCATCTAAGCCAAATTTTAATTTTTACTCCTTTAGTTAAATCAATTTCTTTCTGAAAAGGAATCCATTTAAATCTAATTTGTGTATAAAGTTCACAACTGCTTCGTATAGCTGTATGCAGTGTGTCACGTCATGTGACACGATCATTACCTACTCATGAATCGCAAAGAGAAGGGGTCGAAGCTGAAGGCAATTGCCGAAAGTGAAGCGTATTTTCAAGCGTTTCAAGCTAATCGCTCTACAAGAAGAGCATAAAAATATCAGAGAAGCGTCGCCATCAATTTCTTACTAACTTTCATCTTAGGAGAGAATGAGTTCGTTTCTCATAATTACAATTTCAGTGGACAGACTAGCAGAGTCACATACATCAAAGATGTTTTCGTCTTCTATGTTGAACTAGAATATGTGAATTTTTATTTATCTTAATTACTATCCACGAAACGAAGGCCGTCTATTCTATGTTGCTTGTCGTGTAGCGAAAAGCAAGTCGAGAATTTGAGCTATTCGAGTTTAAGTTACGGTTTAACTTCGTGTCAAGTTACGTGTCGTCTATTGCGAACATTCGCTGAATCAGTCAGGCCACTGTAACATTTAATTAAACTGACCAATCGCATGGAAGGGTCTTATGTAAGTGTTGTAAAGAACAACGAGGCAAGTTCTTTTCGCTGACTCATTCCGTCAATCTGGTAGACACTTTGTCAGTTAAGCAAACTAAATGTCAAAGTGCATTTTTATAGGGAAACGATACGTTTATTGTTTTCGATAAAATTTTATCACAATTCAATATATTTGTTAGCATATTTTGACTCTCGATTTACTATCGATTAATCCGACCTTGAAAACTAGGAATTTTCATCTTAGTGATGCTTGCGTGGAATTTTTTCAATTTTTATTATTGCGCGCGCATATGTGTGTGTTCGTGTGTTCGCTGCTGCTCATGTAAATTGCTTTCGGCGGCAATGTGCCTGAGTGGCGATATGTTATCATCACGATTACGCTTATTCAGCGTGGTATGCTTACAGTATTGCACATTCGTAAATACGTAAATATTGAATGGTAAAAAAATCCAGTCAAAATCGGTTAGTAGTTCTTGTTATATATTTATATGCCTGCACATGCATATATTTATATTTAAACAAAACGGTAGTACCATATGTATGAAGAGTTTTTTATATGAAGTGCAAAGTGCACCATTTTATTATATATGCTTCGCATTCCTTTTTATTGCTTCAGGTAATTTTTATTCTGACAGCAATTAATTAGATGTTCACAGAGAGTTTTCAACCATGATCTCGGGAACACACACGTGCATTTAAAATATTCCAGTCCGATTGTGCAGAGAGTTGATAATTATTGGTAAATCAACCGTAAAATCGCTTCATTCGCTACGAAATATCATTGGCATTGTATGTTGCTTTCAGTAGTCGACTATAATTGTTTTAACAATTTAACGTCCATACATGTTACAATTTGTGTTAAAGTTTTAATTGAACAGATAATGATAACATAATGCGATATAAATTTTATTATTTTCTTTATACCACTAATGTTTTACTTCAATTCGGTACAAATTAATGTAAAGTCAAATATCATAAGCTTTGCCTTCAAACGCTATTCAGATTAACAATTCAATATGTATTGTGTCCGAGAACCATAATAGAATATAACAATAGAATGTAATAAAAGGTAGTAACAGTGTTGTTTCTATGTAAAAAAATTTTATAAAAAAGGGAGGAAATCCATTACTGAATGTAGTTTTTCATGCCTAATGCCTAAGATAATTGCAGAGTTTAGGGGGGTAAATGCCCAATTTTTGTATTCATCAGCTTCAGGGTGCACATATGGTACACAATCGCGTAGTGTGTGGAGGGTAAACATTTTGCCGTTCACAAAAAGGATGATATCACCCACAAACTTTGCAAGAGAATTTGAAAAGAACACGCCTACAACTGTGAACTTATTTTGCCATCTAACAGGCAAAAGCCTGTTGCTCATTAAATACAGCACTAACAACACCACATAAATTTGCACTTTACTCAGCACCCAACGGATCTTAGAATATGAAAATTAGGTTCTTCTCACTTTTTTCCTTTAGAATAGCGGTGATGGGTGTGAGGGATGCAGTCACGTCAAAATATAATTTTCTTATAAACACCAACAAAATATATGCAAGACCCAAAGGGAAGCTTCAGAGACCCCATAAAGTGTGTATATTCTTGATCAGCGTGACATTCTGAGTGTATTAAGCTGTATCCGTCCGTCTGTATATCGGTGTGGTGTGTGCTTTTGTCACTCTCCTGGTCGCAAAAATGAAGATATCGACTTCAAATTTGGAGGAAACATTTGAAGATTCTGCACTCAGATACGTAGTGAAAATGTGCCTAGGTTTTGGTTAGGGCAAAAGCCCGCAATGGAGCGTAAACTGTATGCAAGTCAGTTTTTTTTTTTAACAAAAATTTTTATATTTTTGCTCGTTAATAGGAAATTATTAAAATTAGAAAGCTGGCAGTTCCCATATCTACTTTACGAATCAATCTAATCTTTAGGTCCGCAAATGCAACAAATCGGCAATGGGCACACAGAGTTACAAGTGATTAAATTTTATTCTATTCACCTCTTTGAGGTTTTGTTATCATAAGACACTCAAGACAGAATGGTTAAAACTATTTTACACATTGCTCAAATGCAGATATTAGACTAACTCCCTAAAAATGGGTTAATTGCAAAATAAATATTGTCGGGGCCGCGATTAATTTTGTCTCAATAACACCCGAGATATGAGTATCAAATAAGAGAAGTGAGTATCAATAAGAGAGCGCGAAAAGCATAGTGTTGGGTATGCGAAATTCGGCACACACCGAATATAACTTTCTTAATTGTTTTTTTTTAATAACAATTTACTTTGCATTTCCGATCGTGTCAACAATTCAGTGTAGTAAATAACAGTTTGATGATAGCTTTCAATGAAATGCTTCGAATTAATAGTTACATGACTGCTTTGTCAAAGAAAAATTTTTCTTCAATTGTTCTCTTTTACAAGTTATTGGTACAACTGTTTTTTTGTGAAATTTATATTTCACTACTATATTGAAACAATTAATGGCATATGCTTAAACCCCATTAGGCTGTTGTTGTGAATGTGGTGGTGTACGTTGAAATATGTCATGGATTAAACAATAATTGTTTGCTTGATTTTTCTAATCAACTTTCTATGATGATAAAACGCCGTTAGATAGACTTCAAAGGCCAGCTAATGTTAGCAGCTTTTTATAATCGCATATCAAATCAAAGTAATTAGAATTTCCGATTCCAATATTAAGTTGTATGAGTTGCTTGCTTATGACTTATCGCTAAACAAAATTTCGATTCGTTGAAAATTTTTCCTAAATTCAAAAAACATTTTATGAATAGTGTTTTTTTTTTTTTTTTTTATTTTTATACGAAAGACATTTATAGCATTTTATTTTTTGTTTTCCAAAAATTACAAATAAATATAAAAAAAATATTTTAGTAAAACTTATGTTTTGCTTCGCTCATGACGTGATGCTAGCTTCTGCAAGATGTTAAATTTTAAAGTTTACGACATCGTATCCAAACTGAAATCATATTTCAATGTATTATTTTAAAGCATTTTATAGGTAACTGTGCAAACTACAAAACTTTCTTTACATACTATTTACATACTCTACTACACTAACTCGTGTTTTTTAGTATCTACGAGCGAATGCTTGATCTGATATACAATCGATTTTAGGAGTGCATATGGATATTTCAAGCTCTAAAATATAAACTCGGCATTCTTCAAACTACAGTTTATGCAAGAGAGGGGAGGGAAATCTCATCGCTTGCCTTTTTGTAGAGTTCGTCAACGGGGGGCGCATCGAGAACCGTATTTTATGGTTCTCGAATTTAGACTTTAAAGCTAAAATCGAATGTCGATTCCTTCTACATTCATGCTAATTCAGAACAATATATCAAGTATAGAGTGCTCGAAGGGATAGGAATGATGATCGATACATTATATTTTATTTATTTAGATTTATTCTATAAAGCTGCTTAGAAATTTTGCTAATTCAAGTGCATTTTCTATTCGATTTTTACTTGTGTATATCTCTCTCAAATTAGGCCATCATATACTAAAGCACTTCACAACCGTTTATTGTTTCATTAACAAGGTGAAAAAATAACGCATAAAAAAACACTTTTTTGCGCGGAATATTAGTTGGAAAAAAGACAGACAGAAACATTTCAATGTTTCGACCCATTTTTCATATACAAGTGCATATGCGTAGTAAATCAATTCGATAAAGCAAACAAACAATGCACTCATTCACTGGCTGACTAACTGCTGAGTTTTAGGGAAAAATTCGTTGCATTTCAGATGAAAATCTAACAAAAAGATAAATTTAGCGAGAAAAAAAAAAAATATAAATAAATAAAAAAATAAAAAACACTATATTTTCAAGATGAATCCTTCGTACACGTATCTTGCATAACTTAAGCCCAGTTACCCGTTTCCACTGTTAATCGACACGTCTACAGAAGCAAGTCGTTTATATTCCTTTTTTATATCCGCAATCTAGCAACGCGGGGTTGTATTCGTTTCGTCAGGGTGTTTGTAACAGCCAAACAAAAAGTACTTTCAGAAAACTTATAAAATAAATAAATAAATAAATATATATATATATATATATATATTCTCGATTAGTATCAAATTTTGAATCGATTTAATCGATGTCTGTGTCTCCGTCTACAATAAGTCGCAAAAATGAAGATATCGCCATTAAATTTTATGGAAACGATGGTTATTCTTCCACAAAGGCTGCTATTGAAGATGGCCCAAGTCGTTTGAATGGCATACTCATTGGACAATTTGAATTGAGAATATTTCTGCTTGCAAAAAGTCAAAAAGTCAAAAAAAAAAAAAAAAAAAAAATGATGCTTTGTTCATTGCTTACATCTCACATTATATGTAACGAAGGCAACTTTCGCGCTTATTCTGTGGGAGATACGACAGTATCAGCATAAAAATGCAAAAAATAATTGGTCACGCTGATTCAAAGTTAAAGAGCATATAAATTTATTTATTTGTTTTTTTTTTTTGTTTTTTTTCTTCTTTTCTTTTAAGATGGTAGAAAATATATAAGCAATTAGCCTATAACCAAATGTAGTTTTTTGTTTGTTTTCGTTACACCTATAAACGGAAGGCGAAGATTTATTGATGTTTTCATAATCTCGTTTTAGAAACGGAAATATTTATCGTTTTAAAATAAAAACTCAACGATATTGTGATCTTGTTTGTTTGGTCTCTCCCTTTAATTATTGGTTTCTAGGCATAGGTATACAAGGCAGACATGTAGAATCTAAGGGCACTTAGGCAGACAAATAACACTGTAGTAAATTATTTACATATCTATTAATCGTTCAATTTAAAAGTGATGTAAGTCTAACTACACCAAAATCGAAATATTAAAATTCTTAAATATTTTTTATAGAAACATATTGAATTTTTGTTGTTTCGCTACTTATTCAAAGTATATTAGATAAAAATTACTTCGACAGAAATCCGCCTGTGTGGTCGAGTAGGCAAGAGTCTCGAATAGCAACTCAATGGTCGGAAAGCACTTAGATGCATGTTAGTGCTTTCTAAGACTAGTCTTGGAATTTTATTCACTGGCTAAACTTATAATAATTATACTTGGAAAGGAAAATAAAAACAAATGAAAAATTCAAAGTTTCAATATTTTATATATAAGGGAATTATTAATAATTACTAAATAAAAATTATTGAAATGAAACAAATAAAAATGAAATTTGATACTTTTTCGTTTTAATATCGGATATTATTTCATAATAATGTTATAGCGAGAACGTACGGTATAATAAATAGAGAGCGGATCAATAAAACTCATAAAAAAATTCGTAATCAATTAAGTGAGAAATAAATAATTTTTTCCACCCTTCTGAGTACTTCACATGTAGGGCCATTTTTAATATAAATTAATTTTTTAACAATCAAAAAATTCGACCCGACCTAGGAAGTAATTTTTTATTTGTTTTCTCTTTCTGTTGCCATTGGCATATTTGAATTCCTTTTACTTATTCGTTTTCTGTTCCTGTTACTGTTATTGTAGTTTGGTTTTTTTTGTTTTTTCTTCTCATAGATTTACTGCGGGTTGCACATATAATCTTTTTACATTGAAGGGAATATTTTTTCGATTGTATGTTCTGTAGAGAAATGAGAAAAAAGAAAAAAAGAAAACGAAGAAGAAGAAGAAGGAGGAGAAGAAAAAGAAAGAGATTTACAGCTGCAACAACAACAACAAGAACAAATCTAGTGATATAGAGAGCGAGAGTTTTATGCTTATTATTACTACTAGTTATAGTCATTGCATATGCATTCATGTGTGTTGCTCATGTACATATGAATGTCGAGTATTGTACATATGTAGGGATTTGTTATATGCTTTTTATATGCAGTTATCTATACGTTGAAATACGTTGAAATACTAAAAATTTCACACTTGACTGCAAATAGTATGTAGTACACAATACTGTATGGTATAAAGTTTTAAAAGGCATATACACACATATGCATTCATTCACATGGTTGGGGTTCATGGGTTATGATAAATACCTGCACTTGTATGTGAGTTGAATTTTGAAAGAATAGAAACTATCGGTAACTTTTATTTTTTTATTTTTTACTTTTGATTTTATTTTTTTTTTTTACTTTTTGCTATGTTTTATTTATATACTGTAACCGTATAGGTGTTAATATATGTATGTAAATGTTTTGAATATACGAGATATAGAAACAGTGGAATAATTTATAGTAGGATTGTATTTTCACATTGGTGTACACACTTGTTGTTTACTTTCTCTTTTCCTCTCGTCCCTCTCCTTTTGGCTTCAAATTTATCGTACTGGCAAATATTTTATTAACAGTGCATCTGTGCTTGTTAGTTGTTGTTAATATCTAAAGAAAAATTTTATTATATCGCATTATAATTTATATTCGGTATAGACAGTATATATATATATATATATATATATATATATATATGATTTGTCAAATACACACTAAGAGTTATCAGAGATACCATAGATACACATATAGATAAGCGTGACCAATAAAATGAGTTCAACTATGTTTTGTGATCAATCTATGCATCTGAAGAGTGGCCTTAACGACTTAATGGCCTCCTCATTTTCGGCAAGATTTTATCCTTAAAAAAAAAAAAAACAATATTGATGCTTGGATTATCCCACCTTAGCCATCAAATTGGAAAGCTTTGAATTTTACGCATTCATTTGAAACGTTAAATTGCTCGTTAATAAAGTCGTCGCCAGCTAATTCGGAACTAAATTTCATCTGAGATTATCAAAAATGATTTTTAAATAGGACGAAATAATTTTCGATTTTCGTTTTACGCATTTAACGAAGAATATGATTTAAAACTTCGTGTATACGGTATACACGATAGATTGTATGTTGAATGTATAGATAGATCCTCCATTTCTTTTCAAATTCAATATACCTTATAAGATGACTAATCGTGAATAGTCGCGCGAAGATTGGGCTCAGTCTCGCCATCAATTGTTAGTAAATAACAACATGTGAGATACGGAATAAGCGGGAGGCATAGTGTATATGCATACATTTTGAATCGAATGAAGGTTTTTTATTCACTTTTTATGTGTATCTTGTAAAAAAAGTTAAAATAGAATAATAACTTAACTTAACTTGTAATCGCCATTCAGATAGGAGATTGGCATAGAAAACATTTGTTATTAAATTTAATTTTGATTTGTTTTTTGCATACTTGAAGGCCGATATAAGACAAGACAATTACATCTTAAACTAATTGTATAAATTTAGTATGTGGATTGTTACGCTACAATAGTTTGTTGAGTAATGTGCAATAATTATAATTAATTAAAATTTGATGATTTAATGTGTAATACAAAAATTAATTAAAAAATCAAAATTTTTTTTTTTTTTTTTTTTCTAAAAAAACCACGAAATATAAAATATAACAATTGTACAAGAATTTTTACGCATCTATGGGGTTTAAAATAATTGTTAAAAACCATTTAATAAACTTACTTGAGAGGCAAAACCCCATCAAACCGTTTGACTTGATATTGTGTGTGCATATATATATATATATATATAGAATAGAATAATAAAATCAATTCCCCCACATATATGTCAAGCAACTTATGTTTGCATCGAAACGCATACAAATATTATAATGTTTAGTGACCACAAAATTACACATACACTCACCCATGCTATTTCATAATCATGTGTAAAACATTTCAATAGCATTTAAGCAAAATTGATTATGATAATTACAATCATTACAATCATTACAATCATTTCTGCATCCGCAACGATGTAAACAAGTAAATTATATTTAAAATTGTCAGACACAAGACCGCATACGAAAAGAGTCGGTCGAATCTTCAAATTTCAATAAAGAATTCTCTTTGTCTTTCTTGCTTAACGAATATTATGGTTAACCACTTGGCCCTTAAGCTTTAAAAAGAGGAGAAAACAACAACAACAAAAAAAAAAAAAAAAAAAACAACGCTGACACAGTGGTACTACGCCCTTGTGGTATTAGTTACCATAGCAATATTTTACTCGATTCTAGGAAACTAAAGATGATGAGTTATTATAGAAGATAAATATTATTATATCAGAGAAATACATTCTAAGACTAAAGGCAAAAGATAAATAATACGATAATCAAAATAATAATAATAAATAACAAATGACTGAGGGAACAACCAATAAATACCTTAAAGCGAGTCTTAAGCACAACAAGAGCATATAAAAGTGCTTACGCCAAATTGGTTTCACGTACGTTGATGCTGCTTTTTCATAAACGTTAGCCGAATCAAACAGTTTTGTCTAAAGACGAACATCGACGCAGCTTACGAGTGTTTGAAATTTTTAACAGCGTTTGCCTTCTCATTTCGCAAAAGAGAAACGCGACTTTTGCTGACCGATCTCGGCTAGGATTAAATGCATTCAATCAACTTTATCTCTATGTATGTATTATTTATAGATTTATAGATTTAATTGGCAGAAGTTAATTATTAAGCTAATGATTGCAATGTTGTGAAGTTGTTTCTAGTCTACGTTAGTCTAATTTCGTTGGGGGGACGCAACTAAACCGAACAGGTAGATATGCGCAGAGAGGTGTCGAGGAGTGAACGAACGCATAGACGATTTGCGGAATGGAATGAGGAAGTGAACGTCCAAAATCCGAGAGATAATAAGCTGTCTGATGTCGTACGGTGGAGCGCGAACCGACGAAACGATGACCAGATGATCGGTATGCAGAGAGAGAGAGAGAGAGAGAGAGAGAGAGAGAGAGAGGGAGAAAGTATATGGACGCAGAGAGACGAAGCCAAGGCAAGTAATCAAATAATTGCAATCAAATCATCCATGATCTGAACGACAACCTTACGCTTATCAGCAATGGAAATATCTTAAACTTTATACCTGCACAAGGCTAAGAATAAATGTAGCCTTTGATTCCGTGAATATAACCGCAAGGAAAGTTAGTTTATCGATATGGTGACTTTTAATTGATTATATAATTGATATTCGCTTTTTTGTTCAATGAACGCTTTTTATTATACTTTTCAGCCATACCTTCTTCAGTCATTGCAAATTTCATTGGCGTACGGGTAATACTCGCATTCTCGTTTTTTCTGGTTACTTTCAAAAATTCATATTGTTAGCTTGATGGCCCCTTTTATAACTTTACGATTATTATTATTACTTTTTGTTTTTTTTTTTTAAATTTCACCATTGAAACCCTTATGAAACCGTTATTAAAAAAATTTACAAAATGTCACGTGGTAATGACTGGTTTTTATTATGTTTATTAGAATTTGGTTGCTGTTATTGCTGTTGTTCTTTCTTTCATTGTTTGTCGTACCCTCTTCAGACATAAACGGAATTGGCGTCTCGTCAAGTACAACTTTCTAAATTGCTGCTTTGTACGTGTTCGTTATATTATGGTAACACCATAAGTTTTCTATGATGTTATTGTTTTTTTTTTTTTTTTGGATTTTTTTGTTTTTTTTTTTAATTTTGATGGCAAAAGGGCTGGGTGTACTGAATGACATTTTCATTATTTTTTCCCGTCTGGTTATTTTCTTAGGATGGTAAAAAAAAAACTAACCAGAAAAAAAAAAAACATGTATATAAAATGAGGTAATAACAAATTTAGGTCTTCACTGAAAGCGCAAAGCGCAAAGCGAAGGGAAAAAGCTCATAATTTTCGGTGATGAACTGTGGCAAGAGAATATAAAAATTGAAAAAGATTTATCTGCGCTAAAAAAGACTATAAAAAAATGATTTAAGAAACTTTTAAATCACTTAATAATATTCGAATAATGGAAATCGTTTTTATAAGCGATTTAACGGATAGACGTATATTCATTATAAACTCTATATTGATTATTTCCCATAGCATAAAAATTATTTTTTTCGATAGGGACGGATCGAGAACTAGCATTTGTAAGCTTAAAGACAGCTACTGTAAAAATCCGAAATAATTTTCGGACCGATCTCGGCAATATCTCGCTGAGACGAGAGAAGTATTTGTAGTGTTTCTTACAAAATAACCTTTGGACAAATTTGGGTTGTTTTGCAAAGCGTTTAAGAGGTTCCATTGTCAAAAGATATTTCGGAAAGACGCATTATTGCCCGTATGCCCTTAATTACTATGATTTCTGAGAACGGCATATGAGCAATAAATATCCGCGTACAGTTGGAACCTCAATCAGGTGAGTTTCCTAGAACTAGAATTACTTATATTGGAGAAACATTTTGCAGCCTTGCAAGACAATCCTACAGCAGAAAGGGCATATTCCAAGGTTGACGTGCGAGAATTGAAAATTCGGGTACGATCCAAATTTTCCCCGTCGGGCAGGTCGAGGCCTATCAAGCACCTCTACTCATTTAATGCTTCCGCAGTTTGGGTTACCACAGCCACCACGTATACTCCGCGAAGAGCCGCGTCCAAGCGGTCAAGCCTCACGTATTGGTGAAACCTGTTGCCTTCAAATTGCGATTCAACGAGGTTGCTTACATGATATATTATGTGCAACCTTCCACCCGAGGGATCCTGGCCAGCACCAACCGACAGATGTAACCGATGCACCCACAGCCATTCGCCTAAGCAGGCACATGTGATATTGAGAGAGCGAGCAGCCTGACCGACGTGGATTCAGTAGTTTCATTATAGCATGTTCTAGAATTATCGACATTATGCGTGTCACTCTGTTAACTGTGTTCATACCTGCTTTCGGATTATCCATAATTCCAGGAAACCCACTCTGATGCTTTTTCCCTTGGATTAATTGTGCAAGGAGGAGTAATCAACCCAGCATATGCCAGGCACTTTATCATTCTACACTATCTTCGGTCCCCTACTGGTCCGCCGTTGTAGTCAACCACGCGGACAGACAGTCGGCATGCATACAATTCCCGATACTCTGCTAGACTCTCCAAGGAAAGGAATCTCGTCGCCGGGAGATCCACAGATGGACATTTATTAAAATGGATTTATTACCTTTTTTTTTTTTGTTAGGAGAGAGCGTAAGTTGTACTCTAGAATATGGAATAACACGGCGACTTCTTCATTTGTTAGCACTAGCTTGAGCTGTATTGAAGTCTCCACAATATGAATGCTTGTAGCCGTATTTTTGTGCCGTTAAGCGACATTTGCGGGAATCATTGCTGTAAGCGCTTATTTTAAAGGATAGTACTACTAAACTCCTACGACTGATGAGTAGTTAAAATCCATAACTCAAATAACCAAGATGCAGGGTATCCGAACCGAGAAACTGGGAGCGAGGCTCCACAACTGTTATTAGCAAGACTTATGCTTGTATTTGTATGTCGATATCCAAATATGAGTTCTGCTATAAATAGCCTTAAAAGTGCAGTCGTCCGTTTCAAATTTAATTCATGTTCCACGTAAAAGACGAGAGACCTAATGATTTTTATTAAACAATAAATAGAGCAAAATAACTCCGAACATTTTTCTTGTATTACTCCTTTGAATTTACTAAAAAACTATCATATCATATTCACATATTCAATAGCCTTAATAGCGACTTGGATTTAATCGTAATAAGCATGGTGTTGTCGCTACATTTTAGTTTAGGCTGGGCATTCCTTTACGGTACATCTTTGACACCCACTATAGTGCTCTATTCTACTTTACACACACTGAAAAAAAAAGACGATTTTAAAAGTATATTTATATTTTAATAACTTACATATTGCTAATGTTACTCCACCATTATTACAAGGTCTAGCTATGCGTAGGAGGGTCGATAATAATAACGTACGGGTATGATTGGGAAAAAGGAAATGCTGCGCTAATTAACCTCAGATAGTAATTAGTGACACAATATGCCTTAAAATTTTCAGAGTGAAGTATTAATGCATGCTTGGAATCTATAAGTCTGTACAACTCAGACTTGTAAGGTGCTACGAGCTAAATGCAGACAAAAATACCTAAGAAATGTAAAATGCAAAAACAATAACAATATGTGCTTGCTAACGGCTTGGGGTTAGAATTGTAAACCCTGCCATAAATAGAGGTCAACAACATTCTTATCAGTAATATATGATATGGTAACTGGTTATATAGCAAAAAGAAAAACAAGAGAAAAAATGAAGAAATAATGTGAACACAGCAGTGCAATTGAACCTAAGCAAAAAGGATTTCACAAGAGACCTGTCGGTCCAAAAATCAATTAATTATAGATTCCGTAGCGTATAGCGAAGCACACATGAAACAACGTACTACATACATATGTCGTATATTGATAACAAAAAAGTTTTTGACTCACCGCCACATATGTAGTTGCTAAAGTGATTGCAAGTATAAGAAAAATTGTAAGATGGTAAAGTTATAAAATCTGTACACTACTTGGTAGGGATGTGGGAATTGGGCAACATTTGATATTTGAACCAATTTAATTAAAATAAAACGAGTGACATTCCACGGTGATGTTTTTTGTTCGCGATTAGCTTGTCCTCTTGATCCTTGAATTTAATAAATTACGAATTTTAAATGATTGGAAATAGCACCGTACATATCATCTAATATACATAGATGGCTCTAAATCATACACTTCGACAAAAGCGCATCTTAAACATATTGTTACTACTGGAGGAACTTGTTACATCCATCGAACATATTAATGAAATTACGAGGGGAACAATTTCGCCTCATGAAAGGGGATATATTAAGAGCAATGTGCTAGAGGACGGAGTATGTAAACATTTTGATATAAAGCGCACATATATCTACGTATTAATAAAAAAACATAGAACGAGAATATAATAACAGACTAAAAAAGTTGATTAGCACACCGTCAAATGCTGGGAATATGCAAATGGCGGGAAGAAATCCGAACATATGCGATTCGTTTCGTTTGATATTAATTAGAAAAATAATGTCGTTGAATATTTATAAGATTGCAAAAATATCGCTCCAAGTCTGCTATAAAGAGACTTAATTTACTATAGAAAACGCGTCCAAGAGAAATGTTGAATGTAAAAAACTTAATAGACATTATCAAGACAGAAAATGTCGTATGCGAAGCATGCTCAACTTAGCCTAAGAAGCTGCATGGCAAACATCCACATATCTTAAGTTAAAACAACATAGATAACGAAACTAGAAGCTGATGTTTAACTGATAGTTAACGGTAGTTCAGCTTTCCCTACATAAGAGCAAGTAATATGCACTATAAACAATTAAAAATTAATAATGAATGATCCCACGATACAATACGATAGTAGTAGTAGATGCGGAAGCCAGCCAAGTAGCGAAAAATACATCAGGCTTCATAGACTTCCCGAATATAGGATGTAAACAAAGCAACTTAAGGACGTGATGCTATGTGATGGATGATAAACGGAATAACGGATATATGTTGCGATGAAAATGTAAATTGCCAAGCAGACAGATGGACAGACGGATAGACGGATAGAAGGACAAATGAAAGAATGGGCCGTCAAACGGATAAGGAGACATTTAAAGTGTCGGAAAAAGTCGTAAAAGGCGTATAAAAATATATAAAGGCAGACAGACAAACAGATGAATCAAACCAGAGCAAAAGTGGACATCCGGACGGCAAATGGGTAAAAAGTTGAATGTACACATTCTCGCATATATCAAGATGAGAGCGAGAGAGAGAGAGAGAGAGAGAGAGAGTGAGCAGAGAGGAGAAATGGAGAGGTATATAGAGTGAGGAACAGGCAGATCGATGAAATAAATTTTTTACATTATAAAAATATATGTCCACTTTATGGGATCTCCGACTTGTGCGTAATATTGAACTGCTATGAACGGAAACAAAAAATCTAGTGCAACACTGCTTGATATATGTGCTATAAGACATATAAAGTAGAAACCAAACCATGAAAGTGTAACAATTTTTAATCAGAATATAGTTTTTGTTTTATGTTTTTTTTTTTTTATTTTCATTTTTATTTCACAAGTGCTTTAGTTTTCTTTCGCTACATAACTGTTCAATCATCAATTTTTGTTTTAGTTGCATTTTTTTGTTTTTTGCAGCAAACCTTGAAGTCTTCGCTCTGTATAATTAACAGTGTGCTTTAAAAATGCATAATTATTGCATGGATATGTGTGTGTGTACGGAATAAATTTTTGCTCTTACGTTTTACTGCCGCAACAATAGAATTCGCTCAGTTCTAGATAATATTGCGTATTTTTTAAGTATCATGTGTAAATTTCAACTTAACTAAACGAAATGAAAAAAAAAAAAAAAAAAGAAGAAAAACGATGAAATTGCTGTATCTGCCAAATCTACGCACACATACATTCATTTACATATCAACGTTACACTACTTATGCAAAGTGGATGGTTGTTGAAGACAAATAACTCGACCTTTGTTTATATACGAAAGGATACATACTAACATACATAAATGCACATACATATATCATACATAGGTATGTATAAGGCATAAGCAGAGAAGAATATCATCTATAGAGAATAACGGAGCATGCATATAAATTATCCACTCAAAAATGCAATTTCCTGTGAACGATTCGCTCGATACTAAAAATACGTTATGTTACTGTTGTAAACAATAACAGGCACTACGTGACTGTATGTGCGGTTTTGTGGTTGTGTTGGCGTTGGCGTTACCGTTGGCGTTAATGTTGACGTTTATATATATATATATATATATATATGATTGTGTAGGTTTGTATTGTATATTTCAATGTTCATTATATTGCTGGAGGATTTTTCAAGCTAAACTATATTAAGCTAAGCTTCTCATTGCGTGCATTTTGGGAATAAGTGTTTGTATGTAATACGTACATGCGAATATCGCTAAACTGTCATATTGATCCGGCCGACGCATAGAGCTTAAACACGAAGCACATTCAATCAGTTATGCATACAGCAATTTACCAACCGCCTCGCATCTCCTAAGTTACATATATACGTACAAGTAAACGCAAGCCAGCACTCGTGCATCCATTTGTTATATTGATGACATGTTCAATAAAAAAAAAACGAAAGAAAAAAAAAAAATTTAAAAAAAACACAAAGAAAGAGAAAAAGCATTCGGATGCAAGGAAATAATAGTTGATTCTCCGGCAATAGTTGTTGCCGACGTTAAGGTTCATTTACTAAGCTTTTAGCTGCATTAGGGAAGATATCCTATCTAAGAGATATAAACGGCCAAAGATAGTTTGGATCGATGTTTATGGTCATGTTCTCAATTAATCTACGCATACATACACACACACACACACACACACACACACACACACACCCAATGGCACATATACACATCGAGAGACACTTATACAAAAACAGAAATAAAAAATATAAGAGAACTTTGATTGTAAAACTTCGCTAATTGTATAATCATATGAGTAATAGTTGAAATAATCGTCAATATGAGTGATAAGATAAATAATCACGGAAGCTCTGATAAGACGAGTAGAATAAGCCAAATTTTTGGTGATGATTCTTAATGAAGTTAAAATAATTTCTGTAGATACGTTCACAACATTCTCTTTGCTTTGACTTTTGTCAGTGTTGCATATAACATTCTCACCGGACAGGGCGAGATGTACGGGAGAGTGTATCATGAAGAAAGTAACGGTTTAAATTGGTGAATATACGAAATAAAAGTGGAAACAATGAAATAAATTCACTCTTGACGAGAAAAAAATTATTATCGTATTCTTAATGTCTCAGGAAACCATGAAACTTAACTTAGGACTTAGTCAAGCGTCAGTTACGTCAGTTACGTGATTTGAAATCAAATTTTATCTTTAAGATTAACTTTTGGACCATAAACTGGATTTCAAGAGGTCAGACAAATATCGCAGGAGGGATATTCACTTTGGCCGTATATGGAGATTACATGGTAATGGTGACTTGTGCCATTAGAGCTTAGTGTTTTGGAAAAGTGACATTTGCTTGTGGCAACTCTCTGTTTATGCAGGTTCTGGGCTCGCCGAGACAAATTTTGTGTTGTTATTAACACAATTGGATAAGTTAATATCCAGCCTAAGAAAGTAATTGTTAAGCCTGGCAGGGTAAATATTTTGAGGTGTTATTGCATCTTATCATCAATGATTTCACGTATAATCATCAAAAATTATAAATCATTTAAGACGGAAACCAATTGAAATGAGAAGAATTTCACAATTTCATTACAACTTCCAATGTGACGGATGGCTTCACCTGTGAATAGTGCAATGTATGTGCTTATGTTTGTGAAAATTATATATATATATGTATATATATATATATATATATAGATAGCATTATTGCGTTCTTGTTAGACTTATTAGGAACGTATTGTGAGATTTTTCTCACTTTCATTTTTCTCGTTCTTGTTATTCACCTGCGAAATCATCGTTTATTAGCCATTGCTGCCATATATGCGCAAGCATAGATCGAGTGCTGTAAGAGATAACAGACAGTTGTCATTTCAGCACTAAAATAAAAAAAAAAAAACAAAAAAAGCAAACACTATAGGAATAGATAGAGAGTGAAAGAGGGAAAGAACATGTTCATGCATGCACAATGAATAGCAATAGATGACATTGTCATTGGGTTATCAATTCTACGAGACTGTGAAATATGGTTACAAATTTATTTCAAATATCCCTTTTTTTTCACTGCGTTTTTTTTCGTGTCAAGCATTTTGCTTCTTTGAGAGAACATGTGAAAAGAAAAGCAAATACAATAAAGGAAAAACTGAGACAAAAAAAATAAAAAAGTATTTCAGAACTTTTTAATACTAAAAGCTGAGAAGTGTAAAGGAAAGAAAAAACTTACTTATGCTGACATCGTGCATACATGCATACGTATATAGGATGTAGCAGCATATAATCTCCAGCACGTCTCACGGAAACCAATGTTTCGTAAAGAAAAGTCTCTTCTTCAGTAAATGTGCAGAATTTTGCCTTTTTATTTTTTCATTTTTTTTTTTTTTTTTTTTTTTTTGTCTTTCTGGAACACGTACATAAACTTGAATTAGTGACGAATTTATAGGGTGGGTGGATGCAGAGTGTAAAGTAAACGGCGTAGCAGGTATAGAAGACAACACATTTCAACACATTACGCTTTCCTTATATGCGAGGAAATTGTGCGTTTGTGTATGTGCTTGCTTGTTTTGTTTTTCTTTCTGTTTTCTTTTCTATTTTCATATTGTGTTTTTTTTTTTTTTTTTGTTATGCATTCCCCTCCCATGTTTTCTTTATATAGCAGCGGGTTTAAGTGTACGATAATAAAGTTTTGTATGGCATGGTTTCAGTTTATATGATTGTAAGGGATTTATTTTTCTTGTTATTGTTATTGTTGCTGTTGCCATTGTTTGGCAAAACTTTTACGAGTTCATGGACACGCTGATTCTTTCTTTTTATATTTAATTTTTTGCTTATTACGCTTTCCGAGTTTATTTGCTGTGGTCTCATACTTTGACTTTTAATGAATTGCTTGTATTAAACTATTTGTAAAAATCAATGCTTAATAAATAAATCATTATGAAGTATTTAAAACTTTTCCCGAAACACAAGCGAAATAAAACAGTGAACACGGACGGACGCTTAGGAATTTTTCTTCTTGCAATACTGCTGGGCACGTGCGATTAGAGGCCCTGCAGCTGAGCCCGAACAGCTGAATAAGGATGGATTGCGAGGGCAGAGTTTATACGTGATGAGCTTAGGAACTTCACAGCACAAACTCTTGGCCGAGCATCGTGAAGAGTACATACTATAGGCAAAAGTCAAAAATAATGTGAAACAAAACAACGATATCGGAGCGTCTCAACGTATCAATAGTGAAACTAGTTTTTCGATATACATTCCAAGTCATTGGTTTATGTACACCAGTAGACATTGGTGGAGCTGTTACCGGCGAATGTGGAGCTTTTAAATTAATGTTCACAGATTATGTTTCGATTTGGAAACTTCGCATCCGAATGCATTCATTTCCGGACTCGACCGCAGAGTAAATGCGAACAAGATACGAAATGTTTTTAATTTTTTCTTTTTAGATCTTATTACTGCAAATGCAATAATGTTTAATATTACAAGAAGAAGCGCTTTCAATTCCTTCAATTTCGATTCTTAAAACACAAGAAAAAAAGTTGAACAATGAAAAACACAGTAATACTAAAGCTCTGAGCTAAAATGTCTGCAATTTTATGACAATAACATAATATAGAAAAGTAACAGTGAGTTCAGTAGATGGGCAGGTCGAGAGGCACGTTAGAATTGATTTTAGCATTTACACTCATTGATGTTCAAAGTGCTTACGCGATAACCCCTACGAGTACGATAGTTGTGCGCAATGTTAATTAATTGATGCAAAAATAATTATGTTTAGTGTGTATATATCACAAAGGTAGTTGAATCAGTTCAAATTATTTTGCCAAATTAAACTTTTTACGATATTCACATTGAAAATTACTAAACTTGTAAAGACATGCCTAGATCGTTTTAATTGTATCGTATCTTACGGCACATACGTTTTACGTGAAACTAAATATAAATAATCATCATCTCAAGATTATAAAATAATAATAAGTTGGCAGTTGCTGTCTACTGCGAACTAATTCCGATAACATTTATAATAGCCAAAGACAATAAATCTATTCCAATCCTTGTTCAATGAAGATCTAGCCGCATAAATTCCACAAACTGATTTTCTATGCTAATCTCTGGCGGATTTTTCAACTATTATTGCTGAAATCATGAGTTCAAAATGAGATAAAAGACAATCATGCGGGAAGTTAGTGAGCTACATGTCTAACAAGTAGGCTCAATATCATTTCTATCAAATTAAAAAAGAAAGCGAAGAGAGTGAGTGGTATTAAAAAAGGTGTGGATTATCTGCATTAAAATCATCTGAGCGAAACAGTTTTGCAAAAAGGAAGATCAGAAGTCTACTTCATGCAGATCAACGCAGGATAAGCATAATAACAACTATTCCTCTAATTTTTTTCTTAATAAACATCACTCAACTACACATAACATTGGTGCGGCTAATAGCAATAACATACTTACTAATTATCAATACACTGATAGGTTGAAAAGCCACAATGTTTTTTCAAAAATTGCGGATTTGATTAAGGTTGATCACAAGTTGATCACAAGTTGAGATGACAAATACTCTTGTCAGTATGATGACATTCTTAGCCATTAAACTATGCAAATAAGTTTCAGATTCATAATATGGAATGTCAATAGGTTTTCCAGTCACACTAGTGCAGTGAAAACTATCAGAGATTCATTACACAAGTCGTTCTCAGTTCAAAATCAATGGATATAATTTACTTGCTGCCAATCGCTCTGATGAAAGCGTTTAATGTTGATTCCGCGATTCTAGTGAAATAGTGATACATACTGCTGGATACAAAACTTTGAGTGCGCGCAGAAAATAGCTTTTACAAGGATCTTGCGTTTAAGCGAATTTCAATGGTTCCGTTAGTTCGATTTCCTCGGTTTGCATTAACATATAATTATCACAATGACTTTTTTAGGAACTTGGATGCAAAGGTTGGTATAGGTTGGACTTGGTGACTTCATTACCCAACATCAATGGCGGGAATCTAGACTAGTAAATCCGAAAGGAAGGGAGCTCTACTCACCCGTGTGCTCTGGTATTCCCACTAAGTTCTTGATGATCTTAGTTTTGATCGCTTACCATTGATTGTCCACGTCACCGCAACTCTTCCCAAGCTCGGTTAGGTTAAAATTCTTAAAATTTCTCCGCATCAAATCGATCCGTTTTCCTAGTGTTTCTATTATGCTGTTACCATTTTTATATACCATGATACTCTCTTACTATCTTCTTATTCTCAATACTCATAAATGGTAAATAGTGAAAACAGAAAAAGGAAATCATAAATAATCATAAATATACTTGGCTTGCGTCGAATCTCTTAACACCCATCGCTAGTTGACTTCAAGACGGAAGATATATTGTAATATATGAATTTCAAGTCATCTTTCTATGCAACTTAGCCGTATTTTGATGGTAATACAATAGCCAAAGGTTATATATATATATATGCTATACATAGGTTTTTAATGATAGAAAATAAACTTTCATCTTACTTAACCATCACCTATGAAAGAAAGGCTGTTCATTAATCTCGTGTATTTACGGGCTCGTCGGCCAATTCTGTCAAGAGTACTCAGAGAAGATATGCTCGGAAGTGGTTTCTTGGCATTGTAAGGAAACTTTTGTAGTCGCCATCGCGATTAAAGGAGACGAAGAAAAGCGAAAAAGACGGACAAACAGGGAGTCATGATTAAATAAAATTCACTATTCGCGAAAGCAACTTATGCGGCTAACGATACGGATATATTTATGCGTTTCAAGCATTTAACAAATCTTATCTACTTTCCGTGGCAGATATAAAACAACGTAAAGGGTGAAGAAAAACAAAAAAATTAAAGAAAGAAAAATAGTCAAGCACTTTTGTCAATCATCAAAAACTAAAATGTTTGTAGACAGAGAGAGAAAATGAGAGAGAGAGAGAGAGAGAGAGAGAGAGAGAATTTCAAAAGGGCGAAGCCGATAAAATTTGGAAAAGTTATGAGAATTTTTCTGCAATCAGCAGCTAAGACTGCGATTTTCGTTGACATCAGCACTTTTCATTTTTATAAATCAGTCTTTTGCTTTTATAACTGCACATATTACCAGATGCAGAATACGATATTTTATTTATGGTCTTGCTGTATGAAAAAGTTTTACTTACCATTAAGATAAAGCATTATATTAAAAGTCCATAAGAAAAGCATGTTTACATATGATATATATGCAGAATTTTTATTATATTTTTGTATTTTTTGATTTTTTTTTTGTTTTACTTACTTGATTTCATTTTTCTTTTCTTTTTTTTTTTTTTTTTTTGTGGTGGAAATGGTTTCAAGAAAACCAAAGCCTGTACAGACTTTGTTTGGCAAATGACAAAAATTTATATTTATTTTCATGCGCCAATAATGCGTTGTATACATTATTTATTCTTTTGCGCTCGCACAACGATGATTTATAAATTGTAAAATTTTATTTATAATCAGCTTTTAAGACTTTTCCATAAATTAAAAATATTAAATATTAAAAAATTTTACATTATTTATCAAAGAAGACAATATGCCTCAACTTTATGTTTTTAAAATGCAGCTAAAATTATACTTTAATTTTCCAGTAAAATTGCTGCGGTATCGTCAGTGTTTCCACTCACATAAATATTTCAATTTATTTAGCTTTTCATTTCGGATTTAGATCCGTGTGAGAGTAACTCTGTTCGCTTTATTTCTAGTTCAATTAATTTTTTTTTTATTTTTTTTATTTTTTTTTTGTAGCAATTCTGTTCTGTTCTGTTATTGCAATTTTAATTATCACACACTCAGATTAAAACATGATATTCAATGCAATATAACAACAACAACAATAACATCTACAAGCAAAAACATGAAACTCATTCGTTTAGAAAACTTTTATGAAAAAAACAAAAAAAAAAAAAAATAAAAAAAAATCCATGGAGTAAGAGCTACCAATTTTTATACGGGCAATCCATAGATGATGATATGCTAATTTCCTCATTTCGCTTGCTCTTAAAAATACGTATCAGATAATTTAAAATGGATGCGTTTTGTATCAGCCCGTTTGTTAGCCCCTTTTTTTGCACTCTCTACGCTTTTAATTTGCTCCTCTTACCGTTCGTCATATCGTAGGTTCCGTCGTTTGTCGTTGCTTTCGCTATTTTCTGCATCTCTTCGTTCTTACCTTCTAATGTTCTATTATCCGCTTCTTCCTCCGGTCCACTATCTATTGGCTGGTGACACTGAACAAATTCTCCTTCTAGTCATGAAACATACTTTCGCGAATAATTCATTGTCAGTTTTTTTTCATATGATTAACTTAGGTAAGTGACCTGTAGGGTAGATCTCAAGATAATTATAGTTTTCCCGTTTAGGGAAAGGACCACAAAGGACAAGTTAGTTTTCTCAAATGCTTGCTATGCTCAAATATACGCAAAAATACTCTATCAGGTATAACAGGATTCTCAATCAGAATGAATGGACATATTCATCCGCTTCCTGGTTGATTGGATTTAGAGTTCCAATCTTAAAATTTCGCTTAATAATAAAAATTTCATCTTAGATGTGTTGATCTATGGGTCTGTCGACAATTATCAAAAACTAAACAATATTGCCTCTCTTCCCAAGAACCTCCTCAGAATTTTATAGTTTTGAACTGAAATTTGTTAAAACACCAACTAACGTAGGTGAAGTGCTCAACAAAATTTACCTAAACGTCATGGATAAAGAAGCAAGAGTATGTAGTAACAATTTTTGGTTTGTGCAATTAACCACAATGCGCTACGAATGTGTATAAAAATTTGATTCGAGATGTAATATATAGTACGTGTACAATGCGATATAAATGGATGTTCGATCAATCTTTCAATCGGATTCTTAGACCAGCTGACAGTCATTACTTATTCAGTTAGAGCCGAACCTAAAAGCATACAATTTATAGTAGCGGATCCAAGCGATTTAGATAGGAAAAATTTTCTATTAGACTAAGATGTGCAGAAAGCGATTACATAGTGGCTTTAAATGAACGCGGGAATCCTACGGGAAAAACTATTAAATTTAATTTATTGCGAATTAGGCAGATGTATTACAAAATAATCTATAACATATACATATATATATATATATATATATATATATAGTGAAGAATATAAAAACATACGAAAATATTTTATATAATTTTATATAATTAAAAAAAATTTTTTTTTTTTGAAATATTTTCAAAAAAGTAAGCCTAGTTACTACTTTATGATGTGTGACTTAATTGAGAGACTTTATTTTTTAAAAGCTTCTCTCATTGTATTTCATATAATTGTTCGAGCTTAACCACATGCAGCAAATATTTGTTTTTTTTTTTTTTTTTTTTTGACCAGTCCTATGCGGTTATTGGTTAGGATGGAGTATAGGTAGAGGACGGAGAATGTATGCTTAATTTTAAAGGGTCGGAACTGCTTTTGCCTGTGCCGCGATGATTCGCAATAATGAGTTATGTGGTATACAAACAAGATGCAAAAGCCGAGTAGTTTTGCTAGGACGATTTAATTCATGGAGAACTCATAGGAGACAGATCATTTAGTAAGCAGTAACCGTTGCGTTTTGCAAAAGCCAGTTGTTGATTGCTAACTAGATCTTGGGTACTATATATGTGATCAAGTTACCACCGTTGTGACTCTGGCAGAACGAGTTGCAAATATGTGTAAATTAGGGATGCTAGAGCCAACCTTCTAAAGGGTAAAGGTTGGGTATGGGTCCGGTTACCTTTCAGCAAGCTAAGCGTATTCTGCAATGAATGCACATGCTGAAGAGAGCATGTACTGGCTTGCAGAGTATTGTAGCACATTTCTCCAAAACAATAATCAAGATGACATTTGGCCCAAGGTTGGTGGTTTGCACGTTGGCATTGAGCATGCTATCCTTTCAAGCGAGGGCAGTAGTTTGTCGACGGAAGGAGTAGTAGCTTAATCAATCGGCTGTTGCCTATTAGGCTGCTGTCTGTTAGATCCACGCGCTTTATTTGTACGAATAATCGATGGAGGACGAACTGTTGGATGGAAAATAGATAATTGTCGAACAAATTTATTCTATAACGATGCGTATGGAAGCAAAGCTATAATCAATGTTTCGTTGCAATGGAAGTGAACGTAAATAGAATATCCTTCTTATCGTGGTTCTTTGGAATGCAACACCATTCATCAAACGTTCTCCTTGGCACATCTTGCAGGGCTGAACCACTATGAGGTAATTTTCGATGACTTGTCTGCACACAACGAACAATAGCTCGACCAAAACTTGGGGTATGTTCATTTTCAAAGTATCAAAATTTTGAGGATCGCCTGAAGAGACCGTAGTGTGGGAGATCGCACAAACTTGGTAGCCAATCGAAATGGATGGCCGTATATATGAAAAGATTCGTTCCTCTTGTAATCTAATCAATTTATGATATTCATATAAATGCACATAGGAAGCTTTGTGTCTGTTTGGAAAACCCGAATTTTAAAGTCGTGATTAAGTTGGAATACTTTTGTTTTATTTTTTTTTTTTTATTTGTTTTTTTTATTGATAACATAGAATAGAATAAGTTCGCTCCCTCTGATTCTAAATAATGACTGAGCTAATTGAATTTTGGTGTTCTTATCAAGCACCGGTTTATTGGCGTTTAGTAAACATATAAACATGAATGAATATTGCATTGTAAATTCAAAATAAATGCATATGCAAAGCGAATATTTTCGATAAAATTCGTTGAAAATATTTCGGGATATGTTTCGTAAAATATTGTGTTTGTTCAGATAAAATAGAGAGCCGCACACATCCGTCGGAATGAATGAAATGAATGAAGACCATGAATAGTTAAGGAACGTTAGGGAGTTGAAAAGTGCTGTTAAATAAAAATTGAGAGACTAAAGAATTCATGTGTGACAATGAAACAATGTTTAGAACAATCAAATGAATTGGAAAGTTTTATTCTTTCAAAAATTCAAATAATTATTATTTTTTCACTTTTTTTTATTATTGTTTTTTCATTTTTATTTGAAGATACCACCTCGGCAGATATACATGCATATTTTATTTGGAGGGGCTCTAATGAAAATCAATAATTGAATGAAATTTTTCCCATTTGTGCGATTTGTTTGCTTTCGATTTATGAGCATCAATAGTATTATTGTTAGGAATTTATTTACTTTGCTTTTTGCCATAAACCAATAGAAATCAAAACATATATTTCTGAATTGAAAATTAATGTAAAATAAAGGCAAGCAAGCAAGCAAGCAAGCAAGCAAGCAAGCTTTCTGCCATGCAGAACACAGTTTACACACAGTTTATTTTGAATTAAAAAAAAAAAAAATAAATAAAAAAAAATATGTAATAAATTATTGTAAATAAATCTTTATGTGCGTTTAGGGGGAAAAATTGACTCATAAATATTTCCTTAAATTTACGCTTCGATAATTTCAAAATTAATGGAAAACTTTTAAGAAGCAACTTTCAACTTTCTTCCTCTATTACATACGGACTTATTAATTTCAGCTTTTCAGTTTTTTATTGCATATGAAATATTGGTTTACTGCATCAATTAACAAGTATGAATAAATTATAAAATGAATAGCATTTATCGAGAAGGAAAGGATTTTTCAATTTGATTTAAATAAATAATAAAAAGTGTATTTTTACATTTTTTTTTTTTATTTTTTATATGTTTTTCATATTAAGGATGATATATATATATATATATATGGTAAACAAATTTATTTTAATCATTAAACTTATAAGTGGAAGTAAAAGGATGCATTAGTAAAACAATATTAAATATTATAATAAGTTAATAGAAAATTAAATTGAACATTTTATAATGTTCGTTCGTTATATCAAAGTTATATTCATTCATAGAATTAGAAAAATCTTTATTGGTGTGTGTATGAAAAGGATTATACATTTTTTTTTTTAATATAATTATTTAACTTAAGCATAATGCTATGATGCCAAGCATTTCTCCTCATTTCACTTTTTTTCAATATCCCATTTATTTTAACTCAATATTAATTAGTTCATTTAAAGCATTTGAAAAGAAATTTATATATCATATTAAGTATATGTCTTATGAATATCTATCTACTTTTCATATCCTTCTCTTTCTTACCCATAGACATAGACAATTATTATGGTAAGTGCATGTCATCAACATTTAAACTAATATGATGTTTTGCATATTTTGCTGCTTGTCGTTTCGAAATCTCAAAGCTCTTTAAAGGGGCATAAATGAGAGCGAAAACTGTGTCAGCTCAGTTGGGATTATCACAGAAATTAATGCTTTTCATTTAATATTGAAATTAAACTCTAGAGACCGCAACACATAAAAACCAACCACAATTACTTAGCTTTAAAAGTGACTGACTGCCTATAACATAATAGAAATATGCCATATATTTATAATATAAAAAAATTATGCACACGAATACAATGCAATAAAGCAGAAGCGTTTCATTTCATTCGTTTTTCAAGTGCCAATACATTTCTACGATAATCACATGTGCCGAATTGAAAATGCGGTTTTAGACATGTAGTAGTAAAATATTGATATATTAATATTATTGGTTAATTAATTGAAATAGTTTTGGTCAACTAAATCATATCTTATTAATTTGTCGAAATAAGTATAAAACACCTGCACCTTAAACAAATAGAGTTTAGGGTAGAAAGAGTGAAAAGCGTCAACAGCGACAGTTGACGGATGAAATGCTCCTGATGGTTAACAAAATTATTTTACAATAGTAATCATGTATTCGCCTGAGTGGTCTCGTTCGTAAAAATGTCACGCCTATCAAATCAGTGTTCTCGCGCGTTCAACTCTCAAGCCTAATAGAATTTAGTTAGTTCGTAGCTATGATGAGTGATGAGCCGCGAAATATATAATACTTACCGTTTGGGGCATACGCTCACCACGCTGCGGCCACCATCTTCTTCTCTATCTCTTTCTCTTTTGTTATTTCTTTCTGACTCGTGACGCGATACACGAATAGAGTATATCTCCCGAGCGATTACTTCATATTAACAAGCGATCTTAGCATATCCAGTCCATACGCGGAAGTTAGATTCCTTGTAATATCACTCGAGCAATTGGCAAATTTATTTGGTGAATCAGTGCTTTAGTCCTTAATGAGACATTAAAAAGGCTTATGGCTTATCAGCTTTGGATGAACCTTTCAAAACTATTCTTTTTTCGTTATTTAATTGATTGTAATAACTGGACTCCTCTGTTTATGCAGTGGTAATTTCCTTATAGAAGAGTATTAAGTAAAGTGCTTTGTTTAAAACTCTGTCCGCTGAAAGGGTTGGGTATGTCCCGGAGTAAGTCGAAATGAACTGAACATCTTACATTGATTAATAGTGCTCTGATATTAAGATCTGTAATCTTATAGCGAAATATAATGAAAAATGTAAAGAAAACAAAAAGGAAAAGGAAAAAAAGGAAAGTGCCCTTTACAAAACAGATCCAAGTGAATATGGGCGGGCACCTTAGATGTCGAAAGAATTTAAAGGTTTTAAAGAATAAGATAATCAAAAACAAGGATTTTCTAGGTTTCTGTTTGCATGCGATAGATAGAAGCCGCAAGTATATATATGTTTCTTAGTACTTACGTACTGCACGTGTGCACGTACGTTAACACACCCTTTTGATGATTCCGAGAACGACGTAGTTGTGAAAGGGTAAAATCTCATATAAAAAATATAAATAAAAAAAAGTAAACAAACAAAAATAAAAACAAATAAATAGAAAAATGTTAGCTTCTTTTCCCTACCCACATCGTATCCTTCACCGATCAAGTCAAATCACAAATGTATATTAGCTTTCGGTAAACATATATAATAAATACCTTAGAATACATCCTCGAACGACAAACCCAAAAATGTTAGTTCGCTTACATGGATTTGTAAACATTTGTGGGTGGATGTATTTAAATGACATCACAAATTTGACAAAAAGGGGTGTGCATAGAGCGAAAGGGAGTGAGAGAAAGAGAGAGTGAACTTGTTGTAGATGTATTAAAATATCAGAAAGTTGTGTGCTAATGCACAAATGTTGTTCTTAAACTTGCAGCAGCAGTGTGCGTAGCAGCACAAACCTTGTTACTTTAAGTAATCAAATCAAATCAAATTTTATTGATGTGTTTGTAATAAATTTGTAAAATATTCATAATGTATATATATACATATATATACATATAGCATACAACAAGTTACTCTCAATTCTCTATATAAATTTGATATGGTTTTTATCATGGTTTTCTGCTGCTATACCTCAACTCTGTTTACCACAACATTTTTGTGCTTTGTTAATAAGTACATAACATTTTTAAATGGATCTGCCTATGTATATTTGCAGATGGAAGCCATCAAAGCATACATATTTATGTGGAATAAGAGAGCAATAAAAAAAACATCGGCGTGCACATAATTATTATTCGCCTCAAAAACGACAATGCTTAACGAAAATGTGGAAATATTTCTAGGAAACCTTATCTCATTATCAATTTAAATTTATTTACGTATAAACAAAAACTTTCACGTAGAAATGATCGAATTTAGCATAAGATGCACAATAATTTCAAATAAGTTGTCGAAAATTCCATTGTGGCATTGTGTGCAATTCGGCAAACTTTACACAGCCCCATTAAGAGTAGCGTTGTTCGCCGTTTGACTATTTTATGACTTCACTTAAAACTATTCATAATTTTGCATTTTAAATATGACGATTTTTTTTTAGATTGATTAGGCGCTTGATAACACACATCGAAAATTGGATATAGTTCACAAAAGCCACAGATTAATTAAAGTCGACTAGAGCTTTAAAGCGATAAACTCAGTTGATCGTTTAATAACTGCAGCCTCATTTGTGACGCAACCTTTGTAAACAAGTTACGTTGATTATTACGTTGAAACCGGGGAACCGTGCATTGGTCTTAGGTTTCTTAAAAAAATTCACGGATAATGCGACGTTTTTTTTGAAATCACACTTTTTTGTAAAAAGTTTGAGAAAATCATGATCGGATACGATTCTCCTACCGAAATTATTGCACAAGATCGTCCAAGAAAATAATGCTTATAAAGGCTATCATAATTTTATATTTCAATACCGACAATAATGCGTTTTGCAGTGGGTGTGTTTTCTATGATTATCGGCATTTTCGTA
Organism: Glossina fuscipes; assembly: GCF_014805625.2. Lineage (NCBI taxonomy): Eukaryota > Metazoa > Arthropoda > Insecta > Diptera > Glossinidae > Glossina > Glossina fuscipes. Next base: position 47,847,835 of record NW_023998415.1, on the reverse strand, counting down.
ACTTCAGCTGAAATCAAGCAGAAAATCATAATTTCGTCACATAAAGGATTTTAAATGAGGTCAACAAAAAATCGTAATTATGTTGAAACTCAATTTACCAGAAGAGAGAAAAATTTACCTCTTTATTTCTACTTTACATGCGTTAAATGTGTATCGATGTATGCGTAACATCGTACAAAAGAAAATAAATAAATAAAAGTCCCCGTAGCAAACAATGACGGAAAGCCCAAGATAATTGAATAACGGGCGCGCGTGAGACGTATATTCTTTAGGTTAAATGGTAGACGTAGACGAAAGTCTTAAATGAGAAATAATAGCTTCGTCTTTGCAACGTCAGAGTGTAAGGATTTATTCTTTTCTTGCCTCTCACTAGCTCAGTTGATTTTCCAATAAAATTTAATTTAGTAAAAAAAATTAACAAAAAATAAATTAAATAAAATTAAGAAAATTGCAGTTGGATTCTTTTTATATATATATATATATATATATATATTTATTTTTTAATGTTTGTCTTTTTCCCCCCCTTGAAGTCTCGCTCTTTGGCTGTTTCTTTTCACCACCCACCCATTTGTCATCTAATTGTGCGTTTGTCTGTCGATTACTTTTACAATCTATGTCCCCATTTCGCAAGTAGCTTTCCATTATTTCACACACACTACAGTGGCATCCTCTACAAAGCCGCGTATCGTTATTTATTTTATTTTTGAAGCAAAGACACAAGGTAAGACATACATTAGGACTTTTCGTTAACTTTGACCGTTTTTTTGACTTGAAAAGGGCATTTATTGATAAATAAAGACTTTTTTTAAAGTCCTTTTCTACAAGTTTTACAAATCTTCCTGACAACATGCCCCGACCGTGCCGAAAGACTTTACATCGGTGTGGCAGCGATCCAATCATAAACCCCTTGTTAACACTTCTTCAACTTTGCGGAGCTGCGTGTCAACCATGGCATGCTGCACCGATCTGAACAAATTGTATGCAGAAGGCGCGATCTCTGCTTAGTACGTTGTGGGTGGCAGAACTTACCACGCGAGCTGCAACAGTGTATCCTGGACAACTCGTGCAACAAATGGCCTTGGTGGAAACTAAAATCATCACTTGGAATATGATCAAACAGCTTTACCATAAGCTTCTGTTCATGTTTGGCGGGCTTCAGCAGTACATTTCTTCAAATCAAGCGTGAAAACAAAATGTCGAAAAATTCATTTCTGAGCGTCTGTCTATGCTGACTATCCTATATCATACTAAATTGAAAAATGGTATTTGACGTAGAGGAAGGCCAAAAGTAGCGAATTTAACTGTTGTGTACATTGGTATTTCCCAGTACTATATCATTTTTAGCTGTAGAAGCCGCTGATCAAAATTAATGAAAGGTCCTTACATATATATTTATATAGTCATTTAAACAGTTATCTTAGTGAAAAGAATATTGACCTCAAATAGCTAACCTTCCGTGTTTGCATTCCTGTTCTTAGTCATGATGGTATCATGCAAAGACATACGGATCGCCCGATTATTATTTTTTTTTTTTTTGCGTGTCTGTTTCCACACGCAGCAAATATGCTGCTGTTTTCCTTCGTTATGCTTTCGACTTAACTTTTTCATGAGATTTTTCATTTCTTTTTGTGTTCTGTTTCTGTGGTCCTTTTCACTTAAATTCATTACAAAGATAAGAAGTTTTGGGGGAAACTTTTCTTGCCACCATCATTAATTTACGCGAAAGGAAATCTCGTAATCTATCAATAACACCATCACTGATTAGCAAATATGTACGGAATGTAAATGTTTTTGCACATATGACGACAAACCAGTCCATATTTAATAAAAGTCAATTCGTCAATTCTTCTCTTTTCTCGTATCAGTAGTAGAATACCATTCGCTTATTTCAAAAATAACATGCTCCTCTCCTATTGTTAATATATGACATCATTCATTAGTTTCTTCATTTGCTTGATTTACTTATAATTACATTACATTTATTTTTTCATACTCTGAACACGTATGTACTTCTATGGACTCCTTTTTATGTATTTTATACGTATACGCTTTCATATATTTAAAAGATAGATCATATGCACACAAACTCTCTCTCTCTCTCTCTCTAGTTCAACTTATACTATAGAAATTTCCCATATTTATATTATTTTTAGATTTCCTTTGGGCTGTTTGTTTTTTGTGTACTTTTTAAATGTTGTTCTGTGAAATTCTTAATCATTTTCACGTAGTTAATTTTGTATTTGTATAGGTTGTACGATAAGGGTCACCGTTTAACCAAAGCAAAGGTTAAGTGTAGATACAAGTTGAAGTTTATGACTTCAATCAAATTAATTTTTGGCATTATTTTCATTTTGTTTTTTGGGTTAAGCAATATGACATTTTTAAGATCATTTCATCCAGCAGACTAAGACCACGACCCTCTTGGACCAAAACAAAATCTATTCTTACAATTAACAAGCGGACTTTGAACTCTCTCTCTCTCTTCCTCTCATTGTTGCTAAAATTCTTTTATTTTTTTTTGCCTATCGTTAGTAAGAAAGAAAGAAAGAGAGAAAGAGAAAGAGAGAGAGAGAGAGAGATAGAAAGAGAGAGAGAGAGAGAGAAATGTTAAGGAAAACCTCGATTAGCACTGTTTCGCCTATCTAAATAACACCGATCACTGCCCTTTAACCGGGCCTCCTACACCAGCTGATTGGTTATAAGCCAAGTATTTTTAATTTGTCTTCACTAATTAATTATCCTTTTTCATTACCTCTAATACATTTCCATATAAGCTGAGCGAGTAGATTCATTTTTAAATTGTATTTGTAGACAGTCTTGTTCGATATTTGTGATGAAAATCAATTCGTAGTCAATCGTACTTCTTTACCTAAGTTTCTCCAGCGTATTATCAGCGTAATACGCGTTTGTTATGCAAGTGTCCAAATTTTCGCATGTCCCATCTTGAGAGTTCCCGTAGCAAATGAAGCAATGGAAAAATGGATTAAGTCGAAAGTAAAGAAAGTTGTGTCAATTAAGATGCTTGCTTACACATACATTTTAACAATTCTTCACCAGACATTTTCGTCAGCAACCGATGGAATACATCTGACATTTTTGATGCCAGTCTGCAAAGTATTATTATAAACCAGAATTTAAATAAACTGAATATGATTAATTTAAATTAATAATTGCTTCCTTCACAAGTTACTAAATTTTGAGCGAAATAAATGAATTAATAGCCTTTTGAGTAAGGGACGCAATGATTATGAAATGGAATTTTTGTTGATGCGGGTTTTCAAAGTAAAAACTGCTTTGCGTATATAACGAGGAGACATATCTAATCGTATCACTCAAAGCGTCGACATTAAGCCTTTTTTTTCTCTTTTGAAGACTTTCTGAATTTGACCTTTTCTCTCAATTAGTAATTCATTGATGTAAAGGAAATTTTACTCGTTTGTGCAAAATTTCTTTAAAAGAATGCTCGAAAAAGAAAAAGGACGTGATTATACATATTCGTCTTAAGGCGAATATTGTATACGCTTCATACGCTACATAAATATTTTCAATTTAGTGGACTAGGAAATGCTTTTACACTTATTTAATTGTTTTTTTTTTGTGGCTTCTAAAGTAAAGGGCGTCGCAGGTCGAGTATCAGATCATACCCATTATTAGAAATGGAAGAAGAATCATTCTAGTCTACCATCGTTTTAAATAGATTGATGCAAAAAAAAAAAAATATATATATATATATATAGGATAATAAGAAATTAACAACAAACAACGAATATCTTACGAAAAATGCTTTGCCTCTCTCTCATCATATGTTAGAAGCGAGATGCATATTGTAGCAATGATGGCCTATTTCAATTTCTTTGGCAGTAAAAAGTATTAATGTCACCACTCAGAAGTACACTTTAATCGTACTTTGGCAAATTGCAAATGCCTTTTCCTTGTGAAAGGCATTTCGTTTTCATTTTCCATATCAATCAGTAATTTAAATTCATTTCCAATTTCAATTTTAGCACTCTTCTATTCGCTTTTTCCTTTTGAGGAATCACAACAATAATAGGATGAGAGAAAAAAAAAAAAACTATGAACGATGAACGACGAACGATAAACGAGAGGAGAAATTTTAAATGTTTCCGCATTTTATTTCGCTTTCATAACATTTGAAACATTTCCTTTTACGTTTTTTTTTTTCTAGCTTTTAAATGATAATGTATTCATAGCTGCAAAGGTAACAAATTCACTTAACTGTAGATTGTGTTAAACAACACGTTCGTACAATTTCTATAGAAATTTTTCTGATTTTTTTTGTAAACACTTTTTTTCTGGGATGTTGGTGTTCAATATTTGCCAAATCGTTTTTTCCTTCGATATAGCATTTCCATTTTAAATATTTGTTTCTGATGATCGTTGAAATGCTGTAAAATATAAAAAGAAAAAGAAGAAAAACATTGGGTTACATTGTCTACAAGCTGCATTTTGATTTCTTATTTACATTACGAAAACTTATTGTAATCGTAATTGTTTAGCATACTTATTCTTTCTAACGGTATCAATATTCATTTACGATTTCTTTCTGCTTAAAGAAAATATTTTCATGTTTATTATTATGCTTGAGTAATTAGTGAAGCCAATCAACTTGTGCTGCCCTTTAAAGTCGGCAACAAAAATTTTATTAAATTAATCACCGAAATGTAGGCAATAAAATTTTATATTTTCATCAAATATTGAAATAGCAACCTTTGGAACCCTTCTAAAAGCGTACGGCTTATATCAGTTTCTTTTTCACTTCTGAAATTCCAACAATTACCACCCATTCCTGGCATAAAAATTGATAACCATTATAGCGTATTAAGCCCTATTGATTAACCTCAAATGGCATCCATGAGTTTTGTGTAACGTGTGCAAAACATTTACTGTAAAAAGTAAAAAAAAAATAAAAAATCCACACCTTTCTCTACATTAAGCTTTTATAACTTTGCTCATCAGTTCAACCCAACGCATTCACCGGAATATGCACTTTTTTTTGTCTTTGCCCATTATCATACATACCTATTTCACTAGATTCTCCAATCCATTGGCAACAATTAGATCTACGCATCGATGAGTTCATTCTTAGTTTATCGAAAAAGGGAAGCTACGGTTAATCTATCTTTATCGCTATTGATTTAATTTTAATCATTGCACAATTGTTGATACGGGTATTATGGTTCAGTTAAAATTATTTTAGCAAAGTCGTTACAGATCCTTAAAACCATTAATAACTCTCTCTTTTGGCAATACTGCCTATATTACATATCCATTTCAGGTTATTTTTCATTAATTGTTGCAAAAAAAAAAAAAAAAAAGAAAAAAGTAACGCATAATATATCTGCGGTTTACCTAACGAACATAGTAACCAGACTTAAATGATGATGAGTATCCACGTTTCGCCTTATTTCTATTTCACGTTTTTTACTCCTCATATCAACGTCTAAAAAAATGTGTGCGGTTCACCGGTTCATTTATAAAGTACTTGTGTTTTTCTTCTTGTTTTTCTTTATTCTTTTTTTTTTGTTCCGTGAAAGATTTCCTCACAAAGTCAGGAGGAAAACAAATAAAGGAACAGTTTCAGGAATCCTATGCAGATTTTCCAATCGCTTGAGAACTGAAAATATCAAAAAAAAAAAAAAAAAAAAAAACAAAAGAAAAAGAAAAAGAAAAAAAGGAAATCGTGGATAGAAAACATAGAAAATGCCATTAACCTATCGTACGAAAAAGAGCACTTACCACCAATAGAATTTTATTATATGCATCGCAAGTATCATTAACTTGAAATGGTTACATAAATTTTACATGTATTTCACATGCACATTTACTCAGTCTTTCACTCACATATCCGCACTCATCAGGGAAATTCTTAATTTAGTTTTTTAAGAGCGAACAGATGACACATCCATATCGACATATATGCACCTAAGTATCGGTCATTAGCGATGACTTTGTAACATATGATGAATTAGTAAAAGTTTCTAAAACTAATTTCGGGAACAAATAGAAAAGAAATTAATTATCTGTAACCATGTTGAGTTTTTCAATATCGATCGACCTTTAAATTGTATACTGATTGATATTTGATTGATTGCGAAGTAATAGTAAGGATCCATTTATCCGTTATATCTATTATATATATATGTTTCTAATCATATCAAATATATTCGATTTGGCAGGGTTTGATTTTAAGAGTAACAGTTTACCTCTCTCTTTACTTTAGTAAAAATGTAAAAAATAGAAAATATAAGTGAAATCATTATTGCGTACAATTTATAAGGCCGTGAATAGCTTGAGATTTATTTATGTCTACCAGTACCAGTGTGTAACTGGTGCGTTCCAATTATCCTATCAATGCGGGCGATTATGATCAGGAAAAATCTCATTTATTTCTTGCATATTTATCATCTATGCATATATATATATATATATATATATATACATATACTACACTGTAATATATATGTATCTATGTGCGTATGTGCAATTTATGGCGTTTATGTGTTAATAAAATAACCAAGAAAGGCCATAAGACGAATACAGTTTTGTCTCTTGTTCAATTCTATTATACGTCTCTATGCATAAGTATAGACAAATCATTGTAATTTTTATGTTCTTAACTTTACAAGATGCTTTGTTACATTTTGTTGTGAAATGTTTTGGAATATTTTTGTTATGCATTTCGAAAAATAATCCAAATAAAATACATGCAATTTATCTGCAAGAGAAAACTTTCTATAAACAAAAAAGTGCTTGTAAATGAAAGTTTAAATGCAATGCATGCCAGAGAGTTATGCATGAGCATGGTTTTTCTCTCTGCTCTTTCTTTTTTTTTTTTCTTTTTTTTTAATTATATAACAATAACATAATGTAAAGCTTATAATGACATTTCCTTGAAACCTACTTTTCGTAGCATAACACATATAAGTTCTTTATAAAGAGGGAAGAAAAAAAAAAAAAAAACAAAAAGTATACAAATGTGCATTAAATATAATACGAAGAAAAAGATTTTCCATGCATCCATCCGATGATAAGAGTGCGAGTGGCGAAGTTTTATCTCCCGTACAAGGGATAGGCAAATAGAGAATATAAAAAAACTATATATATGAAAAAAAGAAGAAATACATTGACTTAAACATTTCAAGCTGTAAGATTAAAATGCAAAAATGTAACAACAGTTTGCTGCAACAGCTAACAGATCCTCCTTATAAAAAAATCTATTTCGTATAATAAGCTCGCGCACGCTTTTACATGGCAACGGAAAAATGTGAGATAAACATTCGTGCACAAAACAGATGATAATATCCATGAAGTGCTAATGCTTTTCCATCGTACATTCATACATAAATTCGCCATGTGACTGACTGTGTGAGTGTGAGGTATGATCTTTTGTGTACAATAACACCTGCTGCGTAAGCTAATAAAAGCACTTTATATACTTTACCCTGCGTTGAGGTAAAATTTACCAAAAGGTGTGGGTGCTATGTGTGTGTGTGTGTGTGTTTGAATGTCCTAGAATACTTAATCTTTTTCCAAGTTATGTATATATAGTCGTAAAACACATATTATATAGTGTACGCATATTATTCGCATAACAATAGCAAAAATAGAAATATTTAAATATATATATATATAAATTTTTTTAAATAATACATGTATACTTTTTATGTAATATTATATTTGCTGTACTGTGTGTTTACTAAAGAATATTTATTACATTACGTGTATACGTGTTGTACTTTTAATATATAAGCAACACTTGTACAGGAATAGTTGTTATAACGATGACGTTGGCAATGTGGAATACAACAGAATAACATAAGCAAGTTTATTAAAAAAAAATTTTTTAATTAAGATAAATGATGCTTTCCATCCGCACAAACCCACGCACACGCGCAGCCAGACTAGATTAAGAAATGTTGATTAAAATAAGATATATTTTGTATGCATGCGCATGAGAACACACACTCATCGCCATATTCGTTGCAAAGATTTAAATGGCATAAGTACGTTGTAAGCAAAAGCTCTCAAGCGTATAAAAATTGTAAAACTCCTCTATATTGATGGATCGGTGGACAGAAATCATTAACAAACTAAAATATTTTTATTGTATATAGATATATATATATATATATATATATGGATCTACGTGGAAATAGTATTGGGAATATACTGACCTCTATGAAAATCTAAATGTGAATATGTACAGTTCTATATATCTGAATTAGTATAAATTGCTATTATTCCTCTTTTTTTTGCCGAAAAAGCTGTTGTTCGTTCCTTCAAGTGATAGTTTGCCTTACGCATTTACGTATGAGCGAACCAAAGGCAGAAAGTTTATGCTTCAGCGTCAAGCTTCAGCTCTCTATACTAGCTTTTGATACTTGTTATTTTTCAGTGAGAAGCGGTGGGTAGGATGGGGAGAGATTGAGGGCACAGTAGAAGCTGAAGTGATCCAGAAACTTATACGCATCTTCCGTTAAACGCCAAACTCACTCATACAAATTTTTAGCAATCTTTCGATTGATGTATTCTCTGTCGGCATGACCTGTAGCCATAGTAATGTTTTCGTTTGAAATTTAAGTCGAATTGCCTTCTATTGACAACACTCCCCAAAATGAATGTAAACATATTCTAGAAATAACTTTTGAAATCTTTGAAATGTCTGTTATTCGGGCACCCCGAACAAACCTATGTTTCTTCACTCTTGTGAATGCGGTTGAAGACTGTGGAAGAAGGTTGCATTCGTTTTCAACTGCGGCTTATCGACACCAAAAGTCAAAAGTCAATAAACCAATATTTTATTATTTAAATTTTCTTTTTAAAATGCCAGAAAGCGATGTGAGGCTTAAACACGGACGATAGTATGGCAGACAGGCAGGTAGATGGAAGGAGGAATGAAGTTATATCGAATATAATTCTGTTGCTATTATTTATTTTTAAAAGGATCGATAATAGATATTTTGGAATGATAGAAAGTGGAGATCAAACCAAATACAATATTGCAAGTCACGGTTGTAGAGACTTCAAAGACCTTGAGCTACATCATTGCATTATACATTTGCATTAAGAAACATGCCATCAATTTTCATAGACTGAAAACGGATGTTGAGTATTCGTCTTTCTTATTATCTTGTTTTCTTTTTGTCATGAAATTTCTACGAATTTGGGATAGCTACTTAAGGCACGATTTGAAATTCGATTTGAATTTCGCAAACGTCAGAGGAATTCATATTAAAGCAGAAACTATCTTGAATTATTTACAAAGGAATTTTTAAAGCGAAATGTTTTTAGCTTATACTTTTATTGCTTCATTTTATTAAGAAGTGATATGCTAGCATAACTGAATGGTGGAATAAAAATGAACAATAAAAAATGCATAGATATTAAGGAACTGGGAAAATAAGAGAAATAAGGAAGGCACGGAAATTGACATCGTTTAGCAAACGTCCTACTTAAGGAAATTTTATACTTACTACAAAGCAATGCATGCGAAATGTAGCAAAATCTTCTCGAAAAGCAACGTAATATGGATATATAAACGCACGCCAAATGTTATGCAATTTTTTTTTTTATATATACTTATTTATTTATTTATTTTTTTTCTTAAACATATTTTTTTTTTTTTGCGATGTAGTAAACGTGTTGTAAAGGTTGCATTGCTGATGTTTGCTTTCACTGAGCAGTATACACATATAAGCAAACGAAGGAGAAATATATATATATATATATATACAAAACGTTCTTTACTTTCATTCTGCTTCGATATAATGTGAGACATTTTATCCTGTTATTGTTATTGTGTTTACTACAAGCATAGTAAACGTTAACCTACTTAACAATACTAGAAAAAAAGAAAAGTCGAAAGGGAAATATGAGGCCAAATAACAAGGTAAACGTTGATAGAAATAAGCGAAAGCATAAAAATCTTAACTTAGTTTAGCAAATTTAACTTTCACTTACTAATGAAAACCAAGAATGAATGGCATCTTGTCAATGTTGAAACACAGTAATGGATATTCACATTCATTTTATGCTTATTGCTATTTATTTATATAATATTTATTTTTAGTATTATTGCATAATTATTGTAATCCTTAGTATTTCTGAAACTGGTTTAGTTACACTCATCGTAACTAAGATCTGTCGGATTTAATTGATCAGTTAATCACTTTACTGATTAATTGACGAATTAATTTTCACGAATACTATCATTCATTTTCTTTAATAGTCATGTCAACAAGTTTAATTAAACTGAGTGATTGTTTTGATAGTCATATCAACAAGTTTTACCAAATCGCAGGTATAGGGCACTTCGTTTAAAACGAAGCCCAAACGATTATAAGACTGAAAGTAATATATTTGCAGCGATTTTTAAAAAAGAATCTTTTGTTGGTTCCTTTAAAGTAAAGTCAACAAAACTGCAAGTTTCAGGTTGACTTTAAGCCTTTTCTACACCTTGTTATATGTTTAGCTTCAGTAAATGAGAAGAAGTATGTTTGCTTTTAAGGCTTGCATTCATAAGCTAGATGTGAAGCTTTCTATTGTTAGTGTGCATGTCAGGCGGCCGATCGCAAACCACAATTTTAAATAATTTCGAATTTAATTTTATATCTATTTTGAGTATAAATTAGTTGGACCCCGTTTTAATGATCGAAAATGCATTTATTCCGAGACGAAAGGAATGAATAGATTAATCAAAATATTGCTCATCGCTCACAACAACTTTTTTTTCATCTCTGAGCATATTTTCGGATTCAATCTTTAAAAATTGTTTCGTCTCTTTTTTTATTTTTTTTTATTTTGTTTCTTTAAGTTCACTCAGGGAATACACGCTATTCGTATAGCACGGTGATTGTCAGAAAGAAATAAGGACGTAGTAGCCGCTGTCTAGTGGCTGACTGCGTCATGCCTCTATCAACAGAGCACTCACTAGACGCTACGACCAAAAAAAAATTCTGCTCAAATCAAATGATAAATTGAATGATGGTCAGCGGGATTCTTAGATCGCCTTGAGTAAAAGAATGAAATTTTAGTTCGCTTCGGATGAATGCATCAACATGAGTATACTTGGAATGTGTTCGAACATTGTTTGGTCTAAGGGTAAGGGCTTTCGGTAATTATTGGAATACTTAACTTTCGAAAATGTCGACCACATACACTTGTTGTGACATCCATTTTGCTGCTAGACGTATTAGTTCTAAAACACATTGTATTCTATATTGAAATAAATGCGACAGAAGCTATTTAAACGTACGACAATAAGGTGGAGAAGAAGAAGAAAATACAATTGTAAAAATTCCTATGAAATGAGAGAGAGAAACGATTTTATATATAAATGACATGATGACTATGTGACATAGGGCAAACGGTCAGATAAATGAATGACATGATGACTACATGATATAGGGCAAGTATTGTGCGAATGAATTTTTGCGGTATTATTGTAAACAAATATTTTATAGGACCGGATGGTGTAGAAGTTCTTTTTCAATTATCAAAATTTTTAAAAAAATATCTTTACAAAAAAAAAAAGAAGAAAAGTGTTTAATGAGATGAAATCGTCGGGCATAAGCTGCATCATTGTCGTATAAATTTTTTAAATATTTTTGAAAATTGTTTTCTTTTCTTTAAAGAACACTTTTGCTTGACTTTGTAATTTAATAACTGCGGCCTACTTTTCTGTTTATGGTAATTTATAGAAATTTGGTTCTAAAAGAATTTCTTTCCGGTTTTTTGGGTCAAGTTTTTAAATATATATATGTATATATATATATATATATATATATATATATATATATATGTATTCAAACACTTAAACTTTTCTTAGTTTAAGTGTTTATTTTTTCTCTACTTCTTTATGCATCAGGTAAAATATATTTCTTATGATTTTTTCTCTTTATAGAAAAGTTCACGTTTTTTAAGAGTTATAACCTTGCCAACTTTAACACACTGGCAAAGCGAGTGAAACGTGTATGCGTGTGAAAAAGTAGAAAAAAACGAAATGAATTTTGTGATTTTATTTATTTATTTATTTATTTTTATTTTTATTTTTTTTTATTTCGTTTGAAAAAATATGCCTGCATTTCTTTCACCTTTTTTTCGAGACTTTTGTAGACGTTTGTGGCATACATTTTTACTTTCATTTAAACTAACAAATAAGACTTTAGAGTCGGCGTTTGTAAAGATTTTTACTTAGTTAAACAGACTTTATATTATTATTTTATTTTTTATTTATTTATTTATTTTACTTTTTTTTTTCTTTTTGTTTTTTTTTTTTTTTTTGCTTTATTTGTTCGTTTGTTGCATTTGAGGCGTTAGTTGACGTCTGTAAGGGATTTTGGAAAGCAAATTTTTTGCTTATATAACAGAAACGATTTCGTTACATATTTCTTCTAAAAAAAGAAAAAAAAAGAAACCTCATTGTTTAGTTATCTTTAGTGGAACGCCCTAAATGTATGGTCCACTTACCGGCATTCCTTTATGACCTTATGCGATGAGGCGTATGTCAATAGGTTGCTGTTAATTATTTCTCGCTCCTTTATCTGGTATTACACAAATAGCACAAAAAAAAAAAAGAAAAAAGAAGAAAAAGTTTTACATGCCAAAGGCGTTCTCTCTTTTTTTCATTTGAGATTTCAATATTTGAAAGTAAGTGAGGAAGCTTAGAAGTCATTGTTCAAATGCGCGGCAAACTATTTGATTTTATTTCGCGCCTACTATTTATTCATTTACGCAATACATTATATCAAAATTCTTTCTATACATTTTCACCCCAATATTGAATTTATTTATAAAACGATTGAAAAACGTTCTTATACAGCAATCCAATTAGAAACGCACTTATTAATCGTGGTCTTCAAACTATGCAAATAAGTCTCCGATTCTTCATGTGGAATGCCAACAGGCTTTTGATGTGACATCCATGCAGTAGACACTGTCCTTCATCAAAATTTTATTGACATTTTTCTTACATCGGAGACTCATATTACAAATCGTTCTGACTGAATATATTTTAATAACTGCCAGTCTCTATGTTTGTCTGATAACGTTTATCTTGAGAAAATCTCTTTTACAAGCAGCTTGCATTAAAATGAATTTTGAACGGTTCCACTATTTCAGTTTGCCCAGTTTATATCCCTTCGAGGCTTCGATTGAAATATTAGTTTGGAGAAAAAGAAATCCATTATTTTTTTATGAACTTCAGGACTTTATTTAACATGCTTCGGATTGTCCGATTTGGGTCAAATATGCACCGTTTTGTTGTACGATTTGTTGTCATTTTAAAGGTAACTTCAAAATGCCTCTCTCATAGAAGTCCTGGTCTCTATTTGCAAAAAACTCTAGTAGTCGATTTTCACAATCCTCCCTAGATTCCAATTTTTTATCATTAAAGAAATTTTGCAATGCAAGAAAAAGATGATAATCGCTTGGTGCCAAGTCCGGACTGTATGGCGGATGCATTAGAACTTCCCAGCCAAACTCCCGAAGTTTCTGGCGAGTCACTGTAGATATGTGTGGCCTAGCGTTGTCTTGGTGGAACACGACACCTCTCCTGTTGGCCAATTCTGGCCGTTTCTGGTCAATCGCTATCTTCAAACGGTCCAGTTGTTGACAGTAGAGATCAGAATTTAGCGTTTGGCTATATGGAAGCAACTCATAATAAATAATCCCCTTCCAGTCCCACAAAATGCATAGCAAAACCTTCCTGGCCGTTTGAGGTGCTTCACCGCTCTTTGACCACGATCGTTTTCGCACAGGGCTATCGTATGTGATCCATTTCTCATCTCCAGTCACCATCCGTTTAAGAAATGGGTCTATCTCATTCCGTTTGGCCAAGGCTTCGCAGATGGAAATTCGATCCATCATGTTTTTTTCTGTTAATTGGTGTGCCACCCAAACATCGAGCTTCTTTTTGAATCCAGCTTTAAAACTGTTTTATGGTCGATTTTTAGCTCCTGGGCGATGTTACGACTGCTAACATGCCGGTCAACTTCGATCATTTCTCCGATTTTATCGACATTTTCGACGACCGGCCTACCTGTGCGAGGTGCATCTTTAACATCAAAAATTCCTGAACGGAATCTACGAAACCAAAATTGCACATAATTGGCTGTTACAGTATCGGAACCATAAACACCATTCACAATTTTAGCCGCCTGGCTTGCATTTTCGCCTTTGTCAAAGAAAAACTGTAAAATGTACCGAATTTTCTCTTTGTTCACTTCACACGCTGTAACTCACAACTGAATGCACCAAACAAAAAACAGCAAAAGAATTTTTTTTACTGCGAAATGTCACCTTTCCAACGAGCATAAATCTGAAATTGTTTGATCGATACTTTACGAGAAATTTATTAGTGCAGCCATCTACCGAAAAAATAATGGATTTCTTTTTCCCCAAACTAGTTCATAGTTGAAGATGACTTTAATGCAGAACATCAATGGTGGAAATCGCTACTAGTAGATTCGAAAGAAAGGGAGCTCGGCAAATGCATTTCCAATAATAACTATACTCTTTGTCCAGACTAGAAGCGGGAGACCAATATAGTGGCCGCTCGATCTGGATGGATGGATAAAATATACTTTCACTCATATATATGAAACTTCAATTGTTTCCCTGAATGCATTAGCATTAATTTATATTATTGAACGGCCTAAGCTCTTCCCATCTAAAAGAAAACCCACTAAATAGATTACGTGATTCACCTATCAATTGATAAGATATCCATATTAATTGGCCTTGAAAAAGCTCTGTGATATTAATGATTTACTTCTTTGCTTCAAATTCGGCCAAAAGTTTTCGCAATTATTGTTTTTTTTGTTTTGAATAACACACTTGAATTAACTTTAACCTAATATCCGCCTGAGTAGCCGAAGGCTACCAAGTCAATGGTCGTGGGTTCTCGAATGTCAAGTGCGGTAGAGTTTTTTATAAAAGCCGATAGCCTTAGATGCTAGTGTTTTTAAGAGTTTAGTCTTAGAATTTATTTCTCTGGCGAAATTAATAATAATAATAATAACTTTAATTTAGTAGGATGTGGTATATGGCTTTCTTACATTTAATTTCTTAAGGAAATCTCTTCAAGAGTTTGCCACGCATGCATATTATATTCTCTTCAAGTCAATGTCTACACCCTTTACGTAATGTACAGTAATCATGTGCAAAAGACAATTAGAAAATTTACTAAATCGCCATTGATACCGACAGGTTCTCCCATTCGTTTATTAATTAATTGATGTTCGCACTACAATCCCAAACATTCCTCAAGTGTAGTAAAGACTCTTTTATTTTTTGCTATCCTCGCCTTCGAACCAATAGACGTAATAGCTTGTATTCCTGTTATACTCGACAGCTAGAGTTGCATAACTTACACCGCTTATAGTATTTTTGAAGGAAATTTTTTACTTTCGAAAAAGCTTATCTTATACGTTGGAAGAAAAATTTATATTAGCAAGTTTTATCTAAAAAAGATGTACGGAAGGAATGATAGATATTTAGTTCCTTAAACGATCTCTCTATGATATAAAAAATGCCGAAAATACATGGACCTATTTAGAAAAGCCATCATTGCCAAGAAGGAGAATTATTAGGTCTCAATTTATTGCACATGACAAAAAAAAAAAAAAAAACGCAAAAAAAAAAAGTTGTGTATTGAACCTCTACCACCTAATCTGAAGACATGGCTCTTTGGAAACGCTCTGCTCTAAGTAAAACACTATGATTAGTACACTGTGCTATATGTATATACGAAGATTATTAAAACACACGTCGATCTTGAAGAATTTAATACTTGCGAGACACAAGTTTGAAACTTTTCACTTACCCCTCTTGTTTTCAAGTCACTCAGAGAAGTAACTTCAAATTAAAAAAACCAAATTTTCTTACTTACTTGCATCGTCACTCTCTTTGCCTAATTTTGTACGCGCACTGCATTGTGAAACAAAAATTTTTAAGTACTTTTGCTTCCAATGTTTTTGGTAAGAATTCGTTATGCTTCTTAATATCAAAAAGAAGAGAAAAAAAAAAAAAAGAAGAAGAAGAAAAATCTTATAACCATATCAACATTGCTTAAAATTACTCTTTCCATGTCCATTGTCGCAAGGAATTTGCAAAGTTGTACTAATTTTGTCGGTCGGTTTGCTACATACATACAATTCCATATCAAATCCTCGATGATACGATGGTACGATGTGATAAATTCTCAAAATGATACGAGATGAGAAAGTATGTCGATTGTTAATGGGCATCAATTGTTAATTGTTCTCTACACTATAAGCTTGGGAGTAGGCTCAACTTACTTAGAAACGGACCGTTAACTACGATATAAAAAAAACAAATGAAAATCACTCTCACTACGAGTAATTCGTACAGCAAGTATACAAAATGGCTACAACAGGCTCGGTTGGATGCTTTAAATTAATGAAAAATGACGATCTGGACGTATACGTCTTAAATGAGTATTCAAGATTCGCCCCGAAATGTGTAAAATTCTGCTTACAGATTCTCTCACTAAATTAGCGACTTTTTTTTTTTTTTTTTAATTTTTTGGTAAAAGCCGTTATGAGCGGAAAGTGTAACTAAGTGTAACAAACACCAAGACTTTTGATATCATTTTTACTTTTTATGTGTAATTAACGCAGACGAATTACCCACCATTTCCTTAGGATATAATTTGATGTTCAAACTGGTGTTGCTCTTACTACTACCATTACACACGCGCAGGCTCATATATTAAAAAAAAAAAAAAAAAAAAAAAACAATAATAATACAAAAAAAAAAGCAAAATGCTAAACTTTCATATACCATAGCGAAAAAGAATAGCGTACAAGAAATGAAACAATACAAGCAATAAAAAACAAAATAGCACAAAATGAAAACTTTTGTATTTTGGGAAAATTAATGCACACGTACCAAGTGAAAAATATAACAAAGAAAAGAAGAAAAAAAAAAAAACAAAAAAAAAATGAAGGAAAAAAAATTCTTTACAACTATATACTGCATCACTCAAACTACTCTACATGCACTGTTTTCAAAGAAATTTTCTGCTGCAAGTTTCTCAGAAACAAAAAAAAAGAGAGAGAGAGAGAGAGAAAAAAAAAGAATTTGAGAAAAATGAAAAACAAGAAGAAGAAAAGAAAATTCCTTTTTGGTGTTTCTTTTCGTTAGTTTTCTGTTTCTTAGATTTTTTTGGTCAAATTTCATTTTAAAGTTTTAGTTTTGCTATATCGCCATTTTGGGAATTCGAGTACAAGCGAGCAGATAGAGCGAAACTGTTAAAATCAGGAATAATAGCATTAGAAAACATCCCTTGCATCCGCCTGGCATTTATTTATATTGCAGTAAATTGTAAATAACGGTACTATTAAAACTAACTACATGAGTAGCTGTTTGCGCTGACGTTGCCATTCAAAGTCATTATTAAGCAAAACATGTATACCAATGATTTTTATTTTGCAACTTAATTAAACTTTATACACCGAATGTTCGCTTAAACTATTCACTCGTTCGGTAAGAGCTTTACTGATGAAATGTGCGCTCTAACATACATTTATTTATGTATATGTATATGTATATGTATATTTATAAGTATATATATATATATAAAACCGCGTTAATTTGACGGTAAACTATACTTAAACATATTAAGTGAAATTGGAAAAGTTAATTGGGGGTAATTTAAATAATGTAAAACTATGTGCAACACATACTTTTAAAGGTACCTTCATGATGGATTTTCTAAAGAAATAAAAAGCATGACACTTAGCTTTCAATGCGTTCAATGTAGAAAATGTGTTTGTTTATTTAAGCAGTTGCACTGGTCTTTGTATACGACTCGCATGACCCTTTTTAGACCTAATTACTTCCTTAACGGAACAATTAATTTTGTGAAAAATTCATATATATAAAAATATGTTTTCTTTTTTTGACATTTTTCCATAATATAAACCTAGAGAAGACTTAACCTACTGATAGGCTTAAGAAGATGACAATAATTTTATTGGAAAAATTGGATTTTTTGAACGTTGATACTCACTCCTTGTTGTTGTTGGAAGAAATTATTTCGGGAAATACGGGTGAGAGACGGAACAACGGCGCCATCAGCTGAAGACATGTGCCTAATGTGTTATCTAGATGTGAATGAAAACTGTAACAGCGGTTAGAATTTACCCGTTTGTCTTAGATGAGATAGATTATGGATCAATGTTTGTATTCGCTTTTAATAGTTTCGTGCATAGGATAATTGCATGTATTTAACTGTGTGCTTTCGATCTTGACTATTCGTCCTAGTTGAAAAGAGAAGACCGAGTTGACATAGTTTTAAATATGCAGCATTAAGAGACAAGACGTTAGGCCGTTAACATACCAGCAACAAAGCATAAGCCGCTTACAATGCTTACATTTCTAGTACATAAGAACAAGAAATATTCAATGCTATCTATCGCCATTGAATTTCGTTTCCAATACTGCAATTCTGAGTGTGATATCTGACTCTTTATACTCTAAAATATAAGTCATACAAATTCTTCGCTACCGAGGTAACACTTTCGCTTACTATTGCCATAGTTTGTGTACATCTTGCTTTTGCAAATTTCAAATTAGCGCAACGACACTTCAACAATCATTTATAATAAGTCCATGATACCAACCAACCTGTTCACTAAAGGCTTCATTGCTTCATTGCATTGTTGTAGGAACTACAAGCAATACAAAAAACAAGTTTTTCTTTTATAAAAAAAAAAAAAAAAAGGAAAAAAAAAATTGACAAATATATAGACATGGTTAAAGTCTCTATGAAGGTGATAAGAAATTAGAAAAAACGGTAGAGAAAGTGTAGAACCTTTATAAAAATATTCTACAGCGATTTGCTTCAGGCAGTTTATCTCTTCACATCAGTTTTATACTACTTTATAAGGAAACTTTTAACATTAAATCCTTTTTTTTTATACCCATCACCGAAGGATGGAGGATACATTCATCATGTCGTAACGCTGTAACATCCTCGAAAGCAAGCTTCAGAGATCCTATTAAGTTTTTGATCAGCATGAAGCCAAGTCTGCCCGTTTGTGGGTGGTATGTGATATTGACACTCTCCTGATTGCAAGAGTCAAGATAACATCTTTAAATTTGATTAGAACATTGAAAGTTCAGCGTTGTATAGAAAATGAGCGAAATCGGGCACAGCACAAACCTGTGGACTTTTGCTCATCCCTCAAAAATTATGAAAGATAAAAGGCGGAAATTTTCTACCCACATAAAGTGGGCAAGTGTGTAAATTTTCTTATTTTCAATTTTTCGAATGCTTTATTATTAATCATTAAGGCAAACAAGTCAGAATGTTTAACAAAGAAACTTTGCACATTCCTCAAATGAAGATGTATTATCTGGCTAGAAATGCCTTCATTCTAAAAAAAATATAAATATGGTGGACGTCACGACATAGTGGCTTAATTTTTTCTTACCAAATACCAGCGATATGGATATCGAATAAAAGGGCTTGCAGGGTATCATGTGAAATTATGGCCGACGTCACGACATTTTTATAGTGAAGTAAAAGGTGAACGAGGAATTTGATCCTATTCACTGTTTGATGATAAGAAATAAAAGAATGCGCCACCAAAGATTTAACGGTGGTGAGTATGCGCGATTCGGCCCGAGGCGAATACAATTTTCTTATTTGATTTTATTCACTGCCAAAATATATAGACAACCGATATTCACTTTTCATTAGACGATATAATTAATGATTACAACAATACCTCAACATGTCCACATATAAATATAATATCGTTTACTATATGCTTAAATAATATAAATGCGTGACTATTTTGTAGAATCGTTAATTAGTTGTTCTTTGGCCAGACGATGTCAGCCAAAATTGTTTATTTCTTATAAAACTGAACAATAATATTACTTGAGTTAAGGTTTGCGTCGAAGTTTAAAAAAGATTTCACAAGATTATCACAAATCTTATCCATTTTATTACTTAATTTCCAAGTGGTTTAAATTTTGTCTTCAAAACATCTGATACAATGATTCCCAGAAGAATTATGTATAAAAAAATATATACATATATAATATTTATAGATTTTATATTAAATAACAATAAACATGTTGATATGTACAGAGTGACCACATAGATGTTGCCCTAGAAATGTATAAAAAATTTTCTTGTATGCTTTATAATAAAAAGGAACTTTTCTTTTTTTTTTTTTTTTTTTTAATTTTCGTACACACACACACACACACACACACACAGATATATATATATATATACATTTTCTTCTACATGCATGTAAAAATCTGATATATTGTTGTAGAAGTAGCGAGCAGCATTGTAACATGTTCTGCTTTTGTTTTCTGTGCCAACAATTTTATATACGTACATTGAAATTATAGTTTTTATATCGGTGTACGTTGGATGTTATATACAAACGTTACTTGAACTGTTGATGCTGCTTGGGCTTCTGCTGCCGCTATCACTACTGCTACTGTTATTGTTACTGCATATTGTGCTCAAGCTGTTGCTTGATGCTTGCATTTTGCTAAAGTTTCTGAGAATGTGTTGCATATACGCATAATATTTCGCAGAAGAGAAGGCCGTTATGTTATTTTATCTTATATTATGAAATTGTTTTACTGCTGGCATATATATATATATATATATATATATATACATGTTTACAGTGCGTCACTTTAAGTAAAGTAGGAACGCGTGAGAATTGTCTGAACGTGAATGTGTTTGTATTATGTGCGAAGATTTTTAATTACACAAGTAATACTGTCATAAGCAGTGTAAAAAAAATGTGAACGAAAAAAACAAGTAAGTCGTGGTCGAATCTTTTATACACGTCAACGGTATCCTAAAATAAAAAAAAACCAAAAAAAAGGAGAAGGAAAAGGAAAAGAACTAAATCTTCATACTTTACAATATCGAGTTCTTTGATAAGTTAAGGTCACTTCCACTTTTGCAAATTTGTAGGCGATTTCCTCATTTTCACCAACGGGAGAAAGTTTACCACAAATCCTACAAAATTTGCGCAAACATACGGATGGGCAGACGCGCAGACGCGCAGACGGACACGCTTAGGTGCATTCCGAATTTGAAACTGCCCGAGAATTTATATACTTTATGGTGTTCTTGCAGCACGTTTCTATGCATAATGAAGATATTAAAAATAAGTTCAACTTTGTTACAATATAAATATTGGATAGGCGTGGTCACTTTTTCCAATTTTTCTACAGATGTTATAGCATCGCCCAAAGAATATGTGTTTATTATATTGTATATTTATCTGCTCTGGTTTATGAGTAATGATGAAAAAAACAATTTTTTATTCCTTTTGAAAGACAGAGTTGTTCTGACTTCACGTAGTACTGTAGGCATATCCCTTACCTAATTTGGGCCATTTTCGATACAAAGCTGCGTGCAAGAAATTCCAATGTTTCCGAAAAACTTCAAGTCGATAGCTTTATTTTTGCGGCCAGGAGAATGTTCTCAAATGATACATAGACGGACAGACGGACAGACGTACATGCTTAAATCCATTTAAAATTTGATGCTGATCAAGAATGTATACACATTGCGTGGTTTCTGAAGTTTTCTGCTAGGCGTTGCAAACGTTTTAAGAAAATTACTATACCCGACATCCTTGGGTGATAGGTATAAGAAAGTAAAATAAAAAACTATGAGTTAAAGGGAAAGTTCTTTACGTAACACGTAGTTATGGGTTACTGTTTTTGTTTTTTGTTTTTTGTTTTTTTTTTTTTTATTAAGCAGAACATAGAGTCGTAGCAAGAAACCTTCTTAAGCTTGAAATTAATTTTTGATAGTCAATAAAACTACGCTAAGAAATTATCTTAAGTTGTTTATTAAAGTATAAATGCATCGATGATGGAAAATTTTGTTTCGATTCTTTGCGAGAATAATTCAATTTTTGTAGATTGTTTCGTAGCTGTTGTGTCTATTAATTTTTATTAAGAAGAGAGTAGAGAAAATGCAAGTCTCAACAATCGTTCAACTACAGGCTCTGAGTCTTAAAACATATTAATAAGGAAAAGTCGAAGAGGCGTATGTCCCAACGGAGCCGGGTAAAGTGACTCGCCGATTTTATTTACGTCGTGATGTTTATAAAAATAGATTTCAATGCCTTTTAATTGTTCAACGGCAATGTTTTAAGAAATAATACTTTGGCTCTAAGCTCTGAGCTTTTAATTTGAAAGTTTTTAAAGTACAAACGACGATTCTTCCTAACACCAATATTTGCAGGAGACTTACATTATAAAGATGCTGTCTGGCAGTTTTGTGCGTATTGAGACTGCCGAGTAACTTTTTAATGACCCACGTTCAAAAAGATAAGGCGTGCGCTTTCTTCCTTGTACATTGTTTGCGAAATAGATTGTTTCGGACGGTTGAACTAAAGCGCCAAAAATTTCATTTCTCCTCTTCGGCCCTGACTACATATTCGGATTTAATCAAAATTTTTTCAAGTGGAACGAAAGTTGTCCTATATGCGAAAAACCATATCTTCTTGTCGCGTCCCTCTCAAGTTTTGTACGTCGAACGGCGACGCCAAAATTTATTGCAGATATTAAAAACGCCCTCAACAATGGGTGTCGTAGCTATTCGCGGAGACTCAATTATCCGCCTTTGAAATTTCTTAAATAAATCCGCAATGCAGTCTGTGTCAGAATAATGAATTTTACCTACAGAGAGATATATTCGGGATCCTCAATATTATATGGTTACTGCAACAACACAATACCGTTATGCACAACGTGTCTGTTTGATAGAAAATTAGAAATTATATTGTAGTCAGGCAAGTGGAAATCGTGTGAATCACTCTTTCACAAGCACCGAAAATTGAGCATGTGAGGGAACACAACGAGAAACCCAAAAATATGCTATAGTTGTTGATGACTACATTTGTAGATAATTGTCTTATATATATAAATAAATATATATATATAAAATAATTATATTGATCGCTACTCGTTTAATATTTACACTAGTACATTGCATTAGTATTAGAGAGTTATGAGAAATTTAATATGTTTCCTGTAATGGATATAAAGGAATCCGTTTCTCACATAATTGCCTTTGATACTGATTAGATAAGATTATATAATTAGCGTAAAGCCTAACTAATTTTCTTCTAATTTTGTTTTAACTAATTTTGCTGCAATCAGACACAAGTCAATCTACATTAATTTTCAGTACAATGTAATCTTTAATATCCAAGCGGCTATCAATTTGAAGAAAGGCACTCTATATTCAATTTTGTATCGTCGTCCGAGAATGTAAACCTCTATGTTATTTTTATGCATTTTGGAAAAGAATGATAAAAAATGTGGTGGAGAAAGATTTCTTAGAAAATAATTCAAGATCAATACATTTTAAATCGATGGAGGTCTGATGAACAAACTAAAGCTTTCATTAGGAAATTTTTTAGCCCTTCTAACTGTCGCCTTGTGTTTTTTTTTCATTTGTTTTATTAACACCTGAACTTGCGTAATAACTAAAAAGCATCTTAAGCAAATAATAGAGAAATGTATACTTTTTAATCGAAAAACTTTTGCATTACTCTGCAAAGTTATTTATTAAAGGTTTTGCTTCGTGCTCATTTCATTTCATTTCATTTCATTTTTTTTTTTTCTTTTTTTTTTATTATCTACTTTGATTTATTTTTGCATTTTTGCAAAACCACAAAACTCCATTGCTCTCTTTTCTCTTTTCTCTTTTCTATTTTTTTTTTTTTTTTTTTGCTGCATAAGTTTAAAGTCTTAACAAACAAACAATAAGCAGTACCTGGAATTATAGAATGTTGAAACCTTAATAATGTTGCCACAAAAGTGTCGCAACGAGATAGACCGAAACAATGATAAAGCAAAAACAGAAAAGAGGGCGATGTCTCCAGAACGTCAGTCAGCGGCACGAGGTGTTCATTGTCACTTGAAAATTACATAAGTTGTTAGTAAAGTTGTCGTTGTGTATTGCTTCTTGTCTTGTTTACATAAATGTATGCGCAGCCATGAAATGAAATCAAATATAAAAGAAAGAAATCTAACTAAACTTGAACACCTAGAAAGGGAAAGATTTAAAACTTTAACGCTAAAGATATGCGAGAACTGAAGTAGCAATGGAATTAAATTGTTGTGGCATAGTAATAACGTTTGCCGGATTATGTTTATGTTCTTACTGCAGCACTTATTATTGTCGTTGCTGTTGCTGTTGCTGTTGCTGTTGCTTCTAACATCGTTAAGGCTAAGGAAATGCTTTGTGACAGGACTTGAAAAGGATATTATCTGTTAACTTCTGTAAAAAAAAAAGAAAAAGAAAAAAAAAAAATGAATAATACACGTGAAAACGTCGACATAAGGAATAGTAATTTGTAATGTTAGAAAACATTGCTACCGCAGGTATTAAGGACTCTTCTTCTGTCTTATTTTTTTATTCTTTTCTCTTTTCTCTTTTCTCTTTTTTTTTTTGTTTACTTGTTTATTAAATTATAAAAATCGCAGCAAAAAAGGTACACACACACACACACTTTGAATTTAATTTAAGATACTATATAGCCAACCATAACCATCAGATATTAATAGATCTTCTATATCGTGGATTTCTTAATTCATACAGATTGTACATCTATATGTTGTGTTATGTCTACACGCATAAGTATGCGTAGCAAAGTCAATTTATATATATATGTATTTATTTGTCCACCGCTTGAAAACGGAAAGGAGCAAATCATCAGTCAGAAGGGCCAGAGGAATAGCGAAAAAATAAACGTAGTTGAGTTGATCGGCCTATTTTGTCCGTAGGCCGATCAACTATATATATATATAATAGAATTTTTGCTGCTCTTTTATAGATGTTACAAACACAATATCAAAATTAGCATAAGCTTTTCTCGTTTAGTGTAGATATGGTACAATTATAGCAACAAAAAGAATTGTTGTTTAGCAAACTAAAGTTTCATGCCTGATGCTTCCGAGATGTGGTAACAATAACGCAACAATAGGTGTGTATTGGCAAAATTATGTCACAATTGAGGTTAAGTTCAGCAGCAACTTTATATTTGAAATTATACCAGTAAAGCCTCTCGTTACAGGATATTATTGGCCTTTGTTTGTTCAAGTATGCGAACGTGAGAAAAGAATTAGTTTCATTATTTTTGAAGTGTAGCTACAATTTGTTTGTATGCATGAGTGTTTGCATCTACATAAACATGTAAATAGATGCCTTAATGTTATGCACTCTTTTTTCGATGTTTTTTGTTTGACTTTTTTTGTTTTTTTTTTTTTTAATTTTTTCTAAAATAAAAAAAAAAAAATTTAAAATAAAATTACCTTTATTCTTAGCCTCTTGTTTATGTATATGTCGGGATGATGTAAAAGAATCAGAATTATTATGTGAAGATTTTGCTTAAGGTACTCTCTGTTATGGCAGCGGAAATCAAAACCATCTTTTTCGCCAGCAGACATTGTTGACAAACAACTGCTGCTGCTAAGACGGTTAACGCTGAAGAATTCGTTTTCTCTTTATTGGTTTCCGCATCTAATTTTTTTTCTCATTTCTTTTTTTTTTTTTTCTGCGCAAGCGAGGTGTTGTGTCATCAGGAAGGCGACAATTTCCAAGTTTATTCACATTTCAAAAATTCGAACATACACGTACACAATATATATATATATATATATATATATATGTGTGTGTGTGTGTGTGTACAGTCATGCCTACAAATATCTAAAAATCATCTAGTTGTCCAGAATAGAGCGAAGAAACTAACAAACAGGAAAATATTGAAGCTAACATAAAAGTCAGTTAAGTTAAGCAGACATTTGCGTTATAGTAGTGGTGGCAATAATAGTAGTAGTAGTTGTAGTCGTAGTGCAGGAGTTTACAAATCTATTTCAACTATGTTAGCTACTGTTATTGTTGTCTCCAATGTTATTGTTGTTACTGTTTGTTGTTGTCGCTATGCCAATGAATTGTGACACTTGCTGTTATGTAAGTTTGTTTTCTATACACAGATACATATACATATCTCCGTATTACATCTACGTACGTTCTTCATGTAATTTTACTTTTACGATTTTCTCAGCCACAATTCTAAGCGTATTTTTTTTCTTTTTTTTTTTTTTTTTTACTTATTATTTGTGTTCACACATTCATACATACATTCAAACACACGTACACGTTTAATGCACAGACCGAGTTATTTTAACTGTCATGCCTGTTGAAATTTA
Organism: Glossina fuscipes; assembly: GCF_014805625.2. NCBI lineage: Eukaryota > Metazoa > Arthropoda > Insecta > Diptera > Glossinidae > Glossina > Glossina fuscipes. The sequence continues at coordinate 47,821,570 of NW_023998415.1, read as the reverse complement.
TGTTGGGTTTTCGTTTTTTTTACTTACTTCTTCTTTTTTCTCCCCTTCTTTTTTTAACAATCAATACTATCTTAAGCCCAACTGGAGCTGATTTGAAGTATGGGGGAAAAAAAAAAACAAGTAGAGAGAGAGAGATAGAAAAACAAATGTAGAAAGTTTTTGTTTGTGTTTCGATATCGGCTTTAGATTCCCATTTGTCTTTCTACTACGATTTGATCACATATGGCATAGTGTTCATATATTGTCAGCCATTTGCTAGCAATGTGAGGCTTATGGCTTAACGTATGACAAATTCCTGTTTCCGTGTTATCAACATTTCAGTTCTTGTTTAAACACGTAACTCTTGCCTACTTTTAGTCATTTGCCTTCTTGTTTTTTACGTTTCGTGTCTGTTCATTTTGTCATTTTGCCGGTTTTGTCTGTTTAACTGTGAACATGGCTGAAGTTATTTATACCATAAAATTTTATTATGGATTTTCGTCGGCGATTTCCATTTGTATCTACTACGCAAAATCTAAGTATATATTAGGTTCGTTAACCTTTCTGCAACAATTAGATATATATATATATATATCCTAATATTTATTTGCTTGAACTACATTCAGGATTATAAAATTCATTAGAGAGAGGGAGAGAGAGAGAGAAAAGTTCCAGAATACCAATATTACCGATATTTAAACATTTTACTCTGATTACAAAAGCACACAAAATATAAATAAAAGGAAGTATTTTCAAGCTAAAGAACAGATGGACAGAACTAACCGTAAACAGCATACAATACTTTCTTTTGGTGACCTATTGATTTTTTTTTATTGCTTTTTGTTTTGTTTTTTTTTTTTTTTTGTTTTTTAATTTTCCTAACTAATACTTACCTAGGCCAGAAATGTCATATAAATAGTTTTGGGAATAGGTTTCCTCTACGGGCCAAAAGTTCAACAAAAAAAAAAAACAAATAAATAAATAAATAAATAAATAAAAATAGAATTGATTTCGTATTTCTTCAATAAACATGAATTATAAATATTTATTTTTAGTTATATCCTGTGGATAAACGTATCAGGTGTTGTGTTAGTTGAACATTTTTACTGATGCTATTTATAAAGCCACACAAAATATATTTGGAAAAGCATGTGTCAGCTGTGTTAATTGATGATACCTTCACATGCACTACTAAGCCGTAATAGTTAGTTGTTAACGCATCATTAAGAGGTTAAACCGATATTCACTTTGTCAAAACGCTTGCAAGACCAAGAATGGAATTTTAGAGGCCCTGTAAATATATCAACATCAAACTGATGTTGATATCGCGACCGTCGTATTTGTCGACCTGATCAGTAGCAAATACGGAGTCATTCAGGGCATGACTTGAGGTAAAAATCCAATTGTTGGCATTGTTTCAAAGTTGGCAAGAGCATTATCAGTTTTTGCACGCAAGTTGGTATTGTAATTATGGACTAAGACGGTCAGAAGACACGTCTACAAAAACAAATATGGTTTGTTTACTTACATTAGTCATAAACTATAAATGGTAAAAACTCGCTTTTCCATTCCATTTGCTTTTTGTTGTTTTTAAATGATTTTCTTCTCTAAGGGAGAGGCGGAGAGTATAGAAAAGTCTTTTGTAGCCTAATATAAACTTGTTTTATTCCGCTTTTAAAACGTCAATAAGCATATTGTTAATTAATTTCGAATCCAAAGTCGTTTCAAGCGGACTTGCCGTTTCTATATCTACTTTCTCAAGCACTTCCGTGCCCTCACGAGTTTCTCGGTTTACGTCTGTCACTCTCGCCGTTTTTTTTTTCGCTATACGGTCCGTTTTTGTGCTGCTTGTTTCTTTAAGTCCTTCCCCCGTTCACCTAGCCGCCAGTCTATCCTTCCGTCCGTTTCCCTCTCTCCATTCATCTTCCTATTGTTCTATTTACACTTCCATCCGCTCACTTAATCTGTTGATTGGTTAACTTACTCGCCGTATGTTTTCCGTGTTTCTGTTTTCTCTCCCTATTATAATGCAACTTCGCTTGCCTGGCTTGGTATTATTCAATTTTTTAACGTTAAGTTGGCGAAAAAAAATTTTTTTAAATAAATTTAGGTAAATATTTTTCGTAATTTTATTATTATTTATTGTACATTGTTAGCTATAAGCTGATGACGATATCGATTTGAATTTTGGCACAAATCCCGCCTAAAAAAGACGCAATAGACTGAGCTTCATACAACAACAGAATCACGAAACTCTTTTCAGTTTTGATCTATCTCGATTGATAATAACTTAGATAACAAGATGCTTACTGGGAATCAGTCATTCCGTGACGGTTTGCTTTGGTGGCGTTGGAGAAGGAATTCAGGAATGCAAACTCAAGCCATTCGATTTTCTTGACTCAGTTTAAAGAAATAACACTCAATTTAGAAGCTTTCCTAAGTAGTGTTAAAAGAGTTAATTGGTTAGCTTTTGAATAATATCCGACCTATAAATGATGGTTGCTATCACATTTATTTCTGATTTAATCATCACCTATGGAGATTAGTATTACCTTAGAGATTAAAATGTCTCCAGAGCAATTTCTTTTATATTTTTTTTATATCGAAATGTATTTGTGTATATATATATATATATATGTATGTATGTATGCATGTATGTATGTATGTATGTATGTATGTATGTATGTTATCCTCTTCCAAGATCAAAATATATATTCAATTATTGGCAGAAAGTGTAGATACGTTTCTGCTGACTTTCCCCTGAAACTGGACAAGTGTACTATTTAAGTCACCGTTTTTCCCCAAGTATTACTTTTTCGATCTCTTAGGCGGAATGTGAATCCCATATCGCAGAGCGCACAGATAGTTTTTTGTGGCCATCTGACTAAAGCATCCATTATTTGACTATCGCTGTAAAAGTGAAAATCCTGCTCGAAGAGACAATAATTCAACTAAACGAATCCGTGTTAATCCAAGTGAGTAATGTGAGCTGGTAATAGCAGGGAATGTGATATGTACCAGTTTAGTGCTATTATCGCATCCTAGTTTTGAGCAAGTTGTATTGTATGGGACCGAAATTCGTCACGTACACACAATAATGACGTTATGGCTTTTCGCCCAGATTGCATTCGTTACTGTTGGCAAAGATCCATTGTGTGTGAAGGAATAAAGCTTGATATATCATGTCCAGATGACATCCTACTCGCAAGCCAGACTGCTATAAATGTTCAGCTTTACGGTCAATGTTAACGATGGATGCTCATCACTATTATCTGGGCTTTGGGCTGCTCACAATTTCATTCAACAGTGCTTACCTTCGATTTGTGCACGAAAAGCTAACTTTTCTGACTTTGTTTCCTTTGTCTTTCCCAACCTCATTCAAAGATACCAGAGCAAGTATGTTGCCTTCTTATTACGACAATTTGAACTATTGCTGGTTTTATGCTGCCAATTATAAACGTGGAAATTAAAAGAGATTTAAATTTTTCATATGCTTACCGCCTTGAAAATATATATAATATGTGTTATGCTCCGCAAATAAAATCTTCTTTAAGCAGATACACAGTCTCATAAATGGAAATTTCACAAAAATAAATATTTATTTTTGCTTATTATTATTTTGTAGAAAGGAAAGAACAAATTAAAATTGATAGAAACTCGTAGGTCTTCAAAAAAAAAAAAGAGTAAATTATTTATTTATTGACATATGCGTGCGAATGACTGCCAATGTACATGAAGAAGTACATTAACAAAGCGTATTAATAGAAAGATCTTATAAGTCGGCTGTGATAATTCGGTTGCTAAGTGATAAAACCACACTTTTAATTTAAATCAATAACATTTTCAATTAATATTATTACTATTCGTCATATTTCGACTCTTCTCGTTAAGCTTTTTCCGTACACATGTAAAATTCAATATAATTATTAATAATAACGAGAAATATATTAAAATATTTTGACTTGTGCTAGCAACATGACTATGAATATATGTGTGTGCATATATACGTGAAGGTTGTACCTATAACTATATATATATTTGGTTATATTCAGATTCTTCTAATATAATGATGTAGTTAACATTTTTGAATACTAATTGCATTTCATAAGAAATCCTAAATATCGCAAAAAGCCTAAAACGTTCATTAACAAAATCAACATGAAAATAAGTGAGGAAACCAAGTAAGCAAGCAAACAAGCAAGCAAGCAAGCAAGCAAGCAAGTAAACAATCAAGTAGCCAAGTAAGCAGACAAACACGCAGGAACGCAGCCATTTACTTGCTAGCTAGCTAGCTAGCTAGCTAGTCAGTAAAATTAATATACTCAACTCGTACATAATGTGTATATGAGCATATAAATATATATAAAATATTTGTGCGTTTATTTATGCATATATCTCTTAACATATGTACATAAATATTTACATGGACGTAAATATCTTTACATTAGGGCTTATGCTCATGAGTTTGTATATAACATTGTAAGTCCAAATTGCATACTAAATTGCTAAATTACTTTAAATAGTATTCAATGTACTTCATATACTATTATATAAGTTTTATGTTTACGGGTGCGGCTACATAATTACATACAAATAATCCTGCATAAAAATGTTCACATTTATGTCAGTAGGCATGTATGTATGTATGTATACGTATGTGTGTAACGAATTGAAATTCAGTTTTCAAATTTACTATAATAATAATTTCTTCGCTCACATTTATGAAATGGCAAAGCTTTCTTAAACAGAAACTGCAGCATTGTGTAAATATTTAAATCTAAAAACGTCTAACTATAATGGATGTTGTTGATGTGCATGTTTGCGTATAAGCGAGTTTGCACATGGCCGTGTGTTCTGCAAACACACATATATATATATACTTGTACAGTTTATAAAGCAGCAAACATCAAAAGAATTTTTTATATGCATATATAAAGTCTAAGCAATATATTCACATTTGCAAAAGAATCAACCAATTGTTTCAGATTCGATTACATAGAAAATTAATAACACATGTTAAACAATAACGAGAGCAACAACAATAAGTATTACGATAACTATGGCATCAAAATTGCAGGAAAATTTATTGAAAACTTTAGTTATGGATTTCGCACACATAAATCATTTGCCAGCACACAAACACAACACACATACGCATTTATGTATGCATGAATGTACTCATACACCGATATCTGGACTTGCAAAAATAAATATGTATATACAGCATACAGTATTTTTTTCTTAGTTGAATACTGAAAAATCTATTTTTTGCCTTCTTTTGTTTGCACTTAATTGAATGATCTTTTTTTTCTTCTTCTTCTTCTTCTTCTTCTTCGCCTTCGATTCTATGATCTATTTCATTAGGCGGAAGAAAGTAACATTTACGCAAAAAGTGAAATAGTTTCGTAGCGTAATGAGACGATTGCTTTTTGGGTTAGCAACGACTTTTTGCATTAATGAATACATTTACAATATTGGGATATATTTACTTTTATTTTAAGTTCATTATCTCAAGCATTGCATTCCTTTCCGACATATTATATAATAATTGTTTGTTCCGCTTATCTTACTATAAAATTTGTATTCGATATTAAAGCGTACCATATGTGCTTGTATTGTTTGCAAGTTATTGAAAAAGGCATTCGAGATGCGTCTCTTTAGATACTATGTAAAGGAGTAAAGTTAAATTATCAAAAATTCCATTAATCGGTAACAACAATATCGTATCGTATCATATCAGGTCGTTTCGAAATCATGCAACTTGGTAAAATTATTTAGAAGGAATTGTAAATCAACTAACTCCAAATTTTAACTGAAAAAAAAAATTCAAAAATTATTAGTTTTCTGTAAAAGAGTTTTTGAGCCACCGCCGTTGAATTTTCTATTTCACCCAATGAAAGTTACGATAGACAAGCTCACAACAAGTTTGTTCTTCCAGAGATCGCTTAGGCTTCTGAAAACGAAACTGAAATGATTTTGCCGGACGGACAGACTCGCACATGGGTATTGATAAGAATCTATACATGCCGGGTGCGTTCTCTAATGCCTTTTTCAACAAGTTCGAAACGATTCTGAAAGTGTGAAAATCATTCCCCTAACTAGAAAATTCATTCCGTTGCTTCCTATTACGTGTAAACTATCTGACGGAAATGCAGTGCTTAAGAAGATAATGAACTTAAAATAAAACCAATGTAAGGAGTTGTTGCTGCCTGAGAAAGCAAACGTTCCGTTGTGTCGATAGTCTTAGTTGCTAGTACTCATCCCAATTTATTTCTATTTAATAATGATAATAACAATAATGATATTTCGTCTCATGGGCGCGCTGCTTTCTCTTAGCAAGTATTGATCATGCGGTCATAAGATGCAAACCAGCCTCGGTGATTGCTATCACGAAATGCTTCTAACGATCATCGTTTATTTTAAGCAGGGTTTGGTACATGCCTCATAAAGCCAATATTTCTGTGATTTGTAAACTTGAATTTAACAAATGAAGTCGCTGATGCTGACTGATTCTTTAAAAATGAAAAAAACTTTACTTGCCACCAACAAGATTGTAAGGCAAATTACCTAGCGAATGGATCAGCGTTATCATCGTAACCGATCTTAAAAAAATTAAAAAAAAAAAAAAAAAAAATGAAAAGATCGTTGTGCTGTCAAGTTGAGTTAGACAAGTTCACGCGTTTGTCTCTCTTCTGCAATGAGGATTGTGCTCGCTACACTCTGTCTAGATGGTAAAATTTAGCGCGCTACCCCACACTCCGTATTTACTACGCGTTAGAACTTTTACTATTCCTACTACTATTATCACTACTGTCACTACTACTAATACTAGTACTAGTACTTCTACCAGCCAGCGTTCAAACAAATTGAAATAGAAGAAGACGAAGAATATTTCTGGAGTATTTTTGCTTTCTATTTTGATATTTTAAAGTTGCCGCATTCACTTCCCGGGAAGTGAAAATTTGGTTTCGCGAATAAAATCGCGGATGACCTGGCGGCAAGACAAGATTAAAACCGCCTTGACTGTTGATGCGAAATGTGAATGCTTAGAATACAAACAAAATGGGTGACACAAATGGTAAACAACATGGTTTATGGTCTAGGGACAATACCACACTACTACTGTTTTTACCATTTTTTACTAATATTAGTACATTTGAATACTGTGGCTGCGTTTTACTACTTTTACCGCCACGATTCAGGCATTTTCCAATCAATGATGTACGGCATCGCGGAGCAGCAAAAATGAATATTTCTATGAATGAAAGGATGAGCTTTTTCGCTTGACATGTAACTAATGCATTATCGAAAAGATTTGACAAACTGAGGACTAGCGATCCGACAACTAATTTGCAACTATTTCTTCCACAAGACGTCTCTCATTTTCACAAGAAGAGAAGAACATACATATCCTTTGAATTTAAATTCAATATATTTTTGTGGCAAATAAATCAATGCGTTTCTTGTACAAAGAATAACATAGATAAGCCCTTGCTAGCTACCAAACAGTTCGTTTCTGTTCGGATTTCGATCCAGCGACGAGGTGAGCGCCGGCCGTTAAAGGAAACTAAATAAAAAGTACTGCTATTCGCAAATCATGATAAGTATTTATTTCGCAAATGAAAAAAGCAAAAAAAAGCATTGAATATACTCTCATATATCAATAAATGTGTATATGTGTATGCGTACGTACGTGCGGCTAAGATTATAACATAAAAATGTATATTGTTTGTAAATTTATAAAAATTTGATTTTTGAAATTTCGGCCTTTATTTTCTGAATTTCATATTTCTTCTCCTTTCACTTACTTAGTCAAACACACACATGCAAATATGCAAAATTTATTCATTTGGCTTTCATATTTGATTTTTTGCTGTTACTTAAAATCTTTTGCCAACAACGTATGAACTTTCAACAGTACAGAATTTAATTGTTATACTCTATGCTCCTCTTAACGTTGCATATCCGTTATATTTACGTTCATATATATATATAAATAAAATAATTTTACTACAATTTTTTTAAAGTCGAATATGTTTTTGTTTTTGTTTTTCTTCCTACATATTTGAAATGTTAAGCTGCTTTAATTGCTTTTGGATTTTACTTAGGAGATAATCTTTGAAAATTTATGATATTTTTCTAAGAAATTCATTCATTTTTATTTACAGCATTTTTTTGCCATACTGACTCGGACAATTAAGAAATAGGAAAAGAAACAAAACAAAAAAAAAGCAAAAAAAGAAAAAGTGAAACAGAAAAGAAAGCAAATGTTTATTCAAATATGTAAATATAACAGAGAGAGAGAGAGAGAGAGAGAGAGAGAGAAAAGAAAGCACACATAAAATTTAAATTATTGAAGTCATAAATTATATTATTTAAGAGCGCACACATACATTTACAAAAATAAAGGTATTAGATAAGCTTCTACTTTCTCCGTACAGTAAACGATGATGAAATTAATAGTTGAATAACTTAGAAGAGAGATTATTCTCTCTATGACTTTTTGTCTCAATTCATTGATGGATTTTTTTCTTTCCTTTTTGATTGAAAGAAGTCTTCATTGTTGGAAATAGAACTAAAAAAATTATGTGTCTTGAATTTATGTGTCCCGGAATACGCTCAGCCCTTTCATGATTAAGAGATAAAATCATTTTGCTTTTATTAAAAACATAAGGAACTTTTTCCTTTTTGGCTTAAGAAAATTTGCGCAAAATTTATTAATATCCAGATGCGTGTATACGAAAGTGTATGTATCCCATCAAAGAAATACAAATTAGAAATACAAATGAGTTCTGTTCGTTCTGTTCGAAGAGTGAACGTATGCAGAGAGGGCTGCAATACTGTGATTATTAAGAAAACTATGGCTTCTTCATTTCAAATCGTACGTCAGGATATTAATTAACATACTAAAGCGTATACAACATCATTTCCTGGAACCTTTGAATAGGTGCAGTTCTGTGCCACAAAGAAAAAACTTTAGTTGCTTAATTTGAAGGCATGACCTTACCACACTCCTGGAAGTGATGAGCACGGAATATATTATTATTTAAGAAAAGAGTCAAAATAACTGTGACGTAGAGTAGATGAGCCATTAACATTGAGTTTAAAACTCGTCGGAATCGCGTTAGAGACGATCTGCTGGGCGTGGTAAACCATCAATCATTAAGACGGGATGCCAACAATAGTCGATGCAAAATTGCGACAAAAAGTGGGCATGGTATGGCAAAAGCCAGGATAATGTGAATTTGCGATAGGAAGAAAAGGCGGACTCATGTTGCAAAACTCGCTCACGAAATGCTTACACTAAACATCTATAATGTCTTGCTGTTCTTCATGCTATTATCAGCAGACGTTACTACCTCTGATTAACGCAAATTTCGATAGGTGACTTATTGTATATTCGAACGGTGCCGATTCTTTTGTGGATAGCCTAAAAAGGCGTAACAAATTGGAAATGCGAGAGTTGGCTGAAAGTTGGGAAATAATATTAGCCTTCGATGGCCAATATTGGATGAATTTTTCACTATAAAAAAGCGAACCAAACTAATGCATGTCCGCATTAAATGAAAAATTCTCGTCGCAATTTTTAAGAGGAAAATAGAATAGCTACGGTATGGTCTACGGGATTACGAGTTCAATCCAGACATATGGAGGTAATTCGTACTTCTTTACTAAACAGCAGATGCACCATACAATTGATTTAATTGGCTTTGAATTGCTCTTTGTATATGTCAACTTGAGATTTACGCTAAACATATGTATGCTGATATTCCGAAAATGGACAATTTGGGTCATTTAAGATTTCACACCCTTCCTCCAATCACTGTTCCATATCATTCTTAAACATTTAAGGAGTCATTCAGTGCAAAGAAACCCAAAGTAATATTATCACTTAAGTCATTTATTATGGATAATTAATCTCTCTATTAGCGGACACCATGAGTTAATATTTTTCAGGAATAAAAAAGACACAAATTGTTTTCGATGCGCCCTACGTGTTTCAATTCTCGCCAGTAACTTTTTTATAGCACGTTTGAACATGTAGTGTGTGTCTTACATTTTATTATGTAGATTGTGTGTATTAAAAGTGTTGGATAGCGTGCAATATATTGAGAAAATTTAAACCATCACTTTCTGATATTCGTACGTAAGCCGACCAGAATCCAAAAAAAAAAAAATAAAAATAAATAAAAAATCATGAAGATGGAGCTGAATATAAATTTGTTTGTCCTAGACGTACTTTCGAAACCGTGTTGATAAATTGACTCCGGTACTTGTAACAATCGAAAGCGTATATATACGCTTTATAGACGCGTGTAGTAGTAGTTCATGTAGTTCATGTGGTAACTTTTAGCAAATCTTACCTTCCCCCTACGATGGATATAATAAGGCTCCCATTTACGAGCTGTTTGAAATTCCTAAAATCACGTGTTTACGATTCAATGAACAGTGCATATATTTTTTTCACCATTTCCAAACGGCAGCAATCTCTCCTATTAAGTTTGACATTGTTTTCCAATATGCATTGCACAGTATACGTAAGCTCTGTTAATTATTTTCCTTTGTGAAATTAAATATTACATACATTGGATGCATATATATCCGCAAATATATTACACTTAAGTCAATTGAAAGAATTAATTAAAACTATCATCAGTTTCATAAAAAAAAAGAAGCAAAAACAAAAAAAATTCGTTTGAGCAGCAATAATTAAATTCATTTTAATAAATATGAGAATACATAGAGAAAGCCGCAGAAAAAAGTTCAAAAATGGAGAAAAAGTCACAAACACATTCCTACCATAGAATAAAAATTGTTTTTAATTTGACCATTTTTCTGTTTTTGAGCTGCAGCCAAACCGCTGCACCGACCGACCGTATGCCGGCCATATCAAATCAATGATTAAATGAAAAACAACAAGTAACTAACGAAAGCATTATTTAAAATAAAAAAAAAACAAAAAAAAAGAAAATGCGCAGAAATACAAAAAAAAAAAAAAAAACCTCTACAACAAAATTATTTAACCAACAATATAAAACATGGAATATTTAGCCGTTTACGAATTAATTAAATTTCAAACAGCGAGCGAAATAAAATAAAAATTGAAATAAAATGTTTATAATTAAATAGAGATTAGCCAGCAGACGGGAAGAGAATGCCATACGAGAATAAGAACGGTATGCATTGAAAAGCCAACCCACGCGAAACTTCAACCAGTAAACTTAATTATTTAAGTATAATATTAATGCACAGTAACTTGTTTTTGTTTACGCCTTTTTTCGTTGGTCTTCGCTGGTAGAAGAGAATGAAAATAAACCAATTTAATGTGAAAATATTATATTCGCTGGCTTCGCTTAACACTTAATAAATGTTTGATATTTCGCTCTCTTTCGCTATTTTTTCTCGACTACTACTCGACTACACTCAACATTATTTCAATGCATATCATATATGAACGTATACACAATTACTTTCGATTTTAAAGATTATAGGATTTAGGTTTTTGACACTTTATTTTGAACCAAAAATGCAGTCTATTGTTTTTTGTTTTTTCCAACTTTTTGTACTTTTCACTTTGTTATTTTGTTTGCATTGTATTGTGTTATTAGTGTTTTTAGAACTAATATTTACCAAACTGATTAAAGCAAATATGAATTTGTTTTTGCTATTCTTTGGTTTTGTCAAAAAAAGAACCGGGAATGATTTGAACGAAATAAACTCTTTTTGTTTTTGTTTTATTGAATTGGAGAAAAATGGAGAAATTAAGAGAGAGAAGTAGAGAGGATAGAAAAATACATTCATACAGTACACGTAAGTGTAAGTGCCTTGAAAGTCCGTCTTGGGAAAACTGTTTTTACCATCTAATGCTTAGTAACAGTTTTTTGCTTAGTGTCTATGTGAATTTGTTGCTGTTTGAACTACACATAGCAGTAGTTTGCATCGGTACGGCTGTCCATTACGGGCCCGATTACATTTCATAAGAAACTGAGCTAATGAGTGTCTCTCTAGCTGTTACAAGCGGAACGATAAATGTAATAACCATCCTGTCAGCCTTGTGCCTTAACTCGGTACTTAATGGTACTCAATCAATTGCAGCGACTATGGCAAATTTGTGACAAAGATTGTCTGCGAACGTCTACGCGCATAAATAACGCATAGTATTTATATTTCCATCATTTAACGTGTATTCAAATTATTTCTTACTATAATAGTTCATTAGAAGGTAACGTCTGCAACGACCTTATAAGCCAAAAACACAAAACATATTTTCAACAATGTCTTTTGAAAGGACAATATAATATCAGGAAATTATTAACGAAAGCGGAATCCCTTTCGTTGCGTGTACGTTAATCTCATGACCTCACCAACCCTTGGTTTAGCTGGTGTAAATGTCCAAATAAAAAACGGCCACTAGCTGTCGCAATACTTAGGGAACATGAAGAACAGCGATTTTTGGTGATTGACGAGAATTCGAGCGAGAAAATTTAATCATTTGTGAATAGCATTATTACTCTACATTACAATTCGTACAATACTGTTTTAAATTAAAAGAATAAAAATGGTTAAAGCTCTGATAAGCGCGGCTTTCAATAAGCGAGCGCGTTTAAAGTTCCGAGAATCTACACATTACTGCGCAACTTACTCAGCTGAGAGCAATGGTAACAGAAGACGACATTTTTGAATTATTTACAATTTTCCCACGTTCACCATGAGCGTCGTATGTCATTTTTCATAATTTAGGGATGATTGCTGCTAATAAAAGAAACAATTATGATAGTTTTAATATTTAGCCCTTAATGCAATTACCGCGTGAACAAACGACTTTTAAATTATGAATTTTCTCGGTCGAAGCAATAAAAACTTCAGGTATTTTATGGTCAATGGGTTGTGAAAACTAAATAATGTTTCAATTTCGTATTTGCCGAAAACATGTGAATACGAGAAACGGTTTTGAAAGCATTCGCTTCAAAATTTTTATTTATTTATTTATTTATTTATTTATTTTATTCCATTTATACTAGAAACTCAACTAAACAAATAACAGTCGAGTTCAATAGGTTCTTAATGCAAAACTAATATTAATTAACAATAAAATTGAGTATAAGCATAATAAAACAAATAAGAAGAAAAAAAAAAAGAAAAAGAAAAAAGAAAAAAAAGCATGTACACTATCAGCATAGGAGCACACTTACAACCGGTACAGGACCAAATTGCAAATGAACCCCTAAACCATCGCAAACATGCATAAGCCTGGCAACCGATAATAAATTGACAATAATTCACTTTCGAAACGTAACGACTTTTTAAGGACAAAAGCTAGTTTAAATACGACATAGGTAAATCGCGCGTATTAAGCAATGTTGCTTTAATGGACTTTAAAGAGTCCGATAACGAGAATAAGTGGTAGACGTCATTTAGGTTCTTGCAAACGACTCTGAGCGGATTGAACAGCTCATAATTAAATTTACACTGATTAAGCTTAACCAAGATAAAATGCCTAGAGAAGCGGTTAGGGACATTAAAGCTTATTTCACCAAGTAAAGAAGGCGAGTCAATAGCACCATTTATTACTTTAATTAGAAAGGAAACGCCAAGAACAAATCTACGTTTCTCAAGAGACGGTAGGGACAGCAGAAGCAACCTATTTTCATACGGAAGAAGAGAGGCAATCGGATCCCAACCCAAATTTCTAAGGGCAAACAGCAAGAATTGCTTTTGAACAGATTCAATTGAATCTACGTAGCACCTATATGAAGGAGAACACACAACTGAGGCATACTCGAGTATGGGTCTAACCAAACACATGTACAGCCTTTTCGTAATGTAGGGATCATCAAGCTCTTTGGACCACCTTTTTATAAAACCAAGCGCGGACCTAGCTTTGCTAATCGAAAGCTCAATATGCAAGTTAAAACGTAACCTATGGTCAAATAGAACGCCTAAATCTGTAATCGAATCGACGTCCTCCAACTTATGCGAATCTATGAAATACTGAGTAATGAATGACTTTCTTCTTGAGAATGAAAGCTTCTTACATTTACTCAGATTTAGTTTCAGGAGATTCAAAGAGCACCATACAACAAAATTATCCAAATCACCTTGAAGCTGATGTGATTGCGATTCAATAGAGAAGGAAGAAAACAGTTTCACATCATCAGCATACATTAAGATCTGGCTGGAATTAACCACCGATGGGAGATCGTTAATGTATAAACTAAATAAAATGGGACCTAAGTGAGTTCCTTGAGGTACGCCAGACATAACGGGGAATTCATCCGAGCTAATGGAGTTAAACAAAACTCTGAAGGATCTATTGTGCAGATAAGAGCTTATCCATTTCACTAAGTAGGGTGGGAAACCAGAGACTTGGAGTTTAAAGATAAGTAGTCTATGGTTAACCATATCAAATGCTTTGCTTAAATCAGTGTAAATAACATCTGTGCGAGAGCCACTAGAAAAAGCCTTGAAAACATGACAGGTAAACTCTAACAAGTTGGTGACTGTAGATCGCCCTTTCCGAAAGCCGTGCTGGTGCGGAGAAATATACGAATTAATGGCAAAGGCCAAATGCTGAGTCACAATACACTCGAACAACTTGGGCAAGACACTCAACTTGGCTATGCCTCTGTAGTTCTCAACAAATTGTCTACTTCCACTCTTGTGGATAGGAATAAGGAAACTACTCTTCCAACATGAAGGGAAAACACCTGAACACAAGGACATGTTAAAAATTTTTGAGATCACACCACACAACTCGACAGCGCAAGATTTAAGTACACATGATGGAATTCCATCAGGTCCAGGCGAAAAAATGTATTTTAGAGAACTCAACCCTTTGAAAACATCATCTTCCGAAATAACCAAGTTAGGTATTGAAACCGAGTTAGTTATAGGATATGGGTAGTTTGCTGATAAATCGAAATTAGCTATCGAAAAGTTTCGTCGAAAATACTCAGCAAATAGATTTGAGATTTCAAAATCATCCGAGGAACCAGAGCCATTAAAAGAAAGATGAGAGGGATATGCGGAAATTTTTCTTTTAGAGTTAACAAATTTAAAGAAGAATTTGGGATTAGCAAACAGAGAGGATTTAATGAACTGAAGGTATCTGCAGTAATAATGATGGTTGAGGGAGTTAAATCTATGCCTCGCCACCGAGTAAGCGACATAGTCGAGCGCAGAGCCACTTTTCGAATATTTTTTGAATAGCGAGTTTTTTCTATTCTTGTGATATTTCATTGTCTTATTAAACCACGGGGGACATCTGCTTCGAGGTCGACAATGCTTGATCGGAACAGATGCAGCAATAGCTAGACTTAATGTATTGTAGAACGATGGCAATAAGCTTTCAATATTACCGGTTGAGAAATCAAGCGTCAGATGTGAAAGACGATGTTTTAGTAATACAATATTGATTTTATGAAAATCATAATAATTATTTAAAAAAGTTTGAGTTGGCACATTAAGGCATTTCAACAAACCATCATTAATATGATGAAAGGAAATGCATATTGATGGATGATAAGGATCCTCAGGTAAACTAAAAGGTGGACAACGATTTACGTAAATCTCGGGAAAATTGGCAAAGCAGAGATCAAGCAGTCTACCATTACAATTAGGGGTACGATTATATTGACCCAAATTATGATCAAACAATTCATTAAAGAACACAACAGCCCTATCAGACGTTGAAGTAGGAACCAAACAGCCAGAATTATCAGTGTTACACCAAGTGACTTGAGGCAAATTGAAGTCACCCAATGCAACGACCAAATCGGTGGGTCTAGACCGCTTGGCCACATCACAAATGAGGGCAGCGTGTTTCCTGTAAATGGAGATATCAGAATTTGGGGGAATATAGGAGCAGATCATAAATAGATGTTTATCAGGCATATTCGCACGAATAGCGATAAATTCAACGTCAGGAGAAGTGGGAAATTCAATTAAATTGGACGGGACTGACGCAGATATGGCAATTAATACACCACCACCAATGCGATTTACTCGATCATTTCTAAACACTTGGAAAGAATTATGAAAAAGTTCCGACGAATGTAGATCGGGTTTTAGCCAAGTTTCAGTAAAGGCCAAACAGAAAAATTCCGTGCTCACTGAATTTAGAAAAGTGGAACGAATTTTCGAATTTAGGCCCCTAACATTTTGATAAATGAGAGATAGTGGGCCTGAAGAAACAATTAGTTTTTTGAAGGCGACAAGACTATTGCCTTGGTATTACGAGGACGATCACGAGGGATAAATTCCTTAATTAAGGATCCTACTGGCCACAGTGATTTGTTTAACAACATATCACTGTTTTCAGTCGGAACTAGGATTTCAAAAGAGGAGATTGCCCTAGCTTGAGAAGGAGCCATTTTGAAGATGCTAACACGCTTTAAGTTGACTGATGGGACTTTCGTCGCCAGATAACCTTTTATGTTATCCACCGATGTTTCAGGTGCCAGTCTTGACACAAATATTGCTTTTCTGGGAGGAACTGCCGTCAAGCAAATGTCATTATTTGGAACAGGAGGGGAGTTCACAGTAGGAGAGTTTCGAGTTGGGGAAAATATAGATGGGGTTATCGCCCTTGTACCGGCAGCTTGTGAGACTTGCCCAGTCTGGTGACCAGCATTCGCACGCGAACAGCCAGGAGGAGAGGATGACTTATTTTTCTCTTCATCACTTTTAAGCGATGGCACTTGATTAGAGTGAGTGGCGGCTCTGGGCGGAGATACCCTTGCCAATTCAGCGTAGCTTAAAACCGATGGACTTGCCGGTTTGTTTGTAACTGTTTTGCTACCAACCGACTCAGCAATATCGGAAACATTACTATCCATTTTAGAGTTAGAGGGAGCGGTAACTTGTACCAACGAATTAGATTTGGAGAAAGCCAGAGGTGACGTCCTACACGCTACGCTACGAGTAGAAGATGAGTGTCCAATAAAGCGACACTCATCAAACCTAGACTTAATGAGCTCAAACTTTTCCCACAAGGAGCCGAGATTTCTACTCAATTCCGAGAAACCATAACGGGTCTCCGTGAAAAGTTTATAAAAATCAATGTCCCGCTGCCTACAGTCAGGACATGACCATCTTAAGCCTTTAGCCGGATCAGCGACTGCGTCAGCAGCACGGCCGAGAATACCGGCACACTTTGCATGACCAAAGCGCTCGCAGAGCCAACAAGAAACGAATCTATCAGAATCCGGGCCTGATTTCGCCCGACAAGGTGTATATAAACACTCCATGTCCTGCCAAAAAGACAGTTGTTGATTATGGAGAACAGACACACAAATCACTAAAAAAAATCCTGAACATAAAAATTTATCAACCAATTTGTGCAAAACTTCTATGTTAGGTTGACACTGTAACGAGAGATCACTGGCAACACAAACTCCAAACAGTAAAAAAATAACAGAGAAAAAGAGAGAAAACAAAAAAAAAAAAGAGAGATTTTTATCAGAGCTCAAAATTTTTGTTTGCAAAAATCAACTGAATCAAATGAAAGCGTAAAAGAAAAATATTTCTTTTACTTTGAATTCACTCACTTTCTTCTCAAAGAATATTATAAAATCACACACTATAAGGCAGAATAGCCACGAAATTCAACAAAAAAAAATTGAAATTTTAATTGCCGACACAAAAAATATACGACTATACCGCGCGACAAAGTTGCCTATGTATTTGTTATATTCGTTTTCAAAATAAATCATGGTTTGTTGACAGAATTTTTCCATTGCACATAGCACATAGCTAGGAAAACAATTTAGCTTCTACTCTATTCGCCGCAAATTGTTAATGCTCTTCCTTTTTCTCCGTCTCCGTATTTGATACAAAAAAGCAGAAGAAAAAAAAAAAAAACAAAAAACAAACAAAAATAAGAAAAAAAAGGAATAGTTTTAAGCCCAAAGAAAAAAAAAAAAAAAAAAAAAAAAATAAAAATAATAATAAATTAAAAAATAAAACAAAAACCTCAAATCCCAAACGAATGCATTTACAAATTGCATTTCATTAAATAAATGTATGCTGGCCTCTTTAAAAACACAACACTAGCAAAAGAATATTTTAAGGACATAAGTACTAAAAAGTAAAGAAAAAAAAACCGAACGAACGAACGAACGAACGAACGAACCAAAATAGAAAATAAAAGCATTTGCAAGGAGCAAGAATTGTAAAAAAAAGTTTTGCGCGCCAACATGGAATTGGGTCACAAAATAACTACAATAACCTCAAAAATGTTGCAGGAAAACTGCACAACAAATAACAAAACAAAAGATTCAGTTTAGCAAAAGATGTTGCTTAGATACACACACACACACACACACACACACACACACATAAATGCGCACATACAAAATATATGCACACAACATAACAATCATTTTAACAACATGCGTTGTTGGCACACTTGCCATGAATGCACGGCGGCGAAAAAAAATCGCCTACTACGCTGTTTTATTCTCTTTTACTTTCCCTGAACTTGTTTTTGCGTTTTACTAAATCTGACGTTTTTTTTTTTTAGTTTATTTTAACGCTAAGCCCAAATAACGGAACGCAAAATAGAAATAAACAGAACAACAAGCAAATTCTGCACTCAATTTCAGGTTGAATGTGAAATACCACCTACCCACCCACCTACCTACCTACCATTGTTTAAGACTTTAAGGTAACATATTTCCGATATTAATTTTCAACGCAATTGTAAACGCGACATGTAATGTTGCTAAGGATAAGTTTAAAAAACAAAAAAAACAAAAAACGAAAGTGAAATGAAAAATTTTATTGTTCTATTTCCACGATCTCCCGGGTAGATGTTTGTTTGCTTTTTAATCGAATCGATTCAGAGATTCCGCGAAACATATACCCATGCATGCCTTCGACTGATTGCTGTCGTTTTGTAACTAGTAAGATATATATATATATATACTAAATGGTAGTTGTAGATTCTCTGCTTCTTTCCAAGCTTGAAGAATTTCAATAGAAGGCAGGCATATAGACAAACAAACAGATAGGCAATCACATACGACGATACCAAACCTGTGACTAACATTGATTGAAATTGGCAATAGCATCAGAATTTTCAGATAACTAAAGAATAGAGTGTTTATGTAGTAGATGCTCTTGCTTTATGCAGTTGCTTTAGGCCTTGCAGAAGAAAGCATTAATACGATATACCGCCAGCATCTCCTGGTGCTGTTTATAAAAATTCCAGTTAAAATGATACTCAAAAAACTTTTTGCTTTAAATAAAGCAAAATAAAAAAAAAAAAATAAAATCACAAACCTCGCTATCAAACAAAAAAAAAAAAAGCGAAGAATCCACATGGAAAAGGAAGCGACTAAGCAACCGAACAGCATGGTGACAGCTGGGGCACAGCTTTCAAATGGAATACAAGTGCTGAAATTAGTTGTTGTTTGAGTTGCTGTTTTATGTTCCTTGGCTTTTGTTTTTGTTACTGCTTCCTGTTAGTTTTTTTATTCTCTTATTTTATTTCATTTTTTTTTTTTTTGCTTTTTTTTAGTTATCTGCAGACAGTACTGTCGGCAATGTTTCAGTTCAGTTTCAGTGGAGCTTAAAAGCAGAAAAAAGAAAGTAATACGAAACAAATTTAATTTTTTTTTTTTGTCATAAAACTAAAATAAACTATTTTCATTCTATTCTCACTATGTTTACAAAATTTTTTAAACAACTCTTCCGAAACTATGATTTAATAAAGAGTGCAATCGTATCCCAAAAACAACGCACGTGGACGATTTGTCTTCTACTAAAAATGTACCTGGGAAAAAAATAAAGCTACTTAACTTACACAAAAGCAGCGACTTTCAAAATTGGTTGTAATTTTGACCTTCTCTTTGCGAGTTAAACTGATGTAAGTGTGGATGATTGAAAATAATGGGACCATTCGATTCTCCCCCCCCCCCCCCCCCTACCCCCGAAGGGGTAAAAAGAATTATGACTATTGTCTGCTGATTTTAAACTTGATCGTACGCACGCCAATATAACGTCAAGAAATTGTGGTTAGATCAGATAGTTGGACTTAAAAAAATTGCATGGTACTATTGTACGGGATAGTTGATGCCTTAAATGTATCAAAAGGCGGTGTACAACAGTGCGTGTCGTGTCACAAATCGACATCGAAGAACATTGACAAAATTTGCATGGATTACGTTTCGCTGCATCCGACATCCATCATAGTCTTCAAATCTGACCCCAAACGACTATTATTTATTTAAAATCGTTGACATAGCGGAAAAGAATTAGATCAAAATACCAGATCATGGCTGAGACTCAAACGTATTTTAAAGACCTTGGAAAAGAGGCATCGCATTGTTGGAGAAGTGTTAAACTGAACTTGTCTCTCTTGAAGGAAACTATATTGAGAGAGATGAGTCAAGTCGAATTTCGGACAAAAATAATCAAGTTGTTACTTAGTCCCGGAACTTATTGACTAAAATATTACATCCTATGTCCAAAGAAAGAGGTCTCAATCTAGCATAAACATTTTTTTACAAAGACATCTTTTATTTTTAAATCTGATTCGTATTCATTCTGTCGTTTATTTCTCAAACAATTTTTACTTACAAGGCTTGCAGGCTCTATTTGTTGGGATTGTATGGGATTTGTCAAATTCTTGTAAACCCCAAGTTCATATCCAGCACGAATCTTATAAGAAACTTTATATCAAACCATTGAATATCAACTGCCATGAAATTTCCAAATTGGGCGGAAAAACTGATGCGCTTCAGAAAACGCCTTTTATTAGCGAATATTACCAGGGAACTCATACGTTGTTATAGAGATGACTGGGAATAACTAGCGATGAATAATAATAAAAAAAAAAAACTTTTCAATTTAAATATTATATTCGCTGACCAAGCGCAGCTGTTTAGCCTTCTATCTGTTTGTTTCCTTATCCATCTGCTCGAATCAATATTGCAACCGAAAAGCTTTGTCATAACAGATAAGTTTGGAATTATATTTCCTTTTCGCATTTCGTTCGAGATTAATCTGTGTGTGTCTCTGTGTGTCTCTGTGTGTGTATGCCTGTTTTTCTACACGAGACATATGTAGTACAACGTATAGTGATGATGCCAGCGGTGACGGTAGTTATTATGTATTAAATGGTTTTTTTTTTTTTTTTTTTTTTTTTTTTTTTTTTTTTTTTTTTTTTTTGTTAACTTGCCTTAGGTTTTCTTCACGCTCTGTTTGATATTTGCCAAATATCGACAGGTCAAACATCGACCAGTTAACCTTTCTTCTATTGTACTCTTAATTGTAATAATTTGGTAACTTTAGTTACAATATTTGTGTATACGCCATGTTTTCAAAATATTCGATTGTATCGTCAAATAAAAAGTAAAAAAAGTATTTATACTTATAATATTGTATTTTTATCTATACTGAATAAACGATAATTGCCCAGTTTCAAAAGATTCATTCTTACCTGAATTCATTGCAATTTGTTTCCTTCTTCCATTACTACTAGTGCTTTGCCACTGGGGTTTCTTATATAACGTCTTCTTAACTTGTCTTAACTTGCACGCATATACCAAGTACCAAGGTGTAGAGATTTGAAGTTCGAAGTGCGGAGTTGAGAAACAGATGATGTACTGAGCCGTGTTCGACATATATGGCCTTTAGGTTGCACCATCAACATGTCTTAAACCGACATAGACGATAAATTGAAAACGGCGTCGAGTAAGATGGTTTTCTGGCAAAGTTTTACGCGGATAATGACCTATTTTTCGTAAAGAGAACGCCTCGGTTCGTATTAAAGCGAATAGTTCGCGAGAAAATATGCAATCACACAAACGATACAATTTTATCTATGCCGTGCTATCAGCAAATTGCTCCAAAAGTGAAGAAACGTGCAACTAGCGACCGAGCATACTGTGCAAAAAATGCCTTTTCCATATTTGTTGTATATGTACGCATACCAACCAGCTGATACCTCGCTGATACATTCAAAGGCTTTGCACTTTTTCTATTTCCGTAGTTTTTTAGTAAAGTGAAGATTATCTTTTAATTGAGTGTAAATATATATAAATTTATAAAATAAGCGCACGAACGTTTATGCCTAAGGAATTATGTGGCAACGTACCCATTCAAGTAATCGCTATGTCTTCAAAGGAAATGCTTATGACAGAAACTAACGATTTCGTTAACACTAACACGTATATGTATTCATCATATATAATATGTAGGTATTGGGTTATTATGAAAGCTTTTGCCCGATTTTTATACAAAGTCAAAGATTGCCATTGTGACATTTTGTCCTACTATTTCGTCGTCTTTTCAATGAGTGCATGTTGCCAATACCTTGAAATGACCTTTCGGATGATACGTACTCCTGCCGTTAGAAGAGTTTATTTCATTTCGAATTGTGCGAATTACTCTTTGAAGGACAGCCTAACGACATTGTTGATGATGTTATCAGCGATTTATTGAATTTGGCATCAACATGGACTGCCACCGATGAGTCACAGCCGAGAAATTAAATTTTCATATTTGTTCGACCTTTCGTTAAATTTAACATTTCCGTACACCAAATCCAGCTTAACTGTGCTTCCACACCCATTCCCCTGTTTGACCTGTTAGCAAGCCTAGTTGTTTTAGGATTCAGTTAATGCTGAAGATGCAAAATGAATTGTGTACGAGTATAACAATATAATGCAAAAAGGAAGTAGAGTACACCCAGCAATACATGACATACCTTAATTGATTATAATGGAAAAATGGTGTTATCTGTAGTAGTAGAATCTACGACCCCTTTCCCGTCAGCTATTTCGTAACTTTGGCGAACTACTGAACTCATTGAACTTATTCAGGACAAGGTAAAAATTCTAGCAAATCCGAGTAAGGCCGACTGTAGTCAGTCATGATCGTATTATCTTAACGTTCAACCGAATCTGCATATATTTAAAGAATAAATGTAGGATATCCACTTTTTACTTTTCGAATTCCCTCAAGTTTATCTTTTCACTTTTTTATTTGATTCATTCTCTGCTAAAAAAAAAAAAAAAAAAATCGAATTTAACGTAAGTCATTTTGCGACTTTCGGCGAAGAAAAAGCAGCTTAAAAACTTGTAAACTATTACAGAAAATTCAGATGATTATAGAAAATGGCGGAGAATACACAGATGGTTTATTAAAGACACAAAATCGACGGTGTTCCATGAAATGCTTTCTTTATACTTTACTTTCAAATTGTTCACGAATTTTTCTCATCACCTAACATATATATTATATACATATATTTTTGCATAAATATATATATATATATCTTCATATATATATATCTTCATTTGGGGAAACGTTATCTTTTCAGTTAAAAGGAAATTCTCATTTAACAAACATAAGGACGTACAACATTTAAGTATATATCCGGAGGAGATATGTCTGCATATCCATATGCATATGCATGTGCATGTGCATGTGCATGTGCATGTGCATGTGCATGTGTAAAAGCGCTGATGTAATTTAAAAAAATATATATGTGCGCGCATGGATATTTGTCCCTGAGTATTATATAACAACTTTCCAAATCCTTCTGCGTACGATTTTATATCACCACAACATATATTTGCATTCTATTGTTGTAATCATATATGCAGACACTGCAAGAGATAATAAAGTTTTCTTAGTGAAAACATACACACATATAAATATATATAATAATGTATAAACATACCAACACACCAACAATTATATAAAGACATATATTTTTACACATTCTATATAACTAACTTATATGTTGGTGCATGTAAAAGTGTGCTGTAACACACTTTATATACGTATATATGCATATATGTGAAAAGAGAGATAGAGGAGCTGTCAGAGTTAATTTCTATTCAGTTTACTTTAGCTGAGTTTAGCTTAATGCGTTAATTATTTTAAATGTTTCGTAAATGTTTTAAGCTGTTGCTTCTAATTAACTAATAATGAGGATACTTTTTCTGTCAGTTATATTGAAAATAAATAAATGAATTAAAATCTTTCCGAAAAAGAAGAAGAAGAAAACTGAAGCGTAATATATATAAAGAAATTTATTATTTTCAAGGGATTCCGTTAACTTGCATTTATTAATATGCATCAACCCTCCTTATCCGTTTGAAGGACTTAAAAGAACCTTCAAAGTCCATCTATCCATAGCATAGTTTTATCATTCAAAATGTAGCTAGCTTCCATTTGCAATATCTTATCTATTTTCACTAAAGATCGATTAAACAGTATTGTTGGCTGTGTTTTAATCACCCTATCACTTGGCTTCTGTCCATTCTATTGATTTGAATTTCCAATTCTGAAGTCCTGAAGTTGAATTTATTTTCACAGTTTTTCCTGCATTCATTCGAGCAAACGAGCAAATGTTTTTATTTGTATCACACATGCTGCTCTTATTCGCGACATCGTTGAAGCGACAAAATCGACTGCTTGTCATTGCGATAGAAGAACTCAATTTATTGCACATCACATGTTAGTTCGGCAGCTATAATTCATGCTATAATTGGGGCTCTGTCACGGTGTTTGATACATCTAATGTGTTTATTAGTGTAATATTTGACTTGAATCTTCTTAAAATATGATTTTTAGATCATAGTTTTGTAAAGTAATGTTTTTTATTTCCAAATATTGGTAGAAAATAGTAAGCGAATCTCTGAATAGATTCCATTCATTTTCGAAACTAATTCAATGATAGTGAGACGAAAGACTTTAATTAAATGGATTTAGAGCATAATTGTTCAGCAGAGAGACATTATGTATGTTTATCATTTACCACCTATTGCATAAATTTTATTGATCCGTTATCGTAAGTATATAAGCAATTAACTTTAAAGTTCTTGTCCTTTCCCAAAAGATGTTTAAATGCAAATCGGTGAATGAAAATAATCAGTTGCCAAGGGAAAATCCTCTTCTAATTCATTGAATGTGTGAAAACAGATTTGCATACATATGTGAGACACATACTGACATATGATTCCACATATCCTTTTAGAACAACTTAATCGAAATACTGAAAATGAATGTTAGCTTCGTCTCGTACTACACTTTCTCACAGGCACTACGCACTTGTTCGCGTTTGTTCTTTTACTATCTCGTTTCGAAACTCTACACTATACACCTTATAACATTTAAGACTTAAGATTGAAGAATTTTTAAAAGAATGTCGCGAAGACATCAATCAATAATTATAGGCTAATAAACAGATATTGTTTCTAACAAAAAAGCCGCATGATTTTCAAATCATCCCAGACTCAAAATATTCCGATCATTTGTTTACCACGGTTCCAATGGTATTAGCGACCTTACTTTTCTTTTATCTTCAAAATGTTGGAAAAAACCTGATTTTCTTCTATTCATTAAAAATTATTTTTGCTGGACAAAATAACAAAGGAGGGATGAACGACCACCGGACGATCGAAAAATATGATTGCAACGGAAAATTCTAGAATTATTTGTGAAAAAATTAAAAGTACTTTTTAAAGGCATAGTTGACATCTTGAGGATATCAAAGAGCAACTTATTTACTTACGTTACTTTGCGAGAGAAAGCTTGGCATAAGAAAGCTGCTTTCCAAATGTTTACCGCCTTCACTCAGAACCGAACATATGCACCATATCGCAAGTCAATGGCTTTTGCGGTAAAATTGCACAAGTCGAACTTTGAATTGCTGCCGCAATAACCGTATTCTTCATGTCTGGGCTTCAGTGACTATCATCTTTAAGAACTGATAATGAAATGACGAGCAAAAAATGCTTTCGAAAATTGTAGCAAACGATATATGAAAAGGCGTGAAAATCTCCCTGAAAAGTGAGCTCCGTTTACAAGTCTCCAGCCAGCTCAGAAGCTTGCATAAATAATTTCCAAAATACTCGTACTTTGATAAATGAAAGTTTATGAAAAGTCCTTTAATGCCTAATGTCCTTAGGCTTGCTACTTACTTACTTCCATTATTCATATACAAAATGTTATACAAATTAAATATAAAGAGTAACATAATGTATGACATACATACATGAACACAAATACTATGTCATGCATGGCAAAAATTACAAATTAATTACGAGTGCATTTAATATTACACTAAATTGGATGCATGCTGGAGAAATGCTCGCTCGCTAGTTTTCTCAATTTTTGCGACTTTGAGAATTTTAATAACAAACTTACAATGATTAAAATGTTGATATACTTCTTGGTTTATTTCCGAGTAACAGCAATGTTTCAATCTTGCATTGGTAGTTATTTTGTAAAACTATTGCTATTACAACTATAACTGCAACTACAACGACTACATAAGCTACAACAAATTGAAACACATTTATAATAGCTTGGCTTAAGGTTAGTTGTGCTCTGTTAACAATAAACATAGAACATATGTGTGAACATAATAGTAAAGAAAGAAATTAAATGTAAAAAGCATATGCATATATATATATATATATATATATACGCGCATACAAAAGGAGCATGTGTGTAAATAAAACGTGTCAACACAAATAAACTTTTTGCTACTTATTTACTAAAGAAGAGATATACAGAAGTAATGAGGAACTCGTATATAAAACGTGCATGTGTATATATGACACAATCATCTCCGACAACGTGTGTGTAGTCAACATATTTAAGATGAAAACGTCAACATCGTCATCGCCATTAACATTATTATAATCATTGCCGTAGTCATGGTTATATGTTATCAAAATGTTAAAGAAAATTAAAATGAATTTTGGTTTTATTTTCATACTCACTCACTAGCCGAAGTATATGATAACTACACGCATACATATATATATATATATATATATTTATATGTATATATCAACATTTGTACAATGTTTACCCGTACGTGGTTAAGTCAAAGCAGTCAAAGATAATTAACTTTAGATTTTAGTTGTTTCAATCTATCTGTCTATCCGACTGTTTATTAAAATTGAAAATATCTAATCTGAACACTTCAAGTTAAGTAAGTGCTAAAATAAGGCATAAATTTGTTTATCAATGTGTATCAATATTTTCATGAAAGCAATTTAGAGCATACAGCATACAAGTCCGGTTCATATATAATATTCAATATTACAACTTTTACTTGTTCGCTTCGGAAGTTACATAGAAGAGAGATAAACATATTTACCTGTGGAAATAATAATAATAATAGGATCTCCGATCTGCCTATATATTATGTTTACTTCATTTTTCTTTTCAATATTTTCCACACAATTGTAGTCCAGAAGTTTGAACATTATTGCTCACTCCTATTCCGGTACATATATATATTCTACAATTTACTACCCGTTCTTCTTTCCTTCCAGTATTTTAATCTTATATTATTATTACACAGTTGCTGAACTAGAAATATTATTATTATTATTATTATTATTATTACTATTATTATGATATTCTCGATATTAACGCGTTCTCTCTTCGAACATATTCACATTATTGGTTTGTCATGTTCGTTTGAATGACTGAATGTCTCTTCTGCTTTGAGGAAAACAAAAAAAAATTGGAACTTGAGTGTCGTATTCTCTGATTGTCTTCGTGCGATTGCTTCGCTTATGTCATCCCCATTAGATTCAATAAAGGATTATGCGCTGTGGGCCTGGAAAACTCTATTTGTCTAATCATTCGGCAGTTTTTACTTGCGTTAAAATATTTTTTAAGTAAAAAATTTGCTTTCAATTTTAATTGGAAAACGGAGAAAAGTGAAAAACTGACTCCGTTCAAAATTACAAAAAATGAATGAATATTGTTACGGAAATCGTAAATCCAGCTTATTGCGGGTAACTAATTATCCCAAATAATAAATTCCCTAGAGAGGGGAGAACGAAATTCACATTCGGGGCGCGTCATGCAGCTCCCGGCCGATGGAAAAAGCAGGCAGGGGAAACCCAAGTGCACATTTGCAGGCACGTCGTGCAGCTGCCAGTCGAGGAAAACGATTACCGGAAAAGCAGGTTAACGGATTAAATAATGCAGCCATGAAATTAGGTAACCGTAATGTGCTCGTAAAAATGTATATAAATAGACTATTGGCGGAAGGCGGAGAGTTAGTCGGACAAGAACATCTGGGTCGAGAGTGTTGCTAAGCAATCCTAGTGTTAAGGAATATAATTGTAAACAAAATAATAATTTAGAAGAGTATTTCTCCTGAAGAGAATATCGACGATCTCGCGGTACGCTTCCTGTCTTAGAAAAGCGAATTTCATAGCAATATTATATATGTTATATACATGATTTCAATCAAATTCGATATACGTCATATAGAATGCTGATAGTATATATTTGCTATGTAGGAATTATCTTCTCATATATAAAATATGTAATAACCTTCATTATGTGATCCGTAAATATGATCTAAGAGAACACACAAAGTGCCCAAACATTTTTAACACAATACTGCAGATAAGAAGTTGAAGAAGTCGTGATATACCTACAGTTACTATATGAACATATTTTCACATGTATTACATAAATAAAACAGATTGATGTATACTTTAAAGTTTTTCATGATAATGACAAGAATCGCAAAATTAGTAAACAAATTATGACCATTTCGATTGACGTACTGCTGAATACCTACTAAATCAAACGGCAGTAGTTTGGATTTAGATTTAAGAGATGAAGCCATCGAGTACGAGTGTATTGAAAAGCGTGATTTATAAAACTTGAAAAAAACCCGAATTTTTAAAGTCAAAGACATATTCTAGAAGATTGAAAGCAAAATAATTCCTTCTGAAAAATTTCCAATCCTTTCCTTTGCATTAATATATGAATGAATATATATATATATATATATAAAGCTATCAATACATATTCTCTTGTTGAAATAATGCGCTTGAAAGAAATTCTATCGATATTTATTGTGTACTTTTCAGTGCAGTAATCGTAAGCAGTTGAAATGGATTTATAATCAAAAAACCTTGGGGGTCGAGCAGAAATTATTTAGAATTTTTAACGAGTATTTTGCGTTGCATTGATTATTTACTTGTAATCAATTCTTTACGTTATTTACGTTTGCTGAATGTAAGCAACTTTTGTGTGCTTAGTACACGTTAAAGAGCTTTAAAGAGATTGTAACGCTTTGCAAAAACAATGAAATTTAACTGTGACTGTTTTTAGAGAGATGAGTAGAGATTTTGTTATCTTAAATGTATTATGTAATGAAAATTCCCTTATGTGTAAGGTTTTACATCATAAGAAAAAAAAAATTAAATAATTAAATTTCATCTTGTACGGTTGGATATGTTATGTATAGTACGTAGAAATACAAAAACTTAAATATCGGCGTTTGTTGGGTGTATAAAGTTCAGTAGTTTACAGGCTATATAGTTCAGTGTACATTAAAGAGAAAGAGTAAAGAGATGGTTGTCAATAAGCAGCATTTACGGAATCTGGTGTGGAGCGAAAACACAGAAAGTGCTTAGCGATGTTTCAGTTTTAAAATCGATGAACATTCGTATTTGTCTGTCCATCTTCAGCGATTCCTGCAAGTGATCTTCAAGTTGAGCTAGGAACACCTTTTGCATGCGATATATTCTCCAAATCAGTCTCTCTCTCTGATTAACACTAGCGCGGATCAATGCAGTCATATTGAGCAAAGCAACGAGTCGATATTCGCCTTGCAACTAACAAGTATATATAGCGAGGGCGTCCGTACCCTAACCGATAAGATTCGAACGGACTACAGATAATCGTGATGCATATTTTTATTGCTAAGTTTGGTACCAAATATATTTTAAATAAAGCCCGAAATTTATCCATAAAAAAACGACAGAATTTATTAATACATCCAATATATTGAAATTGTCATGCACAAGCTTGCAAAATTCAAGTTCGATCCTAAGCATTACATAACAATATATAAATGTTAAGATTATTGCCCGGCGTTAAACAAATTTTATTAGAACATAACAATAAAACTTTTCACATAAGGTAAACGTGTGCCTTTACCATACGCGTGACATTGTCAATTTGCTTATAGTAGAAAAGTTAAGAAGTTATTCGGAGGTTTAACTTGATGCTATTCTCATACTATGCTCGAAATAGTCAAAATCAAGCGGAAAATTTCAAAAAGTTACATAAGATATGAAACAAAGTTTAACGATATAAGCAAAAAAAAAAACTGAATTTATTTCAACGTAGCTTCTAACTTAATATAAAATGAATTTCCGTATATTTCTGCAACAAACAATTAAAGATTTGAACGAAGCACAAAAAGGCAAAATGCTTTTCAAAAGAGGGATAGACCCACGTACGAGTTGAAGGAGACAAAGAATTAAATGGAGACTCAAACGGCATAAACTAGCTATTCAATGAAGATTTTTTCAGAATTTGTGTTAAGAAAAACTTTTGAAAATCATTTCGTCCTTGATATTAATTTTTTATACAATTTAGATAAAGGCTATGGGTTACGCATGTATCGATTTAAGCGACTTTTACTAGCGCGCAGACATCAATGAGAATGTAATATGAGAAAGCGACTAAAAAGAAGATTTGCGTTTAACATTCCAGCGCTACCGCCTATTTTTCTTTTGCTTCTTTTGCTTTTAGTCTAACATTCTCTGTACTCGAGAACTGACAATGAAGCATGTATGTTACTTCAACAGATTTCAACTGCTACGACAGCCAAAAAAGAAAATATATATATATATATATATATATATATATATGAAAAAAAAGGGAAAAGGGTGGTAGACTTTTCGATAAAGATGATGGATGGCCTTAGATGTAAGCACTTTCAGACTTTAATCGTAGAATTTTTTTCTCGGGGTAAACTAATAATGATATCCTTGATCAGCATGAATAGATTCAAAATTATTTACGTAGGTTTCTCCATCTCGTTTGATTATCTGTTCAAACAACGATTACAGATTCAAATTTGTTTAAAGAAATAATATTCATTTGATCCCGCTCTCGTTGTCGCCATGGAAAATTCGAAAGTCAAACAGGCTCAGAATCAAGAAGACACTGAATTTTTCGCGAATTGCTCTACAATTTTTTCTTCATAAAATCTTGACAAAATATTTAAAAATCAATTGATGTCAAACATTAGCTTGCCCTGAACTATAAGATATCATACACAGCTAAGGCGAAGCTATATACGATCTACGATCTATAGATCTATATTGTTTAAACTCTTGCTTTATTTTGTAATCATCAAAGAACGCTTTTTAGGCAGCGTTCGCTATTAATATATTCGCCGTAAATTCAAAACAGCTTTATTGTTGTTGTTGTGGTTGTTGTTCTTGTTGTTTTTTTAAATGCATTAATGTAAACAATGACATTAAAGTAATCAGCTTTATGTGATTAGGGTTTGTTGATGAATATAAACGATTTCATTATAAATGTATTTGTAAGTATGTGATTACGTATTATAAGTAAATGATTTATAACAATTGTAATCATGTAATGAATAACGCTAAGCTGAAACAAGTGATAATGAGCTTATTTTCAATTTATCGGTCCATTATCCCTATCGACACATTTTTTGATTTGATAAGAAAAAAAGAAGAAGAAAAGTTATGCTTGGCCGCAATCAAAACGATGCTACTTTCTTGAGCGAAGAGCCATCTTAGTCCTTATCTATCCAAAAAAAGTTAAATTTGCCAATCGTTCATAATAATACTCGGAGTTCTCTTTACGTACCCTTGACTAATATTGGTTAATGGTCACGGCTATCTACCTGGTATGGGACCTTATAAATTTGTGCAGCAGTTCAAATCGGGTTTCAAACTTCTTTTATAACTTTTATAAGATTTAATAAATTTTCAAAATGATTCCTCAGATCCGTCCAGATTTGTAGCGGACACTGACTTATTTTTACCTATTTCTACTCCTTTGCTAAAAACGTTGATGTTTTTAACTTAAGAGTGCAAGTTTGCTCGTCATTCAGCCACACAAAAAAAAAGAAAAAACAAAAAAACAAAGAAACATACACATATGTGGTTCATAGTTCAAGTCCATAGAACTTTTTCATCGTTGATCAGTCTACAATTTTGCTCAGTTAACCAAAAGTTCTTTGTCTGCTTTTCAAAGCGCTTCGCAAAACTAACCGGCAGCACAATACAATAGGAGTTAATATTACATGACGCGGCCTTGAGAAACAATTGCGGCCCCAATAATGCCATCGATAATGAATTGAAAGCGAAATCAAATTTTCTGAATACACAAGTGCAGTAGTTTTCTTACGCATCGATATGACAAAAATGCCATTGGGGAGAAATAGCTATTTGTAGCTGCTTGTCGTAAGAATTGGTCTAACCAAAGTAGAGCAACATTTTCGGCAACAGCAACGATGCAATTGAGTTAATCAGAAAGCAGCATATGCCGCAGCCACAATACGCGAATACACATGATCAGAAGCAGTTTTCAGCATTACAATGTTAGTTCGCTGAGCAGCACTTACTTTGTGCTGTGATGGCGCCCTCACTCTATTCACCTTATATAGCATGGTATCAAGAACATGTGTTTTCAATCTATACCATGGAAGCCAATGTTTACCCTTCGGCGCGAAATGTGAGAAATAGAATAACTACCGTTCGATAATATTTCGATCAAAATATCGCGCAGTATCGGCTCCAAACAAGTGTTCAATTAATTTTCTATACGCACATCTCTGCGCATTTCTCTGCTGTCTTTCATTTCATTTATAAAGCACATTAACATGTCCCAGACGGTTTATTAAAGTAACGACAATTTAACTATGACAGTTCGTTCATTTGCCTCGCTATGTCTCTTTGCCTGTAAGTATATTAAAATGACAGGAATTTTTTGTGGTTCTAAAAAGCTACAATTCGCTATATTCGCGATACAGGGAAATGATTAAGTTCGCGTACAAATCTTCGCGTAATAGTTGAGAAGTGAAAGTACTTAAAAACAAAATGAGAATATTTCCATCGGTATCAACTTGATATATGCCTATAGCTGATACCAAATTTCATGTGTTCGCGTTAAGTTCGCGTACAAATCTTCGCGTAATAGTTGAGAAGTGAAAGTACTTAAAAACAAAATGGGAATATTTCCATCGGTATCAACTTGATATATGCCTATAGCTGATACCAAATTTCATGTGTGTGTGTGTGTGTGTGTGTGTGTGTGTGTGTGTGTGTGTGTGT
>NW_023998415.1:47698425-47788468 GCF_014805625.2 Glossina fuscipes | reverse complement strand
TGTGTGTGTGTGTGTGTGTGTGTGTGTGTGTGTGTGTGTGTGTGTGTTTATATTAACACTGATAATATAATACACAACATTGAAAATGATATATATGTATGTACATACGCATTATCAAAAGATGTTTGCAATTATTATATAAAGGACAGTCGCGGACATATTTTTTTAAGCAGTTACCTAAGGATCAATTTGAAAGTAAATAAATAAAGTAAATGAAAAGTGATTTTAGCGAAATGTCAACTTTAACATTAACAATATGCACAAAGGCATATCAATGGATAAAATGATTCATTCTTTTTATGAATTTATTTTTTTATACCCTATACTCTGTGGTTATTGCTGCTGACGAAGCGTACAAAAGAATCACTTGTCAATTTGTTTTATAACGTTTAACGATTGTTTTATCTTATCACAACGAGACAATTATACAACGCAATTACAGCTAAAATGAAATAAGAACAAACACTACAAACAGTAGATATTCATGCATAAGCCAGCCTGTAGATGTATTCTTTACTGCTGTTATCATCCTATCATGTTCACGTGTGCATTGTGTTGCGTTAAGTTGTTGTATGTTAGACACTAATTCAGACATAAACACATTTCCAGGTATGGAAAAAAAAAAAAAATAGAAATAGAAGAAGGAAAATAACGACAGGAAACGGTATTCATGTTCAGTGTACATTTCAAAGGGGAAGATGGAGAAAAAGGAACTTATCGAGAGTATTGTTTTCGCTTTTTCGTTTTTTTTTTTTTTTGCTTTTTTTTTTCCGTGTTTATATCTAAACAGTTAGCTTGTATGTACTTTAATGTTTTATTTATGTTTCCGTAAACAACGCTTCGATATGTATATATTTGCATGCACATAGACTGACTATTCATATATTTTACATATACATTAATCTAAATGTATATCTATGTACATAGGGAGTTTCATGCACATAGCAAATAATTTAAGAAAACAATGCAACAGAAACGGGACGTGTTAAAGAGTAGACTTTTAGATGGAATAAAAGGCAAATAATGCGAACAAACAATAATCGCAACTACAGACAATTCAGACAATTGTTCTGCTTCGACTTTGCTTAGTTTTATTAATGCTTGTTATTGCTATCCAAACTTTAAAGAAAAAGTTTCATAAAACTTTTACACATACACGTATATACTATATATATATATATATATATATATATATGTACATGTAGCTTTCTCCAAATTTTCGAGTTAATCTGACAAGAATGGTAAGGAGATATTTCAAAGCAAGGATTGTATAATAGACTCTTTATTATATTTAGTATTTGCATTCTTTGGACTCAAATATTTGCTTATCATTTTTGTCAGTTTAACACGAAAAATTTGAAAAATCGATGCACATATATCTTGGAAATATTTAAAAACCAAAAACCTTAAATTTTTTTTTGAAAATTTCCAGTCTTTTTATTGGGTTTCAAATATTGTCATAATAAAATCTCCGTATCATTGATTTGAAAATCGATTAATTTGAACCAAGAGTCCAATCATAACTATTGTATAAATAAGTCGATGTACCTAGACATGTACTTTTTTCTGAACAATCTCCCTATCGATATATTGTATGGTATGGTAGGATGTTTAAACTGAAAAGTAATGGCCAGTGTGGTTGGATATTGAAAAATGCCAACAAGTTGCGATAATTTGTAATTCTTTTGCAATTTTTGGGAAATTTTCAATACTTCGTTGAGGGAAAAAAAATCCCGAAAATCCAGTGTTTATTAGATATTTACTTATTTGACACAATCTCTCAATATAATAACTTTGACAGAACACTGTGTGTACAATTAAAATATATATGCTATTTAAATAAGCTTCGAGCTTATGTGAACTAAAACCTGGAAAATAAATTTTATCCCATGCAATTTTTGTTTGATTAAATAAAAGCTTGGGTCCTTTAAGATATCATATCACGTGATGCATGTGATTTTCTAAACATTTTAAACTTTTTTCGTCGCCCTTTTTTTTTTTGACATTCACTCTCATATTCAATTTTAACTATAGACAAAATTAGCTTTTTTCGCATAACTAAAAGCGTATGCAAAATTTCAGCATGATCGGTTATTCGGAAGTGCCCGAAATATGGATCTATAGCATTACGTATGATTCTTTGTTATGGCGGCCGCCATTTTGAATAAAGCAAATATTTGTTTGTTCCATCTTGTGTCTTGCTATCGTCACTACTAAAGGTGCGTGCAAAGCCCGATCAGACGCTAAGAATTGGCTCGAAATATTGGTTGGACGTCTATCTATCAAAAAAGCAATTTAAATGAAAAATTATAATTTATATAAATGTTTGCAAATGAAAGTGTGTGTGTGTTTGTACACACTCACCCATGTTGTTTCTTTTAAAGTTCATCTTAGCATTTGTGTTTAATTTTCTTCACTCCTCAACTAAGAATTCGTTGCAAATACTTGTGATGGCTGCCAGTCAAGGCGAATAACAAAGCTGATCCCGTCAGTATATTACGTCTATTTGGAACACAACAAGTATCGATACAAATATCAATATACATATATATACATATATATATATATAATATGTATTATAATTTATATGCAGAAATTCTATGTATTTATATATGAGTGTATGTATAAGTGTGAGTGGTATTTTTAGAAAGGAAAACATTTGCAGAAAATATATGCATTTACACGATAGAGAAGAAAAATATATTCGGCTGGTACCGAATCTTTTATATCTACCACCACTCCATTAAAGAGAAACAAAAAAAAAAATAAATAAATAAACGAGAAATAAATGTAATTTTTATATTTTATAATATTGTGGGTGTGGCTGATCATTTCAGTTCAGTGCACAAGCACATTTAAAGCCGATATTTTCATTTTTACTAGATGACTAGAGATGAATGTTTAGCAAAGAGTGATATCCGGAGGGACGAACAGATGTACGGAAAACACGCTTAGATCGATTTAACAGCTGATTATGAAGTTCCCAAAGCTTCGGTCTGCATATGACAAACGTTTTGATAAAATGAATATATCACCATCCTTTATTGGCGGGTGTAAAACCATCCACACGCATGGCGAATGCAAGTATTTCAATGTGTGACATAAAGCCAATGGCAAGACACTTGAAAGTTTTCGTTTTTCATTCAGATCATGTTAAAACCTATACACACGTTTACGACCATACAAAAAAGCAGGGGAAATATCCTTTGTGCATTCGGATTGAAATGGCGCAAACTTCGCGACTTACTAACTAACTAACATTAAGCAACGTGTACAATTACTGAGCTGCTCCATAAAGTTCGCTATCAATAACTGAAGAATATTTGCTTCTTTGCAGAACAGCACCAATACAGACCGTCGCATTTGTTCTTTCATTTGCAATACACAAGAATACATATCATTGACATTATACATTAAATATGTATTAAAGTTTGGCATGAAACGCTGAGTTGATGGGATAAGGCATGCAAATGGATGCGATCTGTTCACAGTTATCTCCAAAGGCCAAAGGCTTTCAATTGTAGTGTAAAAGATGATTTTAATTTAAAACTTTTTACAAACATATTCGACGATCATTTAAAGTTAAGCAAACCGATGTGTAGTCGACAAGTACGTCTACGCAGCTTTCTTCTGCAAAACACTTTCATTCTGCAATGTAGACGTACTCTCTTAGTTTCCTTTATCTATTCGCTTCTTTTTCAAGCATATGGCGGCGTTGATCTTGTGTACCATTAAAATTTGCAGACATATTTTTTATTGTCTTTTATTCTATATAGAAAAACTTACTTAACTCACTAAACTAAGATATATAGGATTAGGAATTTTAGAAAAATTGCATTTTAATGATCTCGATATATAATGAGAGGCTTTAGGCTTGTTCGATCGAAGAATCTGTTTATCCAACTTTTAAACTTGGCTTTAACAGTATCTTATCTGCTTAATGTCACTTATTTTAGACTGTATTTCCAGATAATATTTTATTCTCGGTTTTGATTCGTAGATTATCTGCTAATGAGCTTTTCGATATGCGTATGACTTGACATATATATGACTTGAGTTACTGGCATATGTCCGTAATGTTTAAATCCAAATATGCTTTAAAAGAATATCAGCTTCGCTGAATGTTATCTCTCGTATTCAATCTGCAGATAAGTTGGAATTTTCTTTAACTTACTTGACTTACTTTTTCGTTTTTATCATATTTATTTGAGTTGCTTTAATTACTTTATAACGTGTATATAATATAAATATCCTTATACGCTCATCTTAAAAGCTTAGAAATATATTAATTAAATACGTGACTTGAAGTGGCTTCCATGGGGATAAAAGTATTAAGTAGCGCAATGACATTAGAGAAGAAAAATGCCGGAAAAGTTTTCCTTTTTTAAATACGATATGTGTCGTCACTTATATTAAAAGTGCACTTACATATGGAATGAAATTATTCTAGAAGACTATGTAGTTATATTTATTGTAAAGATACCAATATAAAAACATATTTAACAACAACAACAACAACAACAACAACAACAAACAAAATTATCATTTGATAATTTTTGATTGGTCGTCAAAAGATATGAAAGTGAAAAATTCAGAGTTAATGTAACGGTTTAATAATGTTTCAAAATTTCCTTCATTCTCCATGAAACAAGAACAAAACTTCAATCAGCAATAGTACAGGTTCGAGTCTATTGAACTCTCTGAAGGCCGAATCTTCGTAATACAATGCAATAGAATCCAAAATGTACCCTTCCTGTTGTATTGAGGTTTTTTTTTTTTTTTTTTATCGATTTAATAAAGAGACGACTTGGTTATTTCGGTAAATATTGACGATTAGAACGACGATTGAACACACATTATCGGACGTCCAAAGCAAATATTTGCTTCTATGACCCGCTTTGTTCATTCACTCTAGCATGGCTTGCTTATGGATATTTATTTTTATGATCACTTTCCCCATAGCATATAACAGTTTGATAATTAGTCTCTCATTTAGTT
Organism: Glossina fuscipes; assembly: GCF_014805625.2. NCBI lineage: Eukaryota > Metazoa > Arthropoda > Insecta > Diptera > Glossinidae > Glossina > Glossina fuscipes. The sequence goes on along the minus strand of NW_023998415.1, from coordinate 47,783,470 downwards.
ATCGACTGTTACTTTTAGCGGGATCATTTCTTCACGGGCGTCATGTTGCAAATGTGAAATGCGTGGCAGTTTTACAAAAGTTCACTCATACTCATAAGATATACACTTTACGTACGTCTATTTTTCGTCACACGAACGACGAGCTAGATATATCAAGTGTAACTGTAGTTATTCAATCTCCAAAGGCTTGTACACTTTCAGGTTGATCGACACTGTAAGTGGACAGACAACTTAAACAAAGGAATAGTTTATAGAGAGAGAAAAGTGCGTTCTTTTTTATTGATTACGAAGAAAAGTTTTCGAGATTTCCTCTCCCTCCCTCTCTCTCTCTCTCTCTCTTTGTTAAGTTTAGCAGAGAGCGAACTTGTCGAGAAGGTACATCTGGTGAATATATTACTTACTGCTCTTACACTGCATGTGAATGATAAGAGTAATACTAATACTCTCCGCCTTGATCAGTTCTCGTGGTTAATACTGAGTTGACTGATTGTTCCGCGTGGAATTTGTAAGACGTATTAATTGTAAGCCAGTGGTTAGTCAGTTTCAGTTAAATCAATTGAAATAAATAAATACAATAAATTTTAGAATTTAGTCATTATCGCTTGTAAGACAACAATACTGTAATTGGGAGCTTTTGGGCGAGACTTAAAATCTTTGATAGTCGACAGAAAGGTATACAACCGCAAAGTAGGCAATATTCTCCTCTAATAATGAAATTTATTCCAATTTCACGTACCTACAGTATTTAAAAAATTCAGCCGCAGGCTTAAGCATATACTATCACCCTCTCTACTTTGCATTGTAAATGAGTTTAACCTTTTAGTTGATATTTTAGTCTTCCTAGGAGTTATCCTTCAGTTCAAAGTTAATTCGATAATAATCTCCATGGAATAGTTAGTTAGTTATCTATATAACTTGTAGTGTATATTGCAAAGCATTGTACTTTGTTGAAAGGACAGACATATACCTCATTATAAACGAGAGAATGTAACTCTTACTTCTCCTATACTTTGTTGATGAGTGTTAGTAAATAAATCTCATTACTTTTCCCTTTTTATTTATTTATTTCTTTATATCATTTTTTCTTCTTTTTTTTTCTTTTGTTTGTCAATTTATGCTTTTGCTATCAGCGATAAGTAAGTAGGGGAAGTTATTGAATTAATATTTTACAAGGACGTGAAAAGGAATGCACGATAAAAAGAAAGCATGCGATAAATTAAACCACAACTGATTGCGATTAGAATTGTGGAAATTTATGCGTTAAAAAGCTGAAAGGAACTCCACTTTTCATTTTAACTAACTTATCAAGTTGCACAAGATGTGTTAAAATGCATTGGTCTCCTGAATACTTCCTGTGGACGTTCTAACAAAAAAAAAAAAAAAAAAAATTCATTTCAATACTTTTTTTTCAGTCGCAGCAATTTCGGACTTCAATGAGTTATTTAGTAATTTTTTAACGTTTCCTGCATAAAATGGTTAAGAAGAAACATTAGATGTTAGATTAACGTTTGCATTAAACCAAAAGTGTATGACAACTTGTGAACATATTTGCCTTTTTAGCCATCCATTTTATTCGCTCTCAGTTTTGCGTATTAACTGCTATGTGCGTGTGTACGACCATTAAGACTATTCTTCACTGTACCGTTTATCGAGATTAGCCTTAGTGTCATTTTTTATTTCTTCCACGTCCATTGGAGTGGGATTACTTTCTAAATTAATTAAAATATTTTGTAGCTGCAAAATTTTATTACAAAAATATTTATTTTGAAAAAGGGAAAAAAATTGAGACACTGTTCAGGATTAGAAAGGAGTATTAGGGTAGAGCAATGGAGAATTGCCTCTGTAAAATATATTCTCTTTGGGGAAAGTGAAACAAACAGCTTCTGTTTCTTATAAATATTTAAGAAAACTAAAATCGAAAAGGACACCAGATAGATCGTATTTAGTCGATACTTCGAGCATATCGTATAAACTAAAAAAAAATAAGAAATAAATGCACAGCAACACAGGAAGTATTCTCGCGAGACATCCTTAATTTATTGCGTTCTAGCCATTCTTTACCGGCAGTTTGAAATTAAGGGGGATTTTAGATACATTGAGTTTTTACGTGATTTCACAAAATGCAAGGACAGGCGATATTTTGTTATAATATCGAATGAAAACTTATCAAAAATCCTTCGGAGTATTATTTTAAATATAAAAAAAAAAAAAATTAAAAATTTTGGATGGAAATAAAAATCGTGTTTCGAAAAAAGGACTATTGCAAATCTTTTCTTAGTCCATTTTTCCATTAGTCTTTAACCGGCTAGGAGAGTTGGAAGCTTTCAAATCTCTCTTAATGTCATATCTATTCAATCGTTGTCTCAATAAAGCCAAACAAATATATTTTTGTTTGTTATTGTAAATGCTTTTAAATGAACTTAAGACCGGCAAAGCGTTGGGGTATAATTTATTAGCAACATTTCTTTTTAGACAGACGTTCGTTTCGTAGCTCTTGAAGCAAGAGCCCGAAAATTAAATGGAAAATTACACTTATCCGAATGCAAGCAAAGTGTTTCGTACAACTAATTGTGTTCACTAAATGGCGTCGAAGCCCGCAGTCGCGTAGAAAAGTAATATAATGTAAAGTAAATTGTGACAAAAGTCGAAAGTATTTTTTCGCATTCATGGAGGACTACATTGATATGTATATATATATATATATATATATCATCACAGGATTTATGAAAGATCGAACGGAAACATGAGAAAGAGTGAAGAACTCTTTAGATGAGAAAGTTAATCGGTTATTGGCAGAAAGACACTAAAAGACGCTTTTAATTTAATCTTAAATCGATAAACATTTACATGGCATGACAAGAGGTTCTGTGAAATTGCCATTCTCGCCATTTTTTGCATTTTTTACATGGGAAATTATCGCAGTCAATGCCATTCAATCTTGTTTTATAGCAAACTGATGACAAAATTCTTATCTTCTGTTTTTGTATAATATTTTGTTTTTATGGAGTGCTACGACAGAGTCTCCCCTTTAGTAAAAACGCAACCCTTCGAGATAGTATAATAAAAATATGCACATACCTTCCCACGCATATACACACATAAATATACACTTGTATATGTGCATGCTTATATGCACATATATTTGAAAAAGTAGAAAAATAGTAGAACATATTTGCTTATTAGATTCCCTCGAGGCTTATATGTGTGCATAGGTATGCATAAAACTGTTGCATTTGCTTTTAACATTATTTTTGTACCTACTAGCAAAGAATGGACAAGAATCTTGCCTTTTGCACGCCCATTAATACGAATCAAAGAACGTATAAGATTTCGATATTCCTGATTATGTATATGTTTGGTCTGTTCTAGGACTGGAATTGAAATTTCGAGCGGACATTTCCTAGCCCGCTTGCAATTGCTCAGTGTAAAGATCGCCCAATTAATCTACAAGTGAAGAAATTGATTACGATTTTTATGTACTTCTTGAGTTGAGGCACTTGCTATCAGTAATCCATCCCGAGGCGAGCTGCAGTTTCTTATTTCTAATCAATAGACAGGACGCACATATAAGGTATATAACTTGTTTTAGAGAGGACGCAGAGATACTTCGGCATGATAATGTTTTATTATTTGAAAAAAACACACACACACACACACGCACACACAACCACAATCATATGCAGTTAGAGAATGTAGTGTAAAACGCTTCCTTTTCATTTTCCTTTTTCGCACAGTTGAAGCAGTTGTAGACAACACTTTCATTTCCGTTATTTAGAGAGTTGAAATTTTTTTTTCTCTTTCTCTTTCTCCTGTTTTTTTTTTTTTTTCTTCTCTAATTTTTCTTTTATATAAAATGCAAGCAAATGTTTGCTCATAGGTTCATACGTATATAAATCTAAGTATACTTGTATATGTTTGGGTATGCGTCGGTTAAGTGTAGATATATTGGCTATACTGTCAGAGTTGTATAATTTACAAAGTTAAATTGCTGTCAAAGTAGAAATCAATGTACGTTGGCTTCTTACTCACACTCACATTGCATTGATACTCGAGTTCACATTCGTACCCCATATCCTTTTCACTAGCAAGCATTTCTATACTGCTTACGTATCTTTTACTGCACTTTACAAAGTTAATTGTTTTTCTCGTTTGTCTGCCCAATTTTCTGACATTTAATTCATTGGAGAAACTAAAATTGTAAGACATATATTGAAAAATGTTTTCTAACCAATTTGGAAAAAGGAATGCTTTTCAAATTAATTGAAAAAAAAGAGATTGAAATATCTTTTCATTTTCTCTTTATTATTATTATTATTATTATTATTATTATTATTATTTATTTATTTTTTTTTCTTTATTCTCTGTAAATAAGTTAACAAGAAAAAGCTTTACTTGCGTTAGAATGATTTTTAGAGATATTTAATATCCGGCGTTTTGGTGATGACGGAATCATGACATCGCAATGACATTAAATTTGTTGTACATGTTATAGATCTTTTTCTCTCAAACTATTTGCACGCACTGCATACAGTAAACAGCAACAATATGTGTGTTTTTTTTTTTAGGCACAGTGGATTTGCATTTATGTTCAAATATATTAATTATTTTCTTTTTCTTTAGACTCAAAGTTAACGAAGACAACCAAATTCTACTTCTTAGTTAGGCTAAAATCTAAGCGTAGGCTAGCGATATATTATGCTCTGACTGAACCTATTTATTCGTAATAATGGCTGGTAGTAGGGTAAAGCGCATCCATTCGATACATCAAGCGCATGTAGTAGATATGCGGATCGAGTGTATTTTTATATGTAAATAAAAATGAGTTTTATTCTGACTTTTATTCTGTCGATGTTCACAACAGAAGTGAAGATTTTATTTTATATGAATGATTGAAAAATCATAACTGAAAACTCTTTATATGTTTCATGCATAAATTGATTTTTTTTTTTTTTTTTTTTGAGTTAAGCATATATATATATATATAGTGTAAAGTGTATGCACTCAACAGTATCTCATATCTATCTAAGATAGTATTGTCTAAGATTGTATGCAGATAGCACTACATAGGTTAGTTTACGAACTAAACCCCTTACTGACATTTGATTTAGTCGATTTACAAATGGTATATATATCGATAGTGATAGGAAGTAACTTAACACTTCACTTGGTGTTTTTCTATAAGGAAGATTTTGAGTAGGTAATACTGACTTCTCAATAAATCAAGAGATACGATAGATAATATGCGTTATGAACACCTTAGACGCATATAACAGTCCCTATAGTGGATGCAAGAATAATACACTTTTATGTGTGTTCGCAAAGAAAGTATTAGTTCATAAATTGCCAATGCAAGATAAGTATCTTTCGAAAATATAAAAATTTATATAATGTTTAGATGTCTGTTTCGTTTTAGACACAAAAGCTTCAATTTTCAAATTTATTTCGGCTTATTATTTATTTCATTTTAGATTCTTTACATTATATGTTATTTATGTATGTATTTATGTATGTTTATTATGTTATTGAAAAAAAATATTATTATATCACTATTGGTTTCCCATCACAGTACTTTTGAAACTAAAATAGTTATATAGCAGCAAAACAAACATTCTAATCTCTTAAATATATTTGCAATATATAACGAATACAAAATATTTTAAATCACTAAAGAGGAAAAAAAAATATTTTAATACATATAATAGGTTGGAGTGAAAGTTATGTCGTATTTCAAAGAAAATATTTGAATTCATTTATAATTCATTTTAATATTAATCCATTATATATGGAGCGTTATTTGTTACAACGTGTTGCCTACTTTCAGGTCACCTGTGAATTCCTGTTTTGTAGAAGTTCTCGTCCTTGGAGTTAAAATAGTCACCAACTGCCTTAGAAATACTTTCAAAAGACTTGAATTTTCTTCCCGTTAGATAATTTTGCAGAGATCTGAACAGGTAAGAATCAGATGATGCAATATCAGATGAATACGATGGGTGATTAAGGACTTCTCATTCTAAAGCATTGTGGTATGCGGTCGAGCATTGTCCACTTTTCATCTCCAGTAACCGGCTTGTCCAAAAACGGCTCCACATTGTGTCTAATCAGATGTGATGAACACATTCTTACGCGATCGGACAAATTTTTCCCCGTTTTTCCGTTGTGGAATCCAAACACTTTACTCTAACACAAACCCACCAACCAACCAGTTGTACGGTGAATGCCTAACTCTTCTGTAGTTTCTCGACTTGTTAAATTATTGGATTATCTTCCGAGATGGATCATTAACTGCCTATTTAACATACGGCGGAACTTTCCCTCCCACCTATTATATATGTATATTTGTTTGAAAAAAAAGAAAACAACGAAACTCAGTAAAACAAATAAAAGAATAAATAATGTTTTTCATTTTCTTTGTAAACAAAAGTGCGAACATACTCCGCCAACTACTCGTTTGTTAGATAGCCGTAAATAATATTCAGTAATAACTTTTTTGCTTCACATTTTTCAGCTATTGATTATTTTGATTCCTGAAAACAAAACAAACGCGTAATATGAACGTAGTATTTTACATATCGCCTCCCAACACCTTTCTACGAACGTTGTGTTTTATCTATTAATATTTTGTAGGTTACAAATTCAAGCACCAAACGGGACAGTACACTATACAGTTGTATTAAAAATTTATAGTTTACAAATTTAGGTATAGTTATATTAAAAATTTGTATGTTACAAATGTAAATGTAAAAAAGGATACATATATATATATATATATATATAGTTATGTGGTTATCGTTTATGCCTTAGATCGGAGAGAGATATATTGTCTGCCGGGGCATCGTAATGAAAACTGCAAAAAACGCTAAGAAAATCGAAAATTCATTTCTCTATAATTATCTGCTCGCGTTATTTGGTTCCTTTGCACGCCCTGCAATGGCATACTATCTGCCTATAAACTTAAGAGTTTCACTTAAAGTTGCTAAGTAATTTTTAAACTGATGCTTATTAAAACTCTTATGTCAAATTTAAAACTCAATTCCTTATATTCTCAAAGTTCGCAGGCCGTGCACAAAAGTTACACAATATATATGTAAATAAGTCGAAGTATGTAAACATATACATTTCGTTTACATAGTTACTTCCAAAGTATTATCAAAATTGTATAAAAAATGTGCGTTGTATGATTTGTCGGCGTATGTCTGGGCAGTCAATTATTGCTTCGACATTTCAATTGGCTCTCGTTTGGCGAGGGAAGCATAAGTTGGTCAACATAAATAAATAAAATAATAATAATGAAATCGTTCAGTAATTTTCAAAGTGACAGAGGAAAATTACATACAGAGAGATTCGCTGCATATTGTTTCTCTCAAAAAAGTATCAGGATGTCTTGAGAATCATATCAAAATCAGGGCAATTCAGAACAGAAGTGCGTAACACGTTGACGATAAGAAAGAAGTGAGAGAAGAGAAATATATAGAGAGGTGGTGATCGCTGCATAATGAGTATTTGCCAAGTCTGTAAGAGTTATTCTTTTATCGGTGAACCACTCACTGTAGTTACGAACAAAGCAAATTCTACTATTCTATTGAGAACGGAACCCCTGAACACTGACTTGATAGTCGTGATTCTTACTTGTTGGGTTCGTCATGCAGGTACGCGAGTGAATGTCTTGTCACCACACCAAGGAACGAACTTACGTCTACAGTGTGAGAGAGTCGGATATCCTGCCACTGAAAGCCGATAATTGCAAGTACTACTCAACCGGCTCCTATACATGTTCGCGTAAAAATTCAAGTTAATATCTGTTATAAGTCCCAAATGATTTATAAATATTTATTGTTTTCGAGCCCTATTCAGTCTTCAAATACCCTCGTGGTTTTAGTGGTGTGTCTTAGTTTTATTTTCAAAAAAAAAAATTTGTCCTACTAACTTGAGCAAATTTTTCAAGTCAATTGTAGCATCTTTGTGAATGTCGATGTTACGTAAAAAGTTAAGAAAGGTACGTTGATCAATTATGTAAACAACCTATGGATTCATCAATGCGAATAAAATATTGAAAAAGGTTTGTTAAGGAAGGAGAGAGAGAGAGAGAGAGAGAGAGAGATCTGACGTTTAAGTTGATACTAAAGCACTTTGGCAAAGAAGTCTGGCAAAAATCGAAGCATATAAATTAAAAGTGCTTTGAAAAATCAATTAATAACCTATGACTTTACGCTGGGCAGAAGGAAAATTAAATTGTAATATGTAACATAAAACGTAAAGAGTCCAATGCATTTATCTTAGCTTTTCGCGTTACTTATGGCATTGCTGTCAAAACAAAAAATTTCCGTATGCTCTTGCGTCTCTTGTACGCAAGCTATTATATCTTTATGGTATCATATTTTTCGCGACCGCCATACTCTGCCATTTGTTTTTATAGACGGGTCTTAAAAGTGCTCGGCAACTGAAGTTGGCTGTTAATTTATCTTATTAACTTATCAACTTCGCTCAATATTCTTATGGTCTTCGCTTGTGTCCTAGTTTGCAGTTTTAATTACAGAAAGTTTTTATTTTAAAGTTTTATCTTTGAGAGCAATATGACATAAGAAAATGAATCGATACTTAAAGGTGTTCGAAAGTTTGATTTTAACAAAAATTGTATGAATTAAGAATCTGGATGAAAAAGCGAATTAAATAAACAAAAATAAATAATAATTCAAGGTTGATACAAACTGAACCATATCTCGCTATTTCTATTAGAATATGTAGGGTGTATATAACTATCCTGATAGCACTCATACTATCTCAGAAATATTCGAATTAATTGCATAACTGCACAGATACATAACATTTTGAAAGAACTATGGCTATCATACTCCTATAGACCTCGAAAAATGCAATTAAAACTATTTAAACGTCTTATTGTCCCTCTTATCAGACGTCGGTTGTTTGCAGATTTCCTTACTAAGCAGTCAGCTACTATGGAGGATCGATATTTGCTAAAAGTTGGAATGATATTGATGAGGCAGCCAGAGAAGTACACACTTCTGCCTCCACATTCAAAACGAATAGGATGAAAACGTGGAGAATCCGAATGCAAGATTGATTGTAATAATGTCGCGTAATGCCGACAATCTCTGACTTACATGGACCACAGGGGTCATCAGAATACCCATCTTATTTAACCGCAGGCACAATAAATCATCATACCGTCGTACTTTAGAATGTGCTTCGAAAGTCGGCATGGAAGCCACGGGGCCCTTGATTGCTGGTCACCGTCCTTCGAGCAGTATCGTGATGTCTGTGCTTACCTCAAGCCAAATATCGCTCGAGACGCTCAATAATTAGAAATGTTACATAGGCGTCGCCATGTCCCGAGAATATAGTTAGACCCATTCATAAATTTTAATATCTTCCAGTCGAATTTCGGAATAGATTCTCTAAGTGTCGCAGAATTGCTTGCACACTCACCGCGCACAGGCCAATCAGTTTCGTGTGGTTAACTTTCTTTTACAAACACAGACGTTAAGTTCCAAAGTTTATCTGTCCCCTTCATATCGCAAAATGCTAATGTAATCTTAATTACACTTTAAAAAATTAAGGAGTTTTTGCGTAAATTTTGGATTCAACTTTATTCATAAAGTCATTTAAAACGCACGGGCAAAACTCTCTCTGTCTCTATGACAAGCTAAATTTGTTTTTAAATCCCAAGAAGCTATGAATCTTACTCTAGCTTATATCTGACTAATCTTCAAGATTGCTCCTTGTTAATGTTATCAAGTTATGGGATAGCACCCCTGCTACTGCATCGATTATATAAAATGAAACGAATGAATTACGCATTTTGCCCTAAACGCGATTGATTCGATTCTGTTATTACATTAAATATTATTAGCGATGTTGTTACAATCGTGCTTAACGCTTATATATGTAATAAAATATTAAAATAATGTATTTATGGGTGATGTACTACTTGTTACATTACTCCCATCGTGATGTTAATTAATTGAGTTCAATGAAAGATAAATTAACTAAAGTAGCAACTATCGAGTTATTCTCGCATGTCAAATGTAATTGAAAACATTCTGTGGCACGCAGTGCCACTGGTGTGCATTTAAATTTAGAAAAGAGCAAAAAAAAAATAAATAAATAAATAAAAAATACAATCACATAACCTACAGGCGATTATTTGAAGGAACAAAGTTCAGTTTTCATCTCAACCAAGGCAATCTTTTGCCAATAAATTAACTTAACGAAAATCTTCTTCGGACTTTTCTTTAAAATGTTATCGCAATTGTTAGGGTTTTCCTGCATACGTACGTATCGTTCGCCGCAAAAATCGCACCTAAAAATTTCAACTGCTTATCTGATACTACACACAACTATATACAATATATAATTTTGCCGCGTTCGTAATTATCATTTTATATCATTTTTGACGATTTAATGAATTATTTGAAAAAAAAAAAAATAATAATAATAATAAAAATGGATTTTTTGATCAATTTGCAGTAGTGTCACGTACTCCTTAACCAACAATTAAGATTAAATGACTTTGACGAGTTTGTCCGAAATATTTACGCATCATATAAATATTTATCAACTTTTTAGAAGCGTATGTATTATTATTTATTTAAACATGTCGAGCTGTTTATCTCTTATCTGCTCGTTAATGGGGCAGAGCAAGCAACATTTCCCTACATTTCAAAGTATTTTTTCTTATTACATATGCATCAAATTTCGCATAGGAATGTTTTTTTTTTATAGGAAATACAATTTTATCTCGAATGCAATAGCAACGCAAAGAGTATTCGATTTATTGCAAGGCTAAGCGACTTTATTCGAAACGACTTTATTTGAAAAAGCTAGAAACACTAGAACACTGCCGCTACATTTTGCTTTATATACAGAAAATTTGATCGGAAATTTCATTTATTCGCTTTCTGTTACTTAACTCTCTTGATTGTATCTTGATTGTTCATTTTGTTCAATTCAGTGGCGAAAAGCTTGTTATTGCATTGCGATCGTCATGACACGGTCGACAAAATGACTATGAAGGCATAATAATAATAACTTTTCGTTACGATCGACAAGAATAACTCTTTTTTTCGACCATGTCCGGAGGATTGTGTTCACTTTATCCTTCTGGTAAAAGTGAAGCTCTCCCTTTTTAATCATAACTCATTATACATCTTTGTCTTAACGATGGCAAGATAAAGTGCTTGAGTATATTCACTTGTTAACCTTGTCAAGTCCATGCAGTCCGTCTCCGCTATGTTATAGAAAGAAACCGAATTAGATAAAACCATTCTCTCGGTACCTATTACTATACTACATTGACAGCATAAGTTATGAAAGAGGACCTAATCATACCCAAATTGATGACTTTCAAGGACGCACTGCTAACGGCTACAGCTTTTGCGGATAGAGTGATTTGTAAAATAAAAGTTAGTCTAACTTGGTCAAAAACTATCAAAATGTGACTGGCAGACGAGAGACGAGAGACGGGAGACGGCATTAATCCATTAAACAAGTTTTCTCTCTGTTTCGTTGTTCATTCATTAATAAATTCTTTCTCTGCCCCTCTCTCTACCTTTACACTATTGGTTAACAAGTTCAGGACGTAACATAGTTTTTCATTGGCATTAAATATACTTAAAGCATAACATAAGCACGTAATAACATAATGCAAAGACGACAGCGAAAACACGCCGAAAGAGTAATAAATTTTACAAGTTGGAATAAATCTGCGCGCATATTTGGCTCGCTTACAAACTTCCCTCGAAAGTAGATTTGAAAATAAGTTTGCGTTGTTGGACAAAGTTTTGTAAACCAATTGCGTCGCTGACCGTGACAAATTCGCTTACGAAACAGATATACGTATTAAAGGTCTGCCTGAAACGTATTCGCTAACTGTTAACATCAAGATTTAATTGCAAAGTCATAATACAACATTCTTAAGTGTGTTAGTGTGTAGAATTTTTTCAATTCGTTCGCTTCAAAGGATGGTATATGACGTTAAAAATTGCATCTAGAAGAACTAGAGAAAGGAAAACAATTAACTGGTATAGCTATTGTGCCACGAGTCTCTAAGCATTCCAGGAAATCGTGCAAAAAAATATGCTTCCATGCAGTGATATTAGTTTGTCATAAACAAAGTCGGGAAAGTAACTCCATAATTTTGCTCTCACATGAGAGCGTCACCATTTGAAAGTGCAGTGATAAAATGCACACGATGTACCAATAGATATGCCAACCATGACTGCACTGAACTGTAATAGGCAAACAATAGAAAGGGCGTTTATCTGGCATGTGATACAGATACTACCTAAACTCTAGATAGTTCAGGCTTAAATCGTCTCGTTTCGGCCGGATGAATGGGCTTGGATTTTGGAAAAAATATTTTAAAAATAAAATGCGCAGGCTTCGCCCTTAGGCAAATAAAATTGTCTTATTTGTTAAGGTATTTTTTTTTTTTTTTTTTTTTTCTGTTATGTCCCTTTGTGTGCTTTTTTAAATCAACTTACTACGTTGCATTTAACCTTTAAGCCCAACTATACGAATTCGTTGCCTAATTAAATTTTCGTATGCTGTCGTTATAGAAATTAAGATGATTCGCAGCAACATTGTCTCATTAAGGCCAAAGAGGCAACAGAATAATTATCTTAAAGTTTCTATTATTTTCTACAGTTTCCCAGTGAAGAGTTGGCTTGTTTAAGTTTCTGCGTTGCTGTTGGCGCGTCATCGTTTTATTGTATGCTATGCGCTACATAAACAACAGGCCTCTTTGTATGAAATATATTATTGTTTGTTTCGCATACAGAAAAGACATAAAACACTTTCTATTAACAGCAACTCTAATTTACTTAAGCTTTCGAGAGTTGTATTTCTCTTTTTCTATCCCTTTGCCTTTCCCTTTCCCTTTCCCTTTCCCTTTCCCCTTCCCTTTCCCCTTCCCTTTCTCTTTCCCATTCCCAATCCCATTCCCATTCCCATTCCTATTCCATTTTTCCTTATTCCGTTTTGTATTTTTTTTTATTTTTTTTTTGTTTTTAATTTTATTTTTTCACTTTTTCCTTTTTTTGCACTATTCAACATAGTGACATGTACGCACGCATTTGTATTCGTTGAGCATGTATTGTACACCTTTCTAACACGTTGGCAAAGTGCCATGAATCATTTTCATTTAAGCTTCGGTTGCTGCTGTCACCGCTGCCGATTTTGCTGTCGCTATCGCTGTCGCTGTCGCTGCTGTTGCATTCATTTAATTTCGGAAAAGCTTCATTCATTCAACATCATCAGGTACTTTACACAGCTGCGCACACCCTTACAAAACGAATATAATATGTATTTACGTTCACACGCACACATATTACTATATATATAAGGACATGCATTAAAATACACAAAAGTTGTATTACATTCATTTACTCATTTGTTCATTAGTGAAATACGCATTTCTACAGATGTTTGAAGTGAAAGAAAGGACGAACGAAAGACAATACCCACGCTCCATCAAAACTGACAAAAAAGAAAAAAAGATATATTACCAGTGCTCTGTATATGTTTTTGTATGCATTTGTGTGTGCATAAAAGTACACAAAAGAATGATTAACGAAAATGGCTTAAAAATAAAATGCAATTTTCAAGGCACTATTAACTCTCGCCATTTAAGTAACAGCAGTCTCGTTTCTCGCTACATCTCGCTCTTTTCATATGCATGCATACTCATAATGTATCCAGTTTGTGAACATTACATACATTAAATATTGAATTATGTAATGTAATATTGTTGCAATTGTATTGCAATTGTTGTTGTTGTTTAAAAAAAATTTTTTTTCTCATTCCATGTTTTAGTAATCTGCCCAAATAGATAGACTTTAGCATTCATTCCTTTAACTTGTTCTCACACGTTTGAATTTACGCCAAGACGTCAGCCCTAAGTAAATTTTTAAATGCATAGAGAAAAGATAAAATAGTATGAAGGCACTCTATAAATCAATTGGCCATTACCTTAATGCATAATAATAATGCAGAAAGGTATTAAATTTATGCATAATATTTCATTAATAATGCTAAAGGCGGCAAACGTCACTCTGCACTGCATAATGGAACTGTGAGAACACTATGGCGTTCATACTAGCAAAGTGCCGAGGAGCCACTCAAACAATTAATGATATTTATATCGGAGACAAAATCCGAGTTTGCGGTTAATGTATATCGAAATCTCCTGATTTCAATGTCAGCCCTGAGCAAGGCTATGCAAAAAGAAAATCTTCGATGCTGATATATATTGCGATTAAGAAGAAATCTTCAGCGTTACTATCAAGTTGATTATCGTGGGCTTGGTGTTGGCAGGTGTAACTTTTAAGTTGAGTTGGCCGAGCCAAGTTTCCAAATTCAGTTAAATTTTTGCCAATCATGTAGATTTCAATCACAACAGCTCAGTGATACAAATTGGAAAACATTACTCACCATTTTTAAGAACTAAGTAGTTTTCTAGGTACTCGTCTTATTTAATTCATTTTAACAGGAGAGCGCGTGTAAGACGAATAAAGATTCTGCGCCTGATTAACACTAATTTTTTTACGGTTGAAAACCATAATAACATTGCGTATTACACCGTTGCTGACATAGTTTTGCTTTGCTTGTTTCTTTAAAGATTTTCATTCAATTTCGATTTCGATCGATCGGCCTCACAATATACTCATTTACACGTTCCTTTTACTTACACAACATATCTCTTCTACCATAACTGGTGGGCACTTGCATGCCCACGCACACATGCACGCCATTACATCTCCCACTCAAAGATTTTCATTGCGCTATATCATCTCGAAATCGTTTGGAAAAATAACAAAGATAAACAAAATCGCAGAACACGTAACGTCGCCAAAGTAAAACGAAATAATATAAGAAATAATTAACCAATTGAAAAACTTGGGAAAGATTATCGCTCGCAAAATGATCATACTTACTTGACGAATGTCAACATATATGTATATATATGTATATATACGTTTATTTATATATTTATGTATGCGTATATATAGATCCACGACCAAGCTATTACGCGTTAAACAAACATTGAACCTTTTTTATCCAGTTTTTGATTTGTTGAATTGTAAAAGAAAAAGAAGAAGAAAAAGAGGACAGTAAACAAAAAACCATCACACGACAACAAATTTTAATTCCTTTTACTATAATAAAACATAATGAGTACAAAAGATTTGAAACGTATCGCTTCGCAAACGAGCGAGAGAAAGAGAGAAAGAAATTCTTAATGTTAAATTTTCCTCATCATTACGATTTTTCCAAATGTTTCTAACTAAAATTGAAAATTGGGGAATACTTTGTATTGCCCGAAGTTGTATTGACTCAATTATAATCGTGAATCGAGCAAATAGTGAGGGGAAGAACGAGTTTAATGCTACTAGCGTCTCCTGGACGGCTATTCGAATGTCAAGTTTAGCTGCATGGTAACATAATCATATATTGTGGTTGTTAATCGGTTCAATTACATAATTTTTAAGATAAGGTTGTTCAGCGAAAAATTTCATTAAGCTCAAGCATCTTATCATGTCGTTAAGATGAATGGCGTTGTAACGGTTATTGCATCTGAGTCGTGTGCACAACTCATAGTCTCGGGTAAAGTCTAAAGAAGAATTAAGAGGCAACAGTACAGTTTTAGTTTACTTACACTGGAGCTCGAAAAACTTTTAAAACACACACTTATTTACACAATCAATGTAAAATTTTCCGCTCAAACTTATGCATGATTTTACTATCAGATTAAATTAGAAGGGGTCAAACCGCTAGAACGTATTGTTCTCTTTGAATTAAAGAAATTTGAACTTTTTTGCCCTGCTCTCGCTTTGACTAAATTCACTAATTTATCTTAACTTATCTTGGCTTAACTCTACCTCCCTTATCCCGTTTACATTTACCTCATTTTCGAAAACCACTTTAGAGGGAAAATTAAAAAAAATCGTAAACAAATTAATTCAACAGCTAGACGGACAGATATGATTAAATCGATTATGCTATTCTTTCAGTCAGGAAAATATATGTTGTATACAAATATAATGAATGAATGGTAACAATAAGTATATGTTCAAATCTCAAATAGTTGAGCAAGAAAGTTTTGAGTCTGCTGCGGGCCATTGCAGATCCAAGTCAAAACGGGATTTCAATAAACGGGAGTTCAATAAATCTTTCGAATTGCCGTTATACTACTCCGATCTCGCTATAGGCTATTATATTATTATCTGGCTGAACACATGAGCACTTGGCAGTTTGCCCCCTAGGACAGACAGCTTTTGACATTTTCCCTATTTCGATCTAACAAATCTGATATACTCCTTGGGGCGAGTAAGTATTGCGAAGAAGTAAGGAAAAAAGTCAATGTGATCAGTTCGCACTTCAGTTCCCTTTGCGTCCGACTGTGTAATTTTGGAATAAACTGCCTATGCTCGCATACGATGTTATGTTTATAGAAAGCTTTCGTGACTGATATGGTATAATTGATGAAAGGCATTTTCTACAATAATAAAATAGGTTTTTTTTTTACGAGTATGTGTAAGGTAAGTTCAAATTTAAGTGAATCTTAGTTTTGTTCTTCTTTTAATCCGCTCAGAGTTGTTTGCAAGAACCTAAATGATGTCTATCATCTATTCTCATTAGCGGACTCTTTAAAGTCCATTAAAGCAATATTGCTTAATAAGCGCGATTTACCTATGTCATACTTAAACTGACTTAACCTTAAATATGTCATTATGAGTCGAAAATTAATTTGTTGTTAACAATTATCGGTTGCCAAGCTTATGCATGTTTGCGATGGCTTAGGGGTTCACTTGCAATTTGGTCCTGTATCGGTTGTGGGTGTGGCTCTATGCTAATTGTGTACATGCTTTTTTTTCTCCTCCTTATTTGTTTTATTGTATTTATACGAAGTTTTATTATTAATTAATTTTAAGATTTACTTAAGAGTCAATTGAACTCGACTGCCATTTTGTTTTAGTTGAGTTTCTTGTATAAGTGGAATAAATAAATAAATAAATAAATAAACTAATTGCTCTATTAAGGTACGTTCGCACGGTCGATATAATTTTCTTAATCGTTGACTTCTATGATAAGTACATTGAAAGCGAAATAAATGGAAAATTGATTTATTGATTTTCAGATATTATAGCGAAGGCTGCCATGTGTAGGCAAAAAAACGAATTTTAGGTGTGTAAGATGAATATTTAAAATGAATGTACATTTTATGCGATAACTTATTTAATTATAAACGGCTTCGTTATTGTTCATCATAGGGCATGGCTATTATAACACATTTGCAGACAACTGGTACAATGATGCAGGAGCAATGTACTCAATTAAATTTCGCATCCGTTATGAAAAATGTTGCACAAATCTAATGTTTCATTTCTAAGCATCAGTGCTTGTACTTGGTGCTGGGTTGGAAAGATTATTTTAGTTTATTTAAAAATAGTAGCATTTCCTTGGGATATTCTAAGATTCTATTTTATTATTTACTAACTTTAATTGTTGTTCTGCTCTACAATAGTGGAGGATATTTACACACTTACTAGTACATAAATTTAAGTAACTTCTTGTTTACAATGATGATGAATAACAAACATAAATAGCAAACAATATATATATATATATATATATATATATATATATATGTGCGTGTGTGTTTTGATGCTATACTGCACTATGCACTGTGTGTTATTTATAAAAGCAAATGTGCGAAGACTTTTGCATTATAATTTGTATGAATGCATATATGCTCGCATATGAATATCGTATGCATATATGTAAGCTTGTATACGGAAACTAAATAAATGAATGTAGGTTTTCATAACCAAAATAAATACCTTTGCATTTAAATGTGTGAGAAACAGTAAGACTTTAAAACTTAAGGCCCGATATCGTATAGTGGTATTATGCATATATATGCGGTTTCCCGAAAACTTCAAAATGTTATAACTCATCTTGTAATACCTTTTGCATCATATATTAAACACAGTAGACAACATAGCCGCGCTGATGAATGATCTATCTCTACTATCGGTGAACTGGTGATATGACTCGATTTTTCCCAATGTGCCGCCTTACACTTAACTGTAAAACATGCTTCAAGTTTATTACATTTGCTAGCTTTCATCGAAACCCATATAAACTCTATTATTGAAAAACGTTGCAAACAGCTTTGGAAACTCATTAAATGTTCTTCGTCCTTTTTCATTATATAATGATATTGCCATACATACTTTCATCATTGGCAAGCATATTAGTAAATTAGTATGCTGTGAGCCCTTGAGAAAGAAAAATCTGTGCCTTAACACACCGCATAGCTCAAAGCTCTAAAAGTGAATGTAAAAGTGGACACAGCCCGTGAATATTGTTTTTCTTTTTTTTAGGCTGTCTTACCGCAGCTCTTTCTCTATTGAACTATCTTAACAGGAGTTATATAGGAGTTTTATAAAAATGCAAAAGTGTTCAATGCTGTTATTACTGCGATTAATGCGACAAAAATTTAACAACGCAAAAGTTCACCTCTGTTAGTCATCTTCTAAGTAAAATATGCGCTTACTATTCAGTTCATAATAATCCATACGTAAAAGTTAAGTGATTTTCAAAATATATGCGCTTAATAAACTAAATAAGTTACCAGTACTTGGCAGATGACCTTCGATAAACTTTGTAATTTTACGTCCACTCTTGCCGAAGAATTGTAATCAGTCGCAGCTCACGGGCTTCTGAATTATATGCAATAAGCTATAACTCCCGTCTTTCGGTTTGCAAAAAAATACTGCGTTCCTTAATGTTTCTGAAAAGCTAAAGCTGAAGCACCGCATGCAAAAAAATGGGTATGATACAGACTCTCCTCTTAGGATACCTCCAATTATTTATTGGCCCACCCCGCGAGTTGGGCATCCTGAAACCCATGATCTCTACAGTTCGGACTATAATAGTTTTGGGTTGTCGATATTACGCGACATGTCCTAGTCACTCTTGCATTTGAACTATCCATACGTATTGTCTAACCAACCATCCAACTTTCTTCCGGGGATTGTAAATGAATGCGCCAGCAAACGACTTCTTATATTCTCAATGAGTGCTTCATGTTACCGGGTACGGTATTCGCCAATGTAGTGTATTTCAAAATCCTTTTAAAAGCGAAAAACTATCGGTTTTGTGTTGTTGTGGTAGTAGTGGTAGTAGTATCGAAAGTTAACTCTACATCGGAGGCCGTGTTTTCTCATAGTTCCGAGTAGCTAGTCGACGGCTACAATTGAAAAATTACATCAGTTGAAATGTGAATTGCTGCCCATCCACCCTATCTATCGGATCTGCCTCTAAAAAGAATTCTTCAGGTGAAAAGATGTGCATTTAACAATGTACGCTGCTGTCTATAAGAAAGGTAACGAAATGTAACCGAGCAATTAGAGGAGCAATATAGGATTCTTAAAACAAAGTACCATGAATAATAAATTGGAATTTAGCAAAATAATGTTTTTTCGCTCGTAGATCGCAAAATTTTCCAACCAATCCATATATCGTATATATAAGGTTATGAAATTTCGACGCATGTCATTCGCATCTTGATACTCTCTAAGATCATTTGAATTCATCAATGGTGGCGACATCTATATTTTGTCCTACGAACTTATTGAGTAATATATATCACCTATGTATATACGCAATAAAATTGTGTGAAAAGTTTAGTATGGAAGATTATTTTCTTCTTTTTTTTTTTTCTTTTTTTTTCTTGTATACACATTTTATGATATATATGTATATCGGCATTTATTTATAAACATACGGCTTACGATTGTTATGATGCCTTTAACCAACGATTTAAACGTATAGCTATAATTCCGGTCTTACGAAAAAATTCTTAATCGGAATACTGGTTACGTTGAAAAGCTTATAGCAAGCACAATACCATTTTAACAACGGTCGACTAGTGGTTATAAAAATGTCATCGTAAATATGACAAGAGCTAGTTTACCTTAGCAAGTCTCACACCGACTCTTTATGTCTGTGCACGTGTATATGTATATATGTAGTGTTTATACTCTTGTTATGCGTTTATATTGTAAATGAAAACAACTTCCGGTATTTTGCAAATGGTTATTTCACAGAAATCCCGACGGCCACAATGATTGTAAGCAAACCCTACTATACTTGTGGTTGTTGTTCTTATTGTTGCAGTTGTTGCATTGTATTTGGTGTACATGGTTCATGCATAGTTTTTGGTTGAGGTTATTAGAACGCTAACACACACTTACAAATAAAAATATATATACAAGCGTACCTATCTATACTATAGTGATGTACTGCGTAGTTACTGGAATGAAATGAATGGTTGGCTGGGCCTCGTTAGTTTCATAACACACGTATACATTTGTGTTTGTGTGTGTATATGTGTACGCGTCTATACATTTACATATATATATATATATATATATATATATATAATGGATTGTTCACATTCGGTATGACTGCGGTAATGCTAGAGGAGACGTTTTGTCATTTAATGCTTTTGTATGCGTGAGGACAGAGACTTCTTTATCCACTATACACTTCAGCAAGGGAATTGTTTTTGTTTTATTGTTTGCATCTGTTGGTGTATTACTAAGATGACTCTATCATTGCGCTATCACACTGCAAAAGTTTAATCTGTAGAAATACTTAAGCACAACTAGAGGGGAAAAGCTGTTGCTTTGCTGTCATTATCAGGGTGATGTTTTCGTTGTTGCCGCCTGCGGCTTTTATTGTTAATAATTTCCACTCAAATCAAAACACGGCAGTTCCACCCCGCATACCTCGACACTCGACTATTTTTTGTTATTCTATTTAAGCTTTGGTTTTAATTAATTTTCATAAAATTTAAAAACGGTTTCTTTTCCTTTTTTCTTTTTCTTTTTCTTTTTCTTCTTCTTCTTCTTTTTTTTTTTTTTTTTTGTTATTAAACAAGGAAAATAAGAATATTTCATTAGAAGTTCGCTTGATTATACCGACCTGTGTGCTTTTAGAAATTCTTCGTGGGCTATGATCGTCTGTTTGCCTTCAGGTTGAATGAGTGTTTTTACGGTATTACTATATATACAAGGGTTTATGTTTTGAATTGTTTCAAGGAGAACCATAAACAGCAGCTACAGCAACAGCCACATTAACAGCAACAATAACAATAACAACAGAAGCAGAAGAAGAAGAAGCAGCAGCAGCAGCAGCAACAGCAACAGCAGCAAGACAACAAAATCAAATGCATTCATACACCACACTATTCATTTACACATAAATACAAGTCCACGCACATGTATCTATATATATGCGCAGTGCTTATGTACACAGGAATACTTCAAACAATACATTAAAATTCCCACACAAACATCATTTTGTATTGGATGAAACTAAGCACAATAAAAAATTATATATTCATGTATACACAGGCGCACACACACACACACACACACGCACACACATAAATAAACATATACGCATACACGCACACACGCATACAAAATTCGTACAAAGAAGGCAGCAAAACATTCGCATTCGCATTCGCATTCACATTCACATGCACGAAATACTAAAATATTTATTCTCGGAGAATTGCGGTTTTAGCTTTAAATATCTACACTATTGTTCTGCTATCTCGCTCTCGCATTTCATTTTGATTGCTATGCGCATTGTATTGCGCGGAGAGTCGAAAAATGAACGGAAATGAAATTTAGTTGTAACGGAAATCATGTCGCTCGTTATTCGCATTTACGATTTTGTTTTTTTGTCTTTTTTTTTTTCCTTTTGTTGTTTGGTTTTCTGATCCATTTTTCCTTTACACCACGACCCCGAGATTGGGAGTAAATTAATGATGACACACCGAGCCAAGGATCCTGCAAGATGCACATACGCTACACGTACTCCATATCGATACCCCCTGCATTCAGGCGCCTTCCTTTGTCCATTTGTTCAGCCTTTCGTTCTTTTGTTAATTTTGTACAATTTTCCAATGCCAAAAATAACAATTGAAAACTATTACTTCTTCTCTTTATCAATGAAACAATTGAGTTCAAAATAAATTTAATCATTATATAAATTGAACTCCTTACCCCATACCTAAAATATTCTGAGAACAGTGAAATTCAGAAATTTCTTGGGAAATTTAAAAACAATTATATATCGATTCACGATTTTACGATTACAAAATGAAAATATTCTCTTAAAGAGATGGGTACCCAAGATTCGTCAAAGAGGAATTTTTAATTCTGTTATGTCTTTCATTTAGTTAACACTGTTTTATTCAGTTTGTACTGTTCATTTTTTTTTTTTTTTTTTTTCATTCATTTATGGCATTTTGAAGATTATAAGCATAGAAAAGAAACTTTTGTAAACATAAAGCAAACTAACAAAAAGTTCGGTTGCTCTGGTGCGAAAAAAAACAAATTCTGAACTTGCTTTCGTAGTTGGACAAACAAAAAACAAAAAAACAAACAAAAAAATCTTGTGAAGAAATATGCATATGCATTGCCTCTCACAGCTTACACAGCTCGCATGGTACCATATGGTCGCCAACATCTTCGATTTTGCAAAAGCAACTTGAATAGCTATACATAGTTCTTTAACAATTTTACAAGTTACCTCTTAAACCTCTTAAAATTCTAACTTCTATCTATAAGCTTGGAAGTAAATGTGGCACCTTTTCTATTAGTTCAATGCGACGGACAAAATTTCTACAATCCTTACTGCGTTGTTTTACAAATGCATTCAATCGTTCAGAAGCACACACAACTTTTGTTACGAAAAGTTTAGAAGAGCTCTCTGTCTCTCTCTCTCTCTCTCTCTCTCTAAATATAATATTATGATTTTAAAAAACA
This sequence comes from Glossina fuscipes, assembly GCF_014805625.2. NCBI lineage: Eukaryota > Metazoa > Arthropoda > Insecta > Diptera > Glossinidae > Glossina > Glossina fuscipes. The sequence goes on along the minus strand of NW_023998415.1, from coordinate 47,760,602 downwards.
AATGATGATAGACAAACACACACACACATACACAGGGGCGCACAAGTAGCTTAGCCGAACAGAACAATTAAGAAAATTAATTTCGTCAGCGGTCGAATCTTTCACTGCCCATCAACGTTATATTGAAATGAAACCCCAATCAATGATAGGTTAATAAAAATATCATTCGATATTTTCATAAGGTTGACTGAACGTGGGCCCGTTCATCCGTTCTTCCCCGTTCACGCGGTAATGTAACACAATTCTGTTGCTTCTAAAAACAGATCTGCTTCTAATTTAGGTTGCACCATAGGCGTAGGCCTTCTTGTGCTCCCTCAATTTGGCTCATTTTTTACTGTTTCTGTGAAATTTTACGTCAATCAGGAGAATGTTTTTATTACAGATAAACAACTAGATAAATAGAGAAATTTATTTAGATTATTTCAGAATTTCGTATAGACCAACGTGTATAAGATGGTGTATAAGATATATGAAGCTCGTTGTGGATGCATAAAAATTCAATGGTAGCAATGAAAATAAACACATCACCACAATAAATCGGTAACATGCGGAAAACCAGATGAAATTTTCAGATGCTTTACCGGGTGTCCTTTAGATGTGATGTGAATGCGTAAAAAGTTTTCACACATTAACTTGGTTGATATGTAAATGAAACGAATATTATATATAAAATTTTTGTAATTTTGTAAATTTTATTTAAAAGCATAAATAAATAAGTTTTTATTACTTATTTAAGTTATGTGAAAAGTTGTCTATGTGCTTAGTGCTCAGAAGTCTGTACACAATTTTAATTAACTCTTATGCTCCTTTTAATTTACACTGTTTACTATTCTCTAAGTTACAAACCGGTAAATATGCTGAGGTTAATAGATGAGTGTTAAGAAAAATGTAAACAGACGGTATAGGGATCCAGGGGCGCTCGATGAACTCATCATAAGCTTGTTTACTCGGAATTTCATTTTCAATTTAATTCCTCTTCTACAATAATTCGTTAAAGGCAAATGAGAACAAAGCAAAATGTTAAAATGATTAAAGAAAAGAGAGGAGAAAACAAATTTTGGGAAAATAAAATCAAATATCATATACATAGAGGAAATCGCAAAATTATGTAAGCGATAAAGAGAAAAAACCGATGGAACAACATAAAATAGGGCGTTCACTTTTCTTCTTAATAGTTTTTTTAGGAAAAAAAAAAAAAAAAAACACTTACATTAGAATATTGATGATAATTATTTGAATAGGATGCTGCGGATGCTCAGTGGCCGAGGAGTAGATAAAGAATTTCGGCGAACAACTGTGAATGGTTGTTTGATCCAAATTTCAAGAGCGGTAGAGTCTTCCATAAAGCCCCGGATAGCCTTTAGATACGCCCAGTGTTTTTAAGACTTTGATCTTTGAGCTTATTTCCCTCTGGCTAAGCTAACAATAATAATAATAATGATAATAATAAAAATAATAATTTGAATACATGGAATACATTTAATCTACATACATACACGCACAATACAAAAACTTAATTTCAAAATTTTTAATTCCTTGGCAAAAGCACTAACACCTTTCGAATCGCTCTCGTCGCAATAGTCGTTTTGATGAAGCTATTGTATCATATATTATTTTGGCTTTTTTCTGATACTATTTTAAATGAATGCGAAAACTTTGTAAAAAGTTGTGTAAACGATCTAGAAGGAATTAAAAGTGAACAGGGAGGGAAAAGCCATTACGCTGTAACGCTCGCGTCAGAGCTTTTCTTCGACCCCGCGGTACTCTTCTCTTCTCGTCGTGTAGTCAAGAAAGAAAAAACAATTACAGAAGTTTTCCCATTTACGCCAAAATACTTAAGAGGCGAAATACGGGATAGATAGGTATGGATTTCATCGAGAGCACTGTGTCCGATTCAAGGCAAGAACGAGATCCTATATGTGAAAAAGATTTAGTACAAAAGCGAAATCTTTTTAATGAAGTATTTCTTGAGTGAAAATTTTATATTAAACTTTTTTTTTGTGTTTGCTTAATATTTTTTTTATTAATATAACGTGAACAACGTCTCCGCATATTTTAGCGTGAGTCCTTTGCAGTGCTTGTATCCGCTTTTTATTCTGCTTGACTTGATTTCGTTACATAAACTGTAATAATAATAATAATAATAATAATAATAATAACAACAACAAAATTAAAAGTAATAGTCTAATGTATTTTGAACCGCTTACATACAATATAAACGGAAATATTGAAAAATTTTCTAGACATTGTTTTATGCGCCACAAAGCAAAATGTTTACATCCGTTGCTATTCTCGATGTAGTTAATGTTGTTGCAGTAATAATTTCATATGAAAGCAAGTATCAAGTGTTTAGAAACCACACTTGAAGACGGCAACTATTTTTGCAAAAATTTGCAAAAAAATGCAAACAAGCAAAAAAAACAATTAAACAAAACAAAAGAGAGAAGAAAGAAAACTTTTAACAAATTTTCAATAAAATGAATATTTTGCTAAAGAAAACAGTAAATCTTGTGAAGAGCAGTAAGGAGAATTGATAAAGGTTTCAGACACATAAAGCTCAAATACCTGACTCTATCAGGCATACCTTCAAGCACGAGCTGACGTTTATAATTAACAGCAATTGCTTTACGATCGCATGACATGCAAACAATATCTATGTTTATATTTATGCTTCAACTGCATTTCTTTATACGTTATACAAATGAATATTGAAAACTACTATTATGCATATACATATACATATAAACAAAAATTTATGCATTTATATATGAACGAGAGAGAGAGAGAGAGAGAGAGAGAGAGTGAGAGAGAGAGAAAGAAAGAAGAGAGAGGATATTCACAACTATTCACTGCATGAATAGTCATAATTTGCAGCACCTTTTTTAAACGTTACAATTACAATAAAGTAGAACTGCTTTCATTCATACCGTACGCCATCAAGTGACGTGAAAGTTGAGAAGACTTGGAACGTTTACCGGAATATAAAGGAGAAAGCATAACGCACCAATTCACTCGATCTATAAAAACAACAATCAACACATAAACAAACAAATCGTATACATACGAGAGCACACGTTCTCCCACATATCAACACATATGAAATACAAACAAAAGAAATAAACAAAGTTTTTTTTTTTTTTTTTTTTTCTTGACTTTCTCGTATATGATGCTGTTAAACAAAACCACTGGAGAGCTGTGTTCGGCAAGTGTTGAAATATGCAATAAACAAAAATAACATATCCGCGCAAACAGGCACAGCCACAGCCACAGCCACACCATATATACAAAAAACTGGTGAAGGCGCGCACTTATGCGGGCCAAATCATGCACTTAACTGTTCAGAGAAATACAAAGCTCTTCTCGAATCTTTTTACACTAAACCTCACAGTGTGTTCATTAAATGTGTGAATGTATGTAGTATATTCATGTAACGCAACGTACAAATATGTATTCGTACTCTGATAAATTATATCTAAGGAATTCAATATTTCGGAAAGCGGAATCCATTCAGTCATGTTTATCTGTCTCTTCGTCCTAATTAAGATGGGACGGTTATGTTATCTTGAAAAAAAAAAAAAAAAAAAACAAATTTTACTTTCAATCCCTACAAATCGAATTCGGAAACTAATCAAATCGATTAACGGGTCCGCTTACAATTACCGAAAAATTGACAGTTGGTTTTTTTTCTTTCTAATTATTGCCTCGAAATTGTAGACTTTTCAAACCTAGACTTTGAAGAGCGTGCAAGAATGTTTCTTTAGAGCAACGTTTGCTTCACAATTACACGAAAGCTATATATAATCAAAAACCCTCAATTAGCGTCGAATCGTAACAGTTACGATATGAAATATATCAAAATATCGATAGGGTGGCCTTCGTTCGTTGCAGGTAATATGAAATGTCGAAGACAATGCCTTTATGTTCTTTACTCTTCAACAAGAAAGAAAAAAATTATGTAAAATAATTGCAGTTCATTTTTGTGTCCTCTTCCTTTTCGGCTCCTATTGCCCTCCTTTGAGACTTCAAGTTTGATGTGATATCAACACAGTTATCCAAGATAGTATGAGTATTTTACGCTCGTAATTTTCCCGTAATTAATCAGAGTCAGTGGGCTTTTTCTAGATGAATTTCTATAAATTACATCTGGCTCCCGTTACCCAAGTCGGTTGGTAACAAGCAACACCTAATAAATAGTTATGTCAATATAACTGTCCGTATAACTGTTTATGAATGTATACGAGTTCAATGTAATTTGATATTTGATTCGTTAAAAAAATTTTCCTTCATCAGCATCTTCTCAGTTACTTTGGAAATGTTGGAGGTATTGCGCGTCTATGATCGGAATATTATTCCCGATATTACGATAAATGATTTTAAAAATGATGGGATCGTGTCAATGTTCGCCCAAATTATTCATTTGCATGCCTTGATAAGTCTACCTTTACACTGCTACCGGTATCTTAATTATTCCCGAAGGTATTTTGGTTTTTGAAATAATTCTCGCTTTGCAATATCAAATATAGAAATAAAAAAAAAAAGTAGCCAAAGACGAACCCAAATTAGTTTAAAGGCCTCAATTGTAAAAGTTCACCAGGGCCTTCACTTGTGCTTGCTAGAGTCAAAAACCAACTGAAACTTCATTTCACTGGCGCAAACACTTTGCAAAAAGGCCTTTTCTTGCCATTGTTGTAGTGTTTTTTTTCATTTTTTTTATTTATTTATTTTTTTTTTTTTTGCACGAATTCTATATATGCGCGTATAAAACACATTTTTTGTTTAATACGCGACCTCAGTGCTATGCTACGTTTCATGAGTGTGAATAAAATGCAGTAAATATGTATTTATACGCACATACATGCACTCACAATAAGTCTATAAGTGTTTACAAGTTTTTACAAACATTTATTTTTATATTTATATCTCTAAACATATCCACAGGAACAGCAACTAACAAACAATTCACTGAACGTCAAAGTTCTATGTATTGAGTTTGTTTTGCAATTTATTTTTTATTTTCTTTTCTATTTTTCATTGCAGCCCACTATTCAAGAATGCAGATAAGCTAAATTAGTATTTCCTTTTGCGATAGTCAGGGCGTATATATAATAGATATGTATCCTTGATCGGATCCTTTCTGTTTACTACGTTCGCGAAAACTCACGTTAAGTCCTAACAGATATCCATTCAGTTGATGGTCGCAGATCTATATTAAAAATGGGCTTGATTTGCCTGACCGTATATCGATAATAGACAAAAACTCTCTACAGCGACTAATGGATATCGATATCGAGTGAATTACGATAATATATCTCGGGTCAGCTAAACAATTAATTTAAACATCGTTTCAGTCGATTAAGGTGATCATATTTTATGAAATCAATTATATTTAGTAAAATATTTTGCGATTGTCACGTATTAGGTTGCAAAGTAAGATGGGTATCCAAGGTTCGTCCTCAAGTGAATATAATTTTCTTATTTGTATTTGTATTTGTATTTGTATTTTTTTTTTTTTTTTTTGTATTTGTTTTCGCTTTCTATGCGTTCCTCCGATACATTCTTGCACTTTGAAAAAGCAAAGTCACGGATAAATAGAGAAAATATCGTGAAAATATTTGGTGTACATAAGAGTGTATAAAGAAAAATATCAATACAGCAAAAGCTTTTCATTACACGCATAAATGCGGGACGTGTAGGACGGCTACGTCAATCAATCGATGGAATGCCTCAATTTCTTTGTTTGTTCCTTAATAGCGCACATAAATGTGTTATACATTGAAAGTGTTTTTAAAGTATTTGCAGAATAATATGAAAAGGAATGCAGAAAAATCTGATCTGAGCAGCAGAATGTGTTCGAATAATAACAATGTGTTGTAGAATTGTTCAGAGTTCACTTTCGAACGAATTCAATGAAGAACAATAAGGAATGTTATCTCTCTCTTTGTCAAATTGGACAATCTTTTAAAGAAATTCCTTTCTATTATGATTCTTGTTTTTGCCTCAAATTGAGTTTTACTGGGAAATAAAGTTTTTCAAAGTGTCCAAACAACATTATAATTAAACTTAACTTGTACTACACACATTGAAAATATTTCGAATTAAAAATGCGAGAAATCGGAGAAACTTTACACTTTAACTCAATAGCATTTTGAATTGATTGAAAGACACATTTCAAGATATCAATATTTCGAAATTATTTTTGCCTGGCGGTATAACGCGAAAGAGTAAGAGAATACTTTCCCAGGTGTAGGTCATATTTCTGTAACACTTTTTCGATTCATTGACATCATATCACAATCGATTTCGGCTAATTATGTTGTCGAAGGTTAAACCAGTGTACGATGGTTCAACACTTAATTACTTGCCTTTGGATTCTGAATCGATTTGTTTAGTGAAAAGTGCATCTACCCCAAGCTATGCTGGATGTTTTATAAGGCCGGTAAAACTTCACCCCTTCACCTCTTCCCCGGATGTATGCAGCCATTATAGTTTAAGGAAAAATACATTTATAAGGAGCTTCGCGCTTGCACTAGTTCCGCTAGTTATTAACGTTTGAATATCGCCTTATCGATATATGTATTGACGGCTGATACAGCAAGACTTGTTTGTGAAAAATTTGATTTGATTCGAAGCAATAGTTCTTGCTTGATGCAATCTTCACATTGAAGAGTCGCAGGCGGCGTATTTGACGTATTCTACTTTCTCGCAATCGAAGTTGTAAAAATCGTATTCAAGTCTTGAATCGAAACGTATCGAATGTATATAATTCAATGAAATGTTTATGTATTATAAGAGATTCGGCTTTCATTTTGCTCAAATTGGTAGGAAAGCAATAGCAGGCTGCTCCAATGTTTGGGAAGTGCCCGTTAAACTTCATACACAATCACTTGATAATATATTTGTTAGGGTTTGCTTTTTGTATTCATCAGCATGTCATGCTTCAGTAACTAAGTCTCACATTTAATTGACTGCATGACACCTAAGGTTCTATGGAACCTAAGTATTAAGCTAAACGTTTTACTTCTATCGCACTTTTTCGATAAATTCTTATTTTCCTTTACCCTTTACTCATCCATCTAACTTTATAAATCTGTATTAGAGTTTTTGCTCTTCCTTTTTGAAATTTCCTTTTTCCTTCTGATTCGTTTATACGATTAATACATTTAAAAGAATTCCCACAGCTGTAGCCATCAGTCAACAAACGAATACAATTCAATCACTTGCAATACATTCGCAAAACAACAAAAATAGTACGTACTCGGCTCAGGCCGGCTCTTCTAAAACCCTATCTATATTCATTGTGACATTTGTGTTGGCAACGTAGCATCAAATGTCACTGACTAAAACTTATTATCGTGTAAACGCCTTATTCGCCATATAATAGTTTCACAATTAAACACCACATGCATATATTTGTAGTTACTATAAAAACCGTTTATTGTCTCTTGGTAATTTTAAGAGAAGACATTTATTTCCTTTCTTTTTCTATTTTTTTTTTTTTTTTTTTTTTTTTTTTTTTTTTTTGTAATTTAGTGAATTTGATGAAAAATATCCGAATTTTTCCGCTTACCGCATGCATGCGTTTTTTTTCTTTTCAATATGAGAAACCACTCAAGGGATATCCACGTATTCGCATAACCCGCTGATTGTCATGAAGCAGAGAGTGAAGCGAAAGAAATAGGGAAGTGATGGCCGCTGTCGAGTAGCTTTGCCTTGTGCTATGTGCCTTTACCAACTGAACATTCAATATAGATGCGATGTAAGGAAATAGTATGGGATTTGAAATTGGAACCAGCGAGTCCACGAACCCGGGGACACTGATAAAACTATAAAGGCATTAAAAGTTGTTGTTGTTGTTTAATAGTTTATATGAACAGTTTTCCAATTAATGGAAACAAATATTAAATGAAGGATATTTTCACCAAAATTATCACTCTGTAAATATATGCACAAATCCTTTAGCATAAAGTTCTATCCGTGGGATTTTATCGATTACTGTCGTCCTTCTTAATGGCAATAATTGAACAATATTTATTTTTTATGAGGTCTACAAGCGAAGATTGGATTATATAACTCACGGTATGCTAAAGCTAATATCTCCTGTAATGGCGAATGTAAGCAGAAAAGGAAAAAGAGGAAAATAAATGAAAAACTAATTTATCATACAAAAAAAAAAAAAAAAATAAAACTAAAAAAAATAAGAAAAACCAACTATAAAAGAGGAAAATTCTTAACTTAAAAAAAGGAAAAACTAAAAGATAGGAAAGAATATGTAAAAGTCTAAGCGATCTTGCATAGATAGCAAGAAGGCAAAGAAAAAAGATGTTTCAAGAAAATACTGAAAATTTAAAAAGAAACGAGCCAAGCAATCCAAACAAAAACCAATACATAATTGCCAGTTCGGTAAACGAGGGTAAAACAATTTCTGCCCTGTCTACACAAGAGAGTAAATATTAAAGAAACTAGAAAACGGAGTAGAAAATTTGTAAAATGTATTTAAAGAAAGATTCACTAGGGAAACGACAAGCACAACGAGCTGGCTACGTACGGCATAAAGGATTTTAATGTAGCAACAATTAAGTCAAATGCTTAAAAACTATGCCAAAATTGAAGAATGAATGCATTTTTAGGAAAACAAACAAAAACAAACAAAAAAAAAATTTCTGGAAAATTCTTCTTTAAATATCCTACAACAATTTCGGTACATTTGCTATTAAGAGAACTTTATTAATCGGTCAAGAGTACTTATTTTTTTAGAATAGGTTTCAACAAGTAAAATGCTATTAATAATTATTTTCGTTTTTGATTAGTGCTATGAAAAGTTGACTTGTAAAAGTGCTTACGGTATTTTGAAAAACTTTTTAATAAGGAAAAGGAAGATGAAGATTGCAAAAACATAACAAGTTAACTGACTTCACTTGAAATCCAATTTTGAATAAGAATCACTTAAGATTCTTCTCACTTTCGTCTCGCATACATGTAAAAAGAGGTAAAGACTGTACACGAATGGCTTAAACCTTTAAAGATGAAGACTTTGGAGAAAGAAAGAAAAACACACACACACACACACACACACACACACACACACCTTAAAGTGTAAATAATTTTTCAAATCAGAGAAAGCTTTAGGTGTTCTATCGAATTATATAGAACTTGAACTTAAGCTCTAAACAAAACTCATCCGAAATTTCCTTTTAATTATTATTAGATTAAACTAAAAAAAAAAAGTAAAAAAATGCACCTCCAGAGAGTGCGTTTAGTGCTTTACATATATTTTGCATGTCTCCGGCTGCAATCCAAACAGTTAAAAAAATGACTTATGACCCTTGTATAGGATGAATAAAAAACATATTTCATTAGTAAGATGTACTTTCTATACTTTCTCGAACAGAAAACATAGTTTTCTTCTTCGATTTAGTTTATGAAGCATCTGTGCAAAATGCAAAATGATTTGACTATTGTAAGCGATACACGATAAGAGATTAGGAAAAAGAAGAACTTTATTCAACAGACTTCTTTATCTTTGAAGCCTTGAGATTTGAAGGTATTAATCGTTCGCTTTCCCCCTCGAAAATCCTGGCAGCCATTGTTTGCTCCACACATATGGTAGCAAGACGTGAGCTGTAGATGTTCAGTTATACAAGTAAATCTTTGTTATGTTTTGCTATGAAAGCATAAATTTTTTTTCGGTGAATAATCATCAAATCCCAATTGTGGCTTCTTCATAACCAACCAGTAGTGCACCATACGCAATACATTTCGCTGTCAAATGCTGGAAGCATCGTTTTTCCGGCTTAATTTGAAAGACAGGAGAAAGCTCTCCATGAAGAGGGCGACAAATGTTAGGCTGGGCTCGGTGTGAAAGACTCGCACTCGCTCAAAAGTCAAATTGCCATTCAGTTCAGCTGCTAATTGCTCGATCGTTGGGCTCGAGCATAGTCTTGCTAACTAATCATCCCGCAATGCCTTGTGGCACATTTTACATAACTGTGATGTTACGCAATTAATCATTCGCATTCCCATTAATTCTTTTAAAGTTTCGATTTATTGTTCTATTTGAGCTGGTAACAATGCCTTAATCGAGTTCAATATTCTATTTCTTACTGATAATTCAATTTATTGATAATTTATATCAATTTTATTTTCACATCCATAAAAGTGAGATTAGGATCATACGAACACGTCGGTATTTTCATTATTATTATTATTATTATTATTATTATTATTTTTTTTTTTTTCTTCTCCGAAAAGTATATTTTTGTTTATCTATTTATTTTATTTTTGATCACCAGTACTTTCCGCATCAATTAGCTTGCTACCGATAATAACACGATATAGAAAGCATATGGGTGTAGTTATCGATAAGCCAGAAAAGGCGGTAATAGTTATGTTCAAGCATTGTCCAAGTAATGGAATGGACCGATACGAGCGCGCGATAGAGCCATGACACATCGCCTGGTCTGTACATCATATATGGTTGTGCACAGGAAAAGTAAAATTTTTCTCTTTTCTTCTCTGAAACGAATTTTTACCTAATCGATATAATTCAGACTGTTGTTTTTGTTATCTCAGAGCAGTTTTAAAATTTGCGTACAGTTCTGCTTACGCATATCGTATACGTAGTTTGCGATATAAAACCGATATGTCGAGCGACGTGTCAAACATCATACCTAAACTAGTGATGGTGATTAGCAGATTTAGGCTAACTCATATATAAATTCTTTCCTCCGTTACATAAATGATGTATTAAGCTATTTTTTATTTGAAAAGTGCTGAAGCTTCTAAAAAGTTCACTGCTAAGTTGGACATATAGAAATATGCGAGAGCTCCGAGATTACTGAAACCGGCAAATTTACTTACACTAAATTGATTATTAATTTAGTTATGAAAATTGCAGACTAAGTGTCACATTAATCGACAGAATGAGGGAATCCGTGAACGCATGTCATGATAAGATAGTGTTATTTTTTATTATCAGATCCAAAAATCCAAATTTCTATAGGATTCTATAGGATTGCCGCGTACTCTTAATAAATTGCATATGCCTCTGATGCATCTATTAAGTTAGCTGAAGCATGATAGACTGTGCTTCATTTTTCATTCATGTTATTGCAGATGTTTGAGACGGGTACAGTAGAAGCAGTGTCAAGCTAACTTACTTTCGCTCAAGGCGAACATAACTATTTATTACATATATTTAATGAACAGTCAGATCAATAAAATATACAATGTTTTTGAAATTTCGTGGCAGTGCTAGATATTTTCGTCGTTTAAAAAGAAATATATATATATATATATATATTTAAAATAATCTTAATTGAAAATAAAAAGAGTTAATTACAAGCGTTAAATAATAAATGAAATTTACGCCGTTATGAAATATTTATCTTCACGGTCATTATCCCATTTATGCACAGCATTCTTATATGCGTAACGATAGTAACATAAGTGGTTGTGGGTAAGTGAATAAACGCTTACTTATGTACGCTGATATTTACGTATTTGATTTCAATTATAAATTATATAAATATGTTGCATTTCTTACGCTCATATGTGGTTCCGTGCTTACATATCTTTCCATAAATGATGAAGAATTAATTACCTATAGTTCATTATAAAAGTTAAACGTTCGCCATATAATGTTTGCGACATCCATGCATGCCTGCATGTATGTGTGTGTGCCTCAGCTGTAATTGTCAGTTTCTTTCACGCAAAAGTTTAAGTAACGTTATCATTCCACTTACGTATGCGATTTATGTATGCTATGAATATATATATATATATATATATATCTTTTTGTTTCTTTGTATGCATACAATAAATAAGCATTGTTGAGTTATTAATTAACCTTAATTTATTGTGTAACTTTTCGAAAAATATATTTAAACTGTTCATTACACAATATGGGCAGCGTTTTAAGCAAAATTAAAAATCGCGATTTTTGACTTTCGCTTAATCAGAAATGTAAAGAGATCGTTCATACCATTCACCGTTAAAAGCGTCAAGACGCATTATCAAATAGGCAAAGAGGTTTCCTTATGATTTCCACAATATATGTTAATGCAATGCGGCTTTTTTTTTTGTTCCTTTTTTTGAAAAATTCAATCACATCTGCTTATTCGGTGTGTTCGCGTTAGCGATGCTTCGATGCATCAAACGCTTTAATAAATGCCATGCATCATAAAATAGAAAAGTCTTATTCATAATTGATAATTGAATATCTACCGTTTTAACCCAATGAGCGTAACCGATTAAATAGCTTACTGCGATCCATGTTCGTAATGTACAAAGGAAGCATAGAAGTGTTAGGGTTAAGTTAGGTAGAAAATTAATCGAGTTGGTAGGATTTCTCTGTGAAAGACGCAATTGCAAGAATTATAAGACATTCGTGGAATAGTTATCTAGTTTCGCTCTTATCAAAACGGTTAGTTCGACTCGTCAGGTTCTCCAGAATTTTAATTTTGCTTAAACGGCACATGGTATGTATGTATATATATTTGCATGTATGTATGTCGAACCGCTTTCTCACGCTTCCATTTTAAAATGCTTCGAATCGCACCATTAGAAATTTAAAAGTTTCCATTAAGGCAAGCACTATATTGAGGGATACGCGCGTATGATATTTAACGCTGGCCCCATATAATTTCTTTACTTGCTTATTAAAATTCTTATAATTTGTTAAGAAAAACAAAAACAAAAACAAACAAAAAAAAACAAAGAAGAAAACTAAAATCGTTTTCTTGGAAAAGATTTCCACTTCACACGTTACATTTCACATTTTGTATATCCCGAAGAAAGTCCACTTAATTTAAACGCTTACATGAGCATTTAACTTGACATGCAATCTCTGCAATGCGATTGGCTATAGAGAGCATAAGTGCGTTTCATTAATGTATGTAAATTATGCATTATATGCAAACGTAAGGACGTCAATTCGATTTGTAAAATACACACTTCTTTATATAAATTATTTAAGTATTCATGAACGTATGCGGTATGCAGTATAAACGCTTCGTACAATTAACACGTGCCCATAACTTTATTTCGCTTTTTACTTCTTTTATGCTCTCATTCATCCGTAAAAGCAGGACACTCTTATAAAATGATGATATGTTACATGGTATGCGGTCGGTCTATGCGGCGGTACAATGAATACTTTGTAAACAATTTGTATTTTGTACCTGTGTTAAATCATGACTCGACAATTGCAATCGAGAGAATTGAAATCAAAAGAAACCTTGCCTGAATAGAACACTCCATGCATGCATGCATGCATGCATGCATGCATAGAGAACAGTGCCATAGTTAATAAAATCATCTGATTGCAACAATTGTTCGTTGATACGTATTGTCTCAATTTGAGGAGAAATTGAAAATTGCAAAGTATTTTGTCGGCCGATGACGTATCAGTTGAACGAATAGAAATATTTTCCTTGGCGTAAATATCTGCTCGTTATGACTGATATACTTTGGTTATTATGAACGGGTTTTTACGTTCATTTCTCATTTTCTTAGGCTTTACAACTTTAAATAGTCCTTTGCTTTTCTTGTATTGAAAATCATATATTCTATGGATTAATTGTATACTTGATATATAAATATATATATATATATATATATATATATATAATGTGGGAGTCAAACTCACTTTCGAACTTGAACTGTGACCATTCGATAATAATAATAAGCGCATTAAGTGCAGCTTTTCAATTTCAATTTTTTTTTTTTTTCATCGACACAAAATGTGATAAGATGATGAGGTGTATAACGTATAAAAACACCTTCTGTCTCACGTGAGACATGTTCTTCAAATTTTGCATATGAAGCACAAAATCGTCCCCTTATCCGTCCCCATTAAAGAAGGAGGCTTGGAAAGAATGATGCTTTGTCTACATCGCAGTTATTTGGCAGTTATTTGGATATGGCAATGCGTCAACTGTTCGTAGCCCGTAACAATTTAGCCGCACCATCCCTCGTATTACGCAGGAATATTTCTGTGTTGCGCAAACATTGTCCCTTCAAAGACCTTAAACACTTCCTTATATAACTTACCCTATTGCGTGAATCTTACGAAACGACAGTAAACTTAGGTTTAGATATTTTGTATATTTGTACCTTATAACGTCGAATACGGCGATTCTCGGAAACAACTTAGCGACAACTTACCCAATGTCGCAATATTGAATTAGTGCCTTAACCATATTCATAGCATTTCTCTTCCTTTATAAGCAAACCAATATTTCGTATTAAATAAAATTAATAGTCATCTCCACACTCGAACCATGCAAACTCTTCCATCCCGCAAAAAAAAGGCATTTTTATAGACCTTCACTTGTTTTAGCGCGTTAAAGAAAATCAATATAACGCTACAACAGATTGTCTTGACAAATATGAGGTAATAAACTTAAATGCTGTGCAACTTTTATTTCCTAACATAACCGTACCAATAACATAAGCAGTTTGCAACTTGTGTTTACTTCCTTTTCTTTTTTTATTTTTATTTTTTTTATTTTCGTCATTAACCTTAAGCTTTAGCTTAACAACTACGTGCATATTAAGAATGGTACAACTAAGCGTATAAATTTTTATTAAATTTTTTTTTTTTTTTTTTGTTGTTCCTCCCATTTCAGAGGAAAGCAAAAGTTATTGACTTTTTATGAAATGAAATATGAAATTTGGCACTAAATCCACATAGGAGATTAATTCAATGATTACTACGATGACGAAAGTAATTTAATAACTTTGGCAAATTGAGCAAAATTCATTGAGGCGAAGAACTCCAAAAAGAAAAAAAAAAAAAAACGGCAAAAATTAATGCAACAATTATGATGATAGCGAGAGTAATACAATAGCGTTTACCTAGTCTTACATCCTATCGTAGGTAATCGAATAAGTTGGAAAACGATAGAAAAAGAGAAAGCAATTTCAACAAACTTCCGAGAACCTAAGCAATAAATTCAAATAATTTCGATCGATAATTTTAGTTAAAAGCAACGCTGGGATGTAAATTTTTTCACTATTTTTATCCTCTTAAATGATCATTTGAATGTAGAAAGGGATTGTTTGATTTCTTCATACATTCACTCTCATTATTTGCAACCTAGCAACGCAATCGGCGCAGTATTGCTGGGCGCGATCGGACCTCAACTACCGGCATTGCTAAAAAGCCAAGAAGTTTAGTAATTTAACGAAACGGTCCTGTTTCCACTAACACTAAGTCAACGAATGAAGTGAGCCGATTCGCCTCAAGCAAGAGCAAACCAAATTTTGGAAAAAGTTTGACATTTACGATCAAGTTTTGAAAACGCAATCATATTTCATGCTTAATCAGGCGGACATATGGAACACATGCACGTTATAATTAATAATTTCTAGAGCAGGCTGTCTAAGGTTTTCGATAAGCGAAATTTATTACTTTAAAAGCAATTTTATGAAATATGTGATGCTTGGTGTAAGACTTTTCAACTTAACTCATTTACTCTTGGAAGAAGATTGAAATGTATTTGCCATCGTATCTTGCATAGTGTTTCGTGTTAATTCAAACGATTCGTGATTTGTAATTACTTTGCGAATGAAATAATTTTTTATGAAAACATAAAATAATTTTTCGACAATTTTTATATTTATATATATATATATATATATATATATATATATATATATGTGTATATATGTGAGAGTTGTCTTCTGTCGCTTGAACATCAGCAACTCACCTCAAATGAACTTTGCATGCGTTTATTGTATAATTGTTAGAAATTTTCTATTGTTCGGTTTGCTTGTCTTTTGCTGTTTTTGTCTTGCACTTAAATTTTTTGCTTTTGTTTTTTATTTTTGGATTCTGTTTTATTTTCTAGTCCCAGGAGATCAGTATTTGAAAACCACAAATCAAAATGTTACACTTTGTCATAATATTTTAGTTTGCGTTCCTTTGCCATTTGGATGGATAGATGATGTTGACAACCATTACAACAATTTCAGTTTATTTATTTCTCCTTTGTTTAGCTTTTTCTCTTTTTTTGTTCTATTATTTTCTTTTCGCTTTATTTTTTCATAAAAATTTTATTAATATTTTTTGCAGACATATTCTGCATATTTTTGTACAATTACTTCGAATTTGTTGCCAATGTCTCTATTGTTGCTGTTGTTATCAGAATTGTATGACAAACCAGAGAACTACTATAAAATTGCTAGTGACCACATACTCAAGGAAATATAAATATATATATATATATATATATACATATATATGTATATAGGTTTGTATATGGTCGCTATATATGTTTTGAAAGCCCACCGACACTGGAGTATATTTACCATCTTTGTGGTTTCTCTAAGAGGAATGAAAGAAGAAGAAACAACAAATCCTTCTTCTTTACCACTACTATTACTACTGTAGAATAATATATGAAGCAAGGAGCAAGAAGATTTTTTTGCAGGCATACAAATAGGATTTGCAAAATTTTAAGTTTTTCTTTTATTATTGCTTGTTTGCTTTCTTTGTGTACTTTGCTCTGTTGTTGGCATTTCAAGTGAACGAATATTTATATGCTTATTGTATGCATGTATGTGGCCATATGCTTAAAGATTAAAATGTTTTTATTTATTTATTCCTTTAAGGACTTACATATTTTACCAATAAAATTTAAATGAATTTCAACTGATAGCAATTATTATTGACAACTTAACCTACAAATAAATGCTTAAGTCAATATTCATTATCATAAGAAACTCTATGACTTGCACGAGAACCGGATAATAGTGGTTGGTTGAATATTATAAAATCAACAAAGATTTCATTAATTTCGAACAAATTAAATCAATTAGCAGAAGACTATATAGCTCGTATTCTCGTATACAACTAATGTGTCAGAAAGTCAGAAAAGTTTGCAACATCGGAACAACTTTCTCGTCGTGAGCGTTTTTATTATTTCCCACTATAATGTTAATGACTTGATCTATTCATATCAAAGAACATTTTCTAATATTAAAGTTGAGCCAGAAAGTAGGGTTGCATTCACTTCTCGTAAATACTTCATATCGTAAAGCAACGTTTTGATTGTTCTTGTCAAGATGGCCAGCTAGACGATTCTAGCCTTAATACTAATAGATTTTCTAAATGGAAGTACAAGACTTCGATTAAAGGCTCCAAACGCTTTTGGGGTCACTGCAGCCAAAAAGCGGGATGAACTTAACGACACTGCATATATCGACATAATGCAAAACTGCAATCATATTTATTATATATATATATATGGTCGTAGGAAGAATCTTTTTCTACGAGGCCGTGACCTGAACTAAGGCTTACGCAAAACTGCAAATATTTGTATAATGACTGTTGTAAACCTTCTCTTGGCCGCTTAAATGAAGTTGTAGGCTTTCAATTTGGTTGAATATGGTCTAGGTCGGTGAAAGGACACGTTCGCTGATATAAACTGGTAATACCTCCGCTTTTTGCTGTAAGAGAAACACTATGGAATTTCCACGTGCAATCTACAAAAATGAAAACTATCAACCATGCCCATGTAGGCCCATATTATAGGTTACGACAATATAGTTGTTTCTAGTCTATTGCCGAATAAAGATGCTATATATGAAAGATTCGGTCATAGGCGAAGATAATTTTTTTATTTGTTTTATTTTTGAAAATTTTTACTTTCACATATAATTCAAACTCAAAACATATATGGCCTGTGTTTAATGCTGTATTTAATTTATACACAAAGTTTGTAAATACACAAATGAATACAAACTATAAATATCTTTCTGTCCAAGATGCGGGATTTTTATCTGACTGTGAGTCTGCGCATCGTAAGCGTGTAAGAACACATGCACAGAGTAAGCTTCAGGTTTAAGCTGATGGAAAACGTGCAACATTCATGAGTAATCGAGTCTTAATCTTAACTTTAAACAATCGAATCTCTTACTCAATACCTAAGAAATACAATCAGTGATTGGGATAGAATAATGCAAAGAGATATCGATTTTCGACTTTCTTTTTTTTTTTATTTTCGCTTTCAATCAATTTGATGGATGAAATTAATTGAATCCGAATTGATTCGAATCTCAAGTCGAACATCGTCTTTGTTGTGCCTAGACAAAGTTGCGCACTTTTGGTTGCATTATTCTAACACAGGACTGACAAATACGAGTTGATTTCGTTATTCACGTTGATCAGTGTAATCTTTTCGTTCATTTGACTTGATCTCCATGTGTCTGTTCTCTCTATCTATTATTTTTCCATCTGCTTGTCAAATACAATTTATTCACCTAAATAATTTAGTCAGCTGATCTACTAATGTAAAATTTCCTATAGAGATTTTTGGTTTGACTTTTTTTACTCTCCTTGAAAAATATAATAATAAACGAGCGTAATAACTGTATGTATATGTTAGTTATAATTATAAACACTTTGGAATGTAATGAAATAACTTATTTATAAATACATTAATGTGTGCACAAAATAAGTTATAACGAACACGGCAATAATATTTTTATTGAGCATTTTGTTTAAACCAACCTGCAGTCATTGCATAATTACCATAAATTTCCTGTTACTTTCTTTTTTTGTTGTTTTTCTTATTCTTCTTCTTCTTCTTTTTTTTTTTTTTTTTTTTTTTAAACGCAAAGCAAAAATACTTTAAGGAAAAACATAAAACATAAAACACGAGTAGAAAAACTCAAAAGAGACGAAATTGAAAATTATATGAAATTAGTTGAAACATGCCACGAAAAACCAACCACAACTTGACCATTACCAACCCGCATTACTAGGGTAAATGAAAAAAACCAACCAAAACAAACAAAAAAGAAAAACAAAAAAAAAATAGGAAAAAAAGCAACAACACCAACCGCCATAACAGACATTCGGTAGCAGCTTACTAGAAGAAAGGGAAGCAACAAGATGAACTTTATTTAAAGCTAAACCAGCCAACACAGTCATATCCTTTAAATATGCATGTGTTCACGGATGCAGCATGGGGTTATGTTGGAAAGAGATAAAATAAAATGCAATAAAATAAACTAGAGTAACGTAAATGTCCGGAAAATGAGGGATTTCAAAACGAAAGGAAAGCTAAACGTGCTCGCTTTATACCTGTGAGTCGTGAGTAAGATATAATAAAAGCAAAAATGTACATGCATGCATGCATGCATGTACATATTTATGTACCTTTACAACATATATATAGGTATTTGTATATATATATATATATGTATTTATGTACCTTTACAACATTGTTGCTGGCATAATAGCAAGTGTCAGTATGTTAGCTAATGGGGTTCCACGGAATATTTATATATATATATATATATATATATATATAAAATCATGCATGACTGAGAAACCGATTCATTGACTCGCTGACTAACTTGCGAATGAGTGGGCGGACGTACGCGAGCACATATGCATGCAGCGTTTATTTTATGCGGTCACAGCGGACATGTACAAATACAAATTCGTGCAGTTAAATGATTATGAGCGCATGCATAATATTTAATATGAAAAGCTATGCATGTTTAAATGAAGTTAATGATCTAAGCAAACTGAGCGTGTGTGTGGTTAAGCGTCATAATTATGACTTGCATTATTTCTCGTTGCTCTTAAGAGTTTGCTTGCACTTTACGCCTGAATACACTACTTAAGGTAAATTTACGGTCACAGATATAAAAAATAGATTTTAAGCCAACTTTGAACAGAGAAATCAGTTTTTTTTTGTGTGTGTTTTTTTTTCTTGAAGAGGGATAAAAGAAAAAAAAAAAAAACAAAAGAAAAAAAGAAGAAGACAAATAATAATGTGTCTTTGCATGTACTTGAATGCGTTTGTATGCGTGCGTGTGTGTGTGTGTGTGTGTGTGTGAACATAAAAACACAAATAACTTCAACAAAAACAACAAGAGAACACAGAATTAGTTACCTTTTGTTTACTCAACACAACATAGCGCTTAAAACCTCTAATTGTTGAGGTCAATTAACATGGATGTTGTTTGCGTCGAGTCTGTATGCAAATGCACAGACACTAACATTTTCTCCTTGTTTGCATTCTATACAAAACTGCTAAGTACCGATGATGGTAGTTTCGTTTCGTTTCGTTTCGTTTTTTTCTCTTTTTTTTTTTTTTTTTGCTGTGTACGTTGCACTTGTAAGAAAGCGGCGGTATTTTAAGATGTAGGCGTTAAAGGTATTCGCGTAAGTAAATAATTGCAGGATTTTCGCTCACCATCACATGGGTAGACGGTTGCAAGGAGGTTGTTATAAATTTCCCAATTATTCATTAGTACCTACCATTTGACTTGTTTAATTGTTGTCGAAGAATATGTAGGAAAAAAAAAACCTATCCCTTCGACAAGCGCGCTATTGCTTATCTAATCACATTTTCGGTAGAAAATTTGTAAAACTGCAAACTGTTCGCTAACTCTCTTGACAAGAACAATTGAATTCATGGCATTAAATACCTACGAGGATGTATATCACTTTAGAGCAAATATAATGCCATTGGTTTTTAAGTGTAGCCGACAATAAGAGGATAAACTTTATAATGAATTGACTTAACGAGCTAACGTTATCTCTGAAATTAAATTTAAAGCAAAAAAACACTAAGAGTTAATAATATTACGCTTATTGCAAGCAAATGGGAAAATCATATGCATCCGTCGCCCGTCCTACGCTCAAGTTCAGTTTTCCGACTTACATGATCGTTAAGATCACAAATACATCCGCCTGAGTGGCCGAAGGCGAGGAATCTCGATCAGCAACTCCACTGGTCGTGGGTTCGAATCTCAACTGCGATAGAGTTTTTAATAAAAGCCGATCTTAGAGTTCATTTCTCTGGCGAAATTAATAATAATAATAATAATAATCATAATAATAATAATAATAATAAGATCACAAATATTAAGCAAAACCAAAGAAAGTGAGTTTTGTAGTCTTCGTTTCTTGGTTCATTTTCCATCTGTCATTTAATTTATTTCACTTTTCATTGTCATCGCAATGTCAAAACAAGCAGCAAACTGTGGTTCGTCTGTCTATGTGTCCGCTCTGCAGCATAAAATATCGGCTTCAAAAATTGTTTCAAAAGGAATGAAAGGCGGTCAACGACATCGTCTATTGTATTGAATTTATCGCTCAACTTATAAGAAAAAAATAATTAAATAATTTTCCGTATCTGTACAAAAATGGAAAATTATTGTAAAGTAAAAAGCACTTTTTATGAAACCCTTTACTTTTTATCAATCAATCAATATAGTCTTTAAACATTCCATCAATTTGAATAAGAAATATTTTCCATTCCAAAATATTTCTGTTTGATCAAACGCCGACATCCAATATAATGCAAGAGAGAAATTTAAATGTTTTTCCCTTCACATATATGTAGCGAGCATAAGAACTTTGGGCAGAGCGGAACATAATTTTCTCATTTTTTTTTAATTCGAAAGAAATAATTTTTCTATATTTTGAAATAAATTTCTTTTATTAAGCTGTGACATATTTCCCTTTACCGATTAATTAAACTGTTTTTTTTTTTTTTTTTTTCTGTTCTATATGCATAACTTTGTGATTGATACGTAAGTGGCAAGAAGTAAGTGACAAGCAAGCAAGGGGAAGGATAATTGTCTCTCGGTTTGCAAGATGCTTGCATCCCTGTGCATATCGTGTATACGCGACGACTCGACGGGAATCTTAAGAAAAATATTTCTTAAACTTAAATGGCTTTGTAAGGATTCCCTCAATTAATTCAAAGGGTTAACTCGCAATTAACGGCAAATATTAAATTAATATTAATATTTTTTTTTTTTTTTTTAATTCAATTAATTCAAAGGCTTAACTCGACATATTAACGGCAAGTTTTAAATTAATATTTTTTTATTTATTTTTTTTTTTAATTTTGCCCAATTTTTCATTAATTGTACGCTTATTATAAATTTTCGCACATTATCGCTTGCCTTTAATATTAGAAGAAATGACAGCAATGTACAACACGTTCCAGTTTTCTACTTAAGTTTTGTGATTTTACGAAACCAACAAGCGACAGACAAACGAATAGATACGGGCCGGGTCGGTGCGACAGCACTAAATATTCAATAGTTTTATGGATTTCTCATGCATTATATATTACGCTAATTGCCAATGAACTCTTAACTCTCTCTTTATAAACAGTATAGAAGAACAAGATGGCGATGTAGAGGACGAGGAAGATTAACATATCTAAACTGACTGCGATGACTGCTTACTAAAATAAATGGATATTTCGAAATTAGCTTTTATCTTTATTTTTTTTATTTTATTTTTTTTTTTTTACTGATCAGACGGACGCCTTTTCCCTTCCTTTTTTTACATCCATGCTATGATTATTTAATTTTTCGGCCTGTACATGCTTAACTCTCAAATCATTGCGCGCATTGACATACAAAAACCATTAAATGCACTTAACACTCAACATATTATCCACAAATTTCCTCAACTTGTTTTTCATTTTCATTTTTTCCTTTCACTTTTTATATTTTACAAAATTAAATTTTCCCTTGCGGCTTCATTATAGTTTTTTTTCTTGTCTTTTATATTTCTCCTCTTTTCATTCAAGCATTGCTTGCTATTCTTTTGATATTTGGGAGAGGGGGAGGGCGGGGTGGGGGTTTTGGGGGGGGGGGGGGGCAAACTTTTTGGCAACAGAAATACAGATCCGTTTAGGGCTGCTAGTATGGTTAACACATCATGGTGATAAAATATTATAGTTTAACAAGTGGGTAAAGAGGCAGAAAGTCGTAATCACTGCCAAACTGTTAGAAGCACATGGAAAAACTGAAATTAAGATTAAAAAATGAAAAAAGAAACATAAAAAGAAAAAGAAAAAGAACAACTAGAATTGAACCAAAAACTAATAGTAATACGAATAGCTTCACATGTGTGCACAGGAAGAAGAAGACAACTTTCAAATGGTAATTTTGAAAAAATATCTACTTTAGGTTTTTGACGAGTCTGCATGGCTGTGGCATTTTAATTACTTTCCATATATCGGAAAGAATTTTATGCAGAAACTGCGCATATGCACTACATATGCACACGTCCATCCCACATATATTTACATACCAATTCGGTACGCCAAAGTGTAAATGTTTTAATGTCTTCTTAAGATGAACGAACACTCAATGATTTTAACAAATTTTCCACTGTTCATGCCTTAATTAAAATTAAAAAAATGATAGGCGGAAAAAAAAGTTATTCATTTACCTTAATGTCTTTGAGATACTGCCTCGAAGATTCGCGCGGTAAGGCGAAAAGCAAAAACACAACAGAAATTTTATTAAACACATTTTTTGTTTTCGAAAAATCAACAAAAACTAAGTTCCACTAAGAATAGCTTAACTTTTGTATATTTATTTATAAAATGAAAAGCACGTAAAAGCATTGTAGTCGATTAAGGCTGAACGTGCAATACCCTACACTACTCTGCCCAATACAATTCTTCATTAAATGTACTCATAATGTAATGCCAGAAATTATTATTTCTGCTCGCTATTCGTAAGAGCACTTGCATGCAGGGCGGCCCAAACGTGATCTAAAATGCTATTGTCTTTATCTATTTTCACCGTAAAGTACTTAATATTTAACCTTGTTATTGTATAGAGATTCATTTTTCATGAGAACCGTTGCCCTTAGTGAGGTTTCGCAGTCTTCTGCAACTGCAGTGATTCTTCTCACGAGCGGTTATACGGGAGAGTATTGGAAAAATTGATTCATCTGACATAAATTTTCAACATCAATTTTATATACCGAATTACTATTACTTAGCTATTTTTATGCAGTAATTCTGATAATTACAAGTTTCTCATATTCAAGAGATGTCTTTACATGAGGGATGGTCTTGGAAAAGGTTCTATTCAATCCATTTTCATTTCAGGGTTCATCTGTGCGTTGAAATGCGTCAGTTTAGTCTTCACAAACATATCTCAAAAATTGCGGAATGAACATGGACTGACATGAGGTGGACAGACGGATAGACGGATAGACGGATAGACGGACAGACGGACAGACAGAAGAATAAATCTAAAACATTTTCAAAAATGATTCTGAATCGATCGCTGTAATAAAACTTACGTCCATCGTAAGTTTTTCCGGGTGTCATACATGCATTCGCATACACCTTAATATCGATTGCACGATAATTGCTGCAAAGTGTAATAAAAACTATTTTTAATATTAAAAAATAATATGAGAAAGTACAAGTTGCAAAATCTATACAAAAACTTTACTTTTTAGACTTTTCAAAAGCAAAGCAATGGCGTGAAGGCTATTGCCGAGCAATACTTTTTTTTTGTCACCATACTTTTTGTATCGGTGCAGGAAGGAAATTTTCACCTAGACTAACCAACAAAAAGTGCTCTGAAAGTGTAACTCGACATATTGTAAGTATCGTAGGATTGTTTTTCGACAAATTGATTGAATCATGGATAAAAGCTCACACTCTTGGATCAAACGTTGAATACTGACTATTTGTTAAGAATTCGTGCCCCTTGGTTTTGATATATCAAAATTTTGAATTAATTGCCTAGTTTTATATGCATTAATGCAAAGAAATGTTCCTCACAAAAGTGATCTAAACAATATTATCGTTCTTAGGTAGTTTAAAATTTCAACTGCAGCCTCATACCTTTGGCTTGGAGAATAACTTTTTCAAAGTTTTAAAGCTAGAAGTTTGTTTTAAAAATTTTCTTACAGAAAGTCAAAGCGAAAAATCAGCTGAATTGGACTAAAAATTCGCGAACGATATACAAATACGCTGCAGTACTACATACGGTTTTGAATTCACAATACTTTTAATTAACAAACTGCTTTGTAAATCGTATGAACTCTAAAAATCTATCAATAAACAAATGGCTTTTCACTTTATAGCAGAAGTAAAAAACGGAACAACAGTAAACAAGCCAGGGATCGGTTCCAAATTATTTATTTCAAGTATTGTTCTATCAAAAATTCTCAGCAATTCAACTCAAAAATTCTGGGCAGTTTTCATATATTACATACTATATATATCCAAGCCGATGCGAACCGAAAATGAAACAACATTCTCAAGAGCTAAGATTTTCTTACGATTACTACATGGAATAATACTCTTCATAAAGATATGCATTTCAAGGCGTATAAAATTCCGCTGGTCCATGAAGTTCAATCAAACGGCGATTTTGTCCGGAATAAAAACTTTGCAAATTGAGCATTAAAACAACTTGAAACAGAAGCCATATCTAGAGCTCTTACGTGATTCAAATCGGCATCGAAGGAGCACACTTCAATGGTTACACTTTGGTAGGACACAGGGAATGAGAGAATTAGTATTCCCTCAATATTCAGCGCTAAATAAAAAAAAAAACAACAACAAAACTAGCAAACAACACTTAAAACGTAGTCATATAAGCGTCGACTTTAAATGCTTTCGTGGGTATGGGGAAAGGAATTGTAATTTGCATTAAAAGCAAACACCAATTAACTACAGATACCGTACACATACATAGTGTAAAATTTTATTGCCAAACAATTTCCGAAGCAATTAAACGCTATTAAAAAAAAGAAAAAAGTGTAAAAACAAAAACAAAACAAAAAGAAAAAAAAAAACGAAAAGCGAAAAGAGAAACAGAAAGAGAAAGAGAAAGTTCCCGCCAACATGTAATCGAATATGATCAAGCAATTTTTAGAGTAATTTTTTTTTTTTTCTTTTCGATTTTCTTTTCAATTCGCGGGAAACATAACTATTAAATTGCAAGGAAAAGGGGAAAGCAACTTAAGGAGACAGGCTTTGCGTTTTACTGAACATTTTATTGATACGCTTGACTTGCTTATGCAGTTATATATCAAACGATATAATTATACGTTCAGAGGGAATGGGAAAATTAAGATCTTGGTATACACTTTAGACGCCTGCATCTCTAATATGCTAGATAATAAGTAAATTTTTGAAAAATACGCAACAAATCGAATGTTACTGGCATGCGTTATTTTGCATACTTCAATGGAAACTTTGAAAAGTTTGTTTCTCTGTCTATTCTCTGCTTTATTAGTAAATACTCAACTAATTTCTATCCTGGCTCGACTTATGACTTGTATGTAATGAATGTCAAAATGATTCGGTTTTCGTTTTTATTTTTTATTTTGTTTTGTAATTAATCTTCAAGAACAGAACAGTAATAGAATTGCATCGCAAAAATCACGAATCAGAGTCCGAGATGTAATTATTTTCAGAGTCGTAATCAATTTGGTTTATAAATTCATTTCATGCTAGTTATGGTTAGGAGTCCATTGAAAAGTTTACTCCTCGGTCAATTGGACCGGTATAGATATGATGTCGGCCTAATGTGCGCATGCATCACATGCATGGCCATCCCAGCAGCCGACTTCTAACTGTTCCATCTGACATGATTCAGTTAATATGCTTTCCCGATACCAGATGTAGCATACAAATAGTATAAAAGCAAAATAAAAAAAAAAAAAAAAAAACAAGAAAAACAATAACAAAATGCGATAAACACTCTTTTGTAAAGGGAGTTAAGAGCGTAATAAAAGTTTTAAAGTAGGTTATTAACTCATTCTGTCGAGTACTATATAAACAAATCGAAAGCAATTTGAAAAAGGCGTCTGATACGACTTTTAATGAAATTACGAAAAGAGAATCAAAGGAAAAATAATAAAAAAAAAAAAACAACAACAAACAAACAAATACAAAAATATATCTTTTTCTTTCTTGTTTCCTTTTTAAAGCAAAGTTAGAAATTTTCAAAGATTTTTTGAATTTCATTTATGTTAACTGCTCGCTGATTAGTTTCACGTTAAGATTTCTGCTTTTGAATTATAAAGGCTTTCTCCTCACTCCTCTCATCTTCCCCTAATAACATTATAACGTTTCATTAACGAAAATAAACTTTCTCTACAGTATCACGTTCCTCTCATCTGCTAGTGCTCTTGCGAAGCATTTTATGATAGATTTTGACTTAAGCAGTTTGCGGCAAGTGTGCGGCAAAGAATGTTTCATTATAAATAATGTGTGCAACGCTCCACACACGAAGTCAAACAGTATTTTCGTTAATTAAAAATAGATTAAAGGCAGTTAGTTTAAAGTCAACATTTTGAAGGCTAATTATCACAACAGCGCTCTATATATATATATATATATATTTAGTGCTAGCTCAGACGATATAGGTCATATTGTTTGTAGATAGATATAATTACATATATTTTTACCCCATATTTTTGCAAAGATAGAAAGCCAATCAGTTCCCTTAAAATATGCATAAGATGTACAATTTTTAGTTTCATACATATGTACAAAGATATTTCAAGTTGCGACTAGCTAGACGTAAACCTATTTTCACTACACCCTATCTGTTTGACATAACGTTTTTTCTTTAGCAAAATTTATTGTTAATAGCTATTGAAAATTCTAAAAAGTAAAGAAAGTCGTATAAGCGAAAGCACTGCTGAGTTCGATAATGTTAGCTAACTAACTGTTCTCACTCATAATGAAATGAATTCCAATTATAATATAAATTATTTACCATTTTATTTAATTACCATCAAAATTTATGATAACAACAAGATACAGCAAGGAATACGTATATGTTAACCGTTCAAATTGTTACCTACTAGTATTGCAATATTTTGTAATGATATGTGTTCGCATACGACTGAGTAGAAAATGTTCAAATTTAAGTTGCATTTATCTTTGTTTACATAATCAGAAGGAACCTCTTCATTTACTCGGTTTTTTTTTTTTTTTTTTTTTTATGCACATACACACACACACACACACAAACACACAGAAACTGCTATTATCGCAACTATATAGAGTAATGGGTGTGTTGTAAAGTTTAGTTTTGCACATGAACGTTAACTAACTCATTATATTGTAAGGAAAAAGTAAGAAACAATAGAATTAAAAATTATTCGAGTTGCATTTTCCTTTCCTTGCCAAGTTTATATACAGAAAATTATTATTATTATTAATGTAATGCAGATTCATGTTACGCTAATATCATAATAGCAATGAAAAGGATAAGAAGAAGAAGAAGAAGAAGAAAAAAAAAAACGCGAATAACGGCAAAAGTTTCCTTAAAGTATGCAATCAAAATCGCATCCATATTAAGAAAATACGCGAAGAAAAAGAATTTTTTTTTGTTTTTTTTTTTTTTTATATCAGAAAACAACCAACGATAATAACAACAATAGAAGAAAGTAGAAAACATTTTCATAGACAGTGTTAGAAAGAATGTTATTTTTTTCTTTTATTTTTTTTTTTTGTATGTTTATTTTTAAAACTTTCTACGTTAGAACAAAAACAAAGAAAACAAAGAAAAAAAAAAAAAAACCAAGCAGAAAAAGAAAACAAGTTTTAATTGGGCAGCGAAAGAAGAGAGATTATTCTATCTGCCTTCGAAATTCAAGGTAGGTTTAGAATCCTAGCGAAGGATATATTAAGTTGCAAGCAGGAAGAGCGAAAATTTGTTCGAAAATTTGATACGTACTAAACGGACAACGGGCCTATATCGCTTGTGCGTATGTATGTGTGTCTTGTTTTTAATTGCATGGCATTTACTGCAATAAAGCAAAGCAAAGTATAGTGCTTCGCTAATTACACATTTTGCTCCCCTACTGAGAGAATAGAAATTCAATGCTGAGAGAGCAATGTTTAGATTACGTCATTATATCGGGATTACATCTCATTAGGAGTAACGCAATCGTTTGTTAAACAACGCAAAATAATCTGAAAGGAATTTTTATTTTATTACCCAGGCAGCCATACCAAGTCTCTTAGGTAGCTTACGTATCGCACGAACGTCTGCCCGTCAGTCTGCTCTGTTGCAATGAAGATGATGCTCTCAAAGATTTATTCGAAAATGTTTTTTTTTACAATTTATCCCTACAATGGTGCTTGCCAAAATTTTCAATCACATTATCCGGAGTTCGTTTCGATTTTCGATATATTATTTCCTTTATGTTTATGTATGTGTATGTATACTTATGGCCGCATATATGTATAAGACTCAAAAGGGGGAAATGCTTACTTGCGTATCATATTATTTTACTTTTGCTTGCTAATGTATCATATCTTGCTTGAAAGTAAAAAAGAAATTCTATGCGGCTTGAATCGAATTTTCTACCACCCACCAGATACCTCTCTATATGATGAATCAAAAATCCATTCGTTTCATAGATAATTCAAATCTTTGAGTTTTATAAAAATCGTGAGAGCTTATCCCTTAAGACTATGGTTTGCAGTTGTAACAGTGATCTTAAGCAGATGAACGGACCGATAAAACTAATTCCGCAATTCATATAATGATCGAGCATACACATACACACTTTATCGAAATTTCCAATATGAATTTCAATGCATTTCATATACGTAATAAAAATCCAATAGCATAACCTCTTCTGTGGATATTTTCATCAGGTTTATTCAAAGACTTGGTTAAAAAACGATTTCAAGTCCTTCAAGTGAAGATTTCCAACCTTCAGGCGAAATATTCTATGAATTTACTCTTGGACTAAAGAAAATTTCTAAGCATAGTAGCATCACGTGACCAGAAGATTCATTCGAAAGCTAAATAAAGTTTTCTTACATCCTGTCTATTTTCACTATTCGCAGACACACGATTGAAAGAAACGAATATAATATATATATATATATAGAAAGGGAGAGAGAAATATAATAGCAACTCACGCCAGTATCGCAAATAATTACATTTTTTTTTTTTTTTTCTGCTCCCTGTTTCTTTGTTTTCAAACAGTAATTGTTACTTACTATATTTATATAACAGACACAAGAAGTTCCTCTTTTCATAGATTTTTCTTTCATTTTCGGCTTTCAGAGATAAGACGAAGGTTGATTGCTATAAATTAAGAAAAAAGAATGAAATAAAAAAAAAAAAAGTATTATTATTATTTATTTATTTATTTATTTTTTTTAACAATAAAGGCCAAAGTTATATATATAACAATCGTTTACTTTTATTACTTAAGGTATAACTTATAACAATATCTTCTTTAGATATCCTTCACCTAATCTCTCTTTAATTTTAACAACCTTGCCTTTGTATAAGACATTCTTATCAAAAGAGGCGAATAAAAGATTACGCAGGAACTTGAATTTGCCCGAACGAGTTCATGAAATGCTTTTTGCAATTTTTAATGTAACAAATAAGCGAATTTTTTTCGTTTTTTTTTTTTTTTTGTTCAGAATTGTTTGTTCAAAATAGCGTAAATAATAACAAAAGAACTTGTTTTTTTCTTTTTTGTTTTTCTTTACTAACGAACTGCTACTGTTGCATTTTTACATGCAATTTAACTTGTTTGTTGCTTTTGTTTTTGGTTTTACCTTAATTGTGAAAGAAAATCATAAAAAAAGTTTTACAAAAAAAAAACTGCTCTCTTTTTTAACTAAGTGCATGAGTTTACGAAAAATCAATTTTTTCCATTGTTGCGTGTGATAGTAAGTGCGAACATGACCGTCTTTACCCACTTGCACACACGTTTTTATTCTTCTACGTTAGTACCCAGTATGCCACTACAAAACAATCAAACAATTGGTCCTTAGATCGTATAAAAAAACAAAAAAAAAAAATTTTTAGATACAACGGAAATCTTGTTAGTTCAAAAATTTACAGATTTGTTTGCAAAGCTCCTTTGCTGGAGGTCATGGAGGAACATGGGAAAGCGATTTTATCGAATTTGTCAAGTGTCTTCAGTTGCCTTCGAAGTATGCATCAAAAATCCCATAAAATGCATCGTGTTCTTAAATGTAGTGTACGGCGGAATCGGCGGATTAAGCGATCGGCTTGTTCGCTTGGCTTTTGGCTGCTCGTCGATATCTGCAACTGTGAGCGTAGGGAAACCATCTATAATATATATAACCAGTCCCTGTTTAAATTTCGTTAACTCTGAAGATAGATTGGATTTAGGGATGAATAGTATCGTTTAATGGGTCTGCCTAATGTAGCTAAAAGACAAGTCATTTTCTCTTTTCATCTTAAATGTCTTCCCAATTACAGCTCAATTTAGTAAAGTTTTCTTTTCATATATAAGGTTCAATTTGCATCTAAATCTCCCTGCATACGTAGACTAGAAATTTGTGCATTTTAATCTGCGATTTTGATTTTCCCTATGTCCTGATTCCTACTACTGTGCACTAATCTACAGGCAGCACCACCAATATATTAACAAAGTATATTAAATAAAAGTTGGTAACTGAAATTTTCTCTTTCAAGCTTCTGTTAATTGATTGAAGGGAAAGCTACAATGAATTTTTATACCGCTTTTGTACCGCTTGTGGTACCAGGGTAGTATATTCAATGTATGCGGATGTGTATCGCAACATCTAGAAGGACTTGAGTTGGACCCACGTGTGAAAATTGCGATCAACTCAGGATCACTTTCGGTATCGATCTAAACTTATCTGTCCGTTTGTCCGTCTGTGCATAAGTTTTGTATTCTTGTGTTCAATGTACGTACAGATAACAAATTTTGATATATTATAACGAAATTTGGTACACACCAATGTGTTTTGACCGAAGGCAAGCGACAGTTTGGAAAGTGGTTCGAATCGACCACCTTTCATATTACCTCTTATCGTGCATTTGAAAAGCACTACGAGGCAAGGTATTAAGCGTAAGGTAAATACTGTAAGGTATTTAGCGTTAGGTCGTGGCCAACTATAACGATTTTACTTATCTCCTCTGAACTCTCTGCCTATAAGCAATTAATTAGAATATAAATGTGCGCGTCTCACTGTCGCTCCTTAATACTCCAAGTTTTCCGCATAATATTCATTTAATGCAATCGTATAAAATATTAATTAATCTTACAATTGTCCAAATGAATTGCTTACGTTTGTGAAATATTGATTAAAATTATATACAAGGGAGGGAATGTGTAAACATATTAGTGCCCGTTAGCTTTTTCAGGCCGCATTAACTTTTGTTTCATCATTTTTTATTTGTAACAATTTGTAGGGGGAAAAAAAAAAAAAACACAACTGAATAGATGAGCAAACAGTTGAATGCATTAAGATGACTTAGTTAAAACCAGAGGAAATCTTACTGCGATCAAGAGCATTCTGTGCAATTTTTAATACACGTTTCTAGTTGCCATAGTTAATTTGACGACATGCACTGCATACACACGCTGTAATCGCGTTCTTATCCAGCGAGCGGAACGTAGCCGAATGCTAGCAATTTTCATTTATATAAAAATCTTTTAACACTTCACCTGTCAAAGGCCTGTCAGTTAGTTCTTTCATTATTTCCCTGTTAACTTGTATAATTGTTTAATTCCTAACACTTGAAGCTCTTAAATAATATTTAAGGTCATTTAACTTGGATGTTGTGTTTTTTGTATCTCTTTCTGTTCAGATTCTTGCAGTCTCCTCAAAAAGGCTTTCATTTCAATTAACACTTTCGCATTAACAGAAAGAAGTAACGAAAAAAAGTATTAAAAGTAAAATAAAAACAAAAAAGAGACAAAAACATTACCTTTGAAGGACTTTTGTCTATTTATTTTTTAAAAGACACTTTTACAAATTGCTTATAAGGTTTTTGCTTAACATCTATAACTACGAATATATGAAAAAGTTACAACACAACGAGATTTTTTACTTTGTAGATAAGATGTTTGTTTTAATCTGCTTCGTTTCGGTCTTTATTGTTTTTTACATGTATACATATATGCATATGTATATATATATATATATATATATATATATATATATGTATATATCGTATATATAAGTTAGTGTACACATTGTATATATATATATATATATGTTTATACTTGTGTAGATGTGTGTATATAATACTATGATCAAAAAGTAAGACCAATATTCAAGTATTACGCGATAAGACTGTAACAGATTTCCCATCATAAACGTCATTAATGTTTCAGCTGCGTTTGATTTTGTAAAACGCAGAAAGTATTTTTTCGATTTTCATAGTGTGCGTGAGGAGATGATTTCTGACTATCAATTGGCCATGAAACGTATTGTTACGGGAAAAGAAACTTGAGTCTATGTACACGACCCGGGAACAACCGATCAGTCGAATGAACGGCATGCAAATGGCGAGCCAAGACCGTAACCATCAAAGCGCGAAAGTCGCTCAAATATCCGAATAATGTTAACAGTTTTCTTCGATTATTGTAGAGCGATATAAAATCCTTCCGTCGGGTCAGCGCGTTAAAAAGGAATTGAGAATAGATTAAGAAAGGAAAAATGTAAATTGATTTAACTTTTTGGCCACGCTAGCATTATATATATAGTTCTTTTTTATTTATTTATTTTCTTTTTATTTTTTTATTTTTTTTTTGATTCTTTTACTAAACCAATCAAACGACCGACCTCTACATTCAGTTCTATAAACTTTGTAAATATTTAAAAGCCGTGCTTATATAAGATAGAAATTAAAAGAGCTCTTACACATTACGTATGTATATAGTATATGTATGAGAATCACAGGTTTATTTCTGTTTGTGATTTGTTTAGATTTTCTTTTTTTTGTTTGTATTTCTTTTTTTTTTTTGTTGCTTCTTTTCTGATGTGACAGTTTGTTAAAGATGTTATCGCATCACATCGTTTTAGAAAGATGAAAGTAAAGAATATGAAAACACATGTACGCATACACGTATAAACACACACACACACACACACACACACACACATACACATACAAATTCTCACTCATTCATATATATTTACATAAGAAACCCTAAAAATATATTCTTCTTTTGAATTTGCTTTTTGGTACTGAGCCGGCCCTTTTGCCTTCATATTTATTTTTTAACACACATGTAACATAACATGTCTTTATCCAATGCCAAAATTATCGTTGACATTTTAATAGCAATTTAATATTTTGATAAATAATTACCGGGACTGATATATAGATGCCATCGATAATCGTATATCGTATCGTATCGTATGCTATTTTTAGAACGTGTCAACTCTGGAGCAGAAAAATGTGTATTTATTCTCTTGGTTAAAAATTACCTCTTCCTTGCTGGCGAAAGACACATCCGGCCAGCAATGGCTTGAATGGCGTGGCGTTATGGCAACGCGTGCCCGTTGCTTACTGATTTTAAGCGTCATCGTATGGGCATCGCTTATGCTGGACACAGTGAACGTTCAAAAATCGTGATCATATCAAAAAGGCCCTGAAACTTATTCTCGACAATAGAAAGATAAGTTAGTTGTAAGAGATAGAGAGACTCATTTTGAAGATATATCAAAAGCTAGTATATAGACTATTTTGTGTGAACATCTGAATATGGGAAATGTGCTTTCGAAATGAGTGTCGCGCTGACGCGCAGTCGAGCAGATTCACCCTACGACAAGTCGTTGGCCAAGATTGCATAATATGAAGTTCAAATTTCTGCTCCAATTGACGTATTCTTCGAATCTGTACGCCAGAGACAAATATCTGTTTGCAAATAACAATAAAATGTTCGACGGAAAAAAGATTTTCGTGAAGCGATGACGGTATTGTTGAAACTGACTGACAAATTGTTCCATAGAAAAGGCAATGAAATGTTCAAAAATATTTAAATGCTGCGGCAAAAATAAAAAATTAAAAAAAAAAAAAAAAATACAAAGTACTTTTTCTTACCGAGTACCGGCACTTATCGACCTATGCATTATTTGACAAGTTGCTTACGAATAAGAAATTGTTGCCAGATGTTTTTAATTTTATGAAAGGAGTTACGTTTCAATTGAGTTTTTGTCTAAAAAAGATTACAAAGTGCAATTGGATTAAATATTTTAGCTTACATCACTTGACATAAGACATAAAACGGTTTAATTATGGTGGCACTAGTGAATCTTGACATTTTTTCGGTTTCCTTTCATAAAAGATTGCATTTTAATTCTTCCATTCTTAATTATCTGATAATTATGAGGTGTCTGGCACGTGGAGCCACACAGGTGAAAATATATGTGACATACATTCATAGCCACAAGCGAACGCCGTCACAGTCGAATCAGTGGCAGTTTTAGGATAATTATGGCACAACTTCACCGCCAACTCAAAGACCACATCGAACTATCACTCGTGATCGTTGCAGAAGTTATTTGACTATCTCTACTGGATCGTGGGTGGGCACATGTTTGCTTCGCTTTCTATGCCTTGTAGAGCGTTAAAACTATGCTCCAGAACGATATTTAATTAGATTAATAGTTCAATGGGTCTTGCATAGTTCTTCTAAGTTCTTATTCTGTTGAGATGTCTGACTGAGTAGTAAAAAGCCAATGCAATCACCACTTACCACTCATCACTCGATATTGAAGATCTTTGAAGTGATTAATCGTTTGATGTTATGTTTGCCGTTAAATGAATGGAAATTGTTTTCAATGAAACTTTTATCGCTTCCCAGTAACACTATTAAAAAGGATCAATTGAATATCACTTTAACTATCAATAATAAAAATAAAAGTTTTTCACTTAATTTCTCAGTGTCGCAGGTAAACGCGAACGTGCATTCACTAACTTTTCAGTTTATCAAAGCGGAATAAACAGCCTTGTATTTGTTTTTGTCGATTTTTCCTTTTCACAGAAAATTTAGTTTATAAATTTTGTTACCGCGTAAATGCTTTAAAACGAAAACTTTGGAAATAATAATAAGCGAATAACCTCCAAAAACTTTCCTAAGCGCAGGCAGACATTGTAATACTTTGCGCTTAAAATAATCATATTTGACATAGTTAGTTACGACCTAAAGGCTTGAAGTAAAAGTAAGTAAAGGAATTCGTTCTTCTTTCTTTTTTTTTTTTTTTTTTTTTCTGTGGTAACAATTGTTTCACACAAAGTTATTTTGAGAGACATTGTTTGCAGGCAGAGAGCTTATGTAAACATTTGGCGAGAAAGCCTTCCATAAAAAAACAATTACTTGCTTGAGCAAACGCAAACAAATAAACAAAACCGCATGTGGTCCATTAGATGCTTACAATAGAAGGCCAACAAGTTCCATCTTAACAAATAGACAAAAAGGACTCATTTCCATTGAAAGAAGTTTTTTTTCCTTTCTCTTATCCAAAATTATATCAATCCTTCCAACGGAATAAAAGTATTCTCTTTCTCTTTTCTCTGCCTTCTCTGTCTGCATTTTCAGAATAACATATTAATGATCAATTTATAGAAAATCGTACATGAAATTTGTCATTACACAGCCATAGAGTGACATCAGAATGCTTGCATTGAACGGCTTGTAAAATTTATTGAATCTATAACTCGGCAAAGCTTTCAATGCGTAACTTATGCCAAAAGTTAATTAGTGTACAGCTCGAAATCAATTACATAATGTAATAGTAATTTTGAACATTATTTTATGGATACTTTATGGATGGCTGGATGGATGGATGGATGGATGGATGGACGGATTGCCTATCAAATTATAAGATGTATCCAGTGGAAAAGGCTTCATATTTATGAAACAGTTTAGTATCAATTAAAAGCGGAAGCAGAATCTTGGACATAGCTACGAATTCTAAAATTGTCTTTAACTAAAGAAGGAGTCACATATTCACATATTGTGAATATGTGACTCAATTCAAAGCATTTTTATGTGAAAATCTCTGTTGAGAATGAAACAAAGTCAAATCATTTCTGAATCGATTAACAAAGAATAGATAACAAATCGATAGCCTATGGCTATGGCGTAGATATGCAGTTATGCCTACAAAGAATGGAAAGAATGTCGAGTTATTGCATCTACTTATAACTCTCTCATATAACAAAATTCTATCATCATTATCATGTTGCTGCAATGTTTTTAATGATTTCCCCCGGGGGGAATTATACCCGTATTTCTTTATCGTGTCGTATCGCCTGTCAATAACTGTAAATGTGCGTTCGAAGTCTTTTTCTTGTTTTATCTCAAAAGAGGCCGTATCGCGGTTTAAGCGATCAATTCATAACGCTATGCTACATGATAATACGACTTTTAAAATTCATATAGCAATAGCCGCAAGCGTGTAATTCACATTCCTTGCATCCTCGTAATTCGAGTCTATATTGATTTGCATTCGGTTCTTCGATGATATTTTACTAACTCCTTACGCGATTACGTATAGGGGAAGTATTCTCTACAATCAATTTATTTATTTATTTATTTAAAAATTGTGATAACATGTCGGTCAATAAGTAATGGGACTAATTAATGAAAAATATTTTCATTCAATTTGGACTTTATTCATCCATATACAATAGTATTCTTTAATAACAATGCAACCAGTCTATCGCTCCAATTCCTTGCGCTTCTTTATCGAAGAGGAATTCTAAAGGAATTCTAAAAAAAAACTTCAACTTTCACAATAGGATCATAGCCCCCCTGACCATTGGAAGTATGCCTGGAAGCAGTTGTGGCAACAATTTAACGTCCAATTGATACGATTATGCCATTACAGCCGCGTTGCGATTTGTCAGACGGCGACATTGTGCTAGCGCGAGCTTTCTTGTGCTCGAATTTTTGCATAAAATGCATTTTGATATCCTTAAGACGTCCGCTATGTCTTGCAACTTCCGTTCCCTATAATCTAAAAAAAAATAACTTTTAGAATATATTTGACGTTTTCTGACGTAACTACAACTTTTTGGCGTTCACAACGTTCGGTATTAGCCGTGTCCGTATCGTTTAAAATTACCAAAGTAGCGATAAATTATTTTATTCGACACAGAGGAGTCGCCGTAACACATTTCAAATCAATGCGGGACATTTTTAAACGATATTTTCTGTTTTTATCAAAAACCAATACAAGCAAACAATTCGCAAAGTTCGGTTTTCTCCCAAATAATGAAAATCACAAAAATGGCTTCATTGAGAGGATGTCATAATAGCTTGACAGCCGCGTATGCGTGTTTTTTGTTCGAGAGGACATCTACGGATCAGTGTCGAGAAATTATCGACACGCACGCTATATTTTAATTAATTTTTATTTAATTTTACTTTTCGAGTTTCAACGAAAATTTGCAAAGACTTATCAATTTTTTCGAATCCACATTTTTCCTAATTGAGTTTCGAAATTTTTGTTTTCATTCAGCTTTAAGTTATTTTTAAATAACGTTTGATTGAGTTATTGAAACGCACACAACTAAATTGTCAATTGATATCTACTCTATGAAATATAGCAGCCATTGTTACAAATGCTAACAATTTTATCTATGTTCTCCGAACATACATACATACATACATATTCACACTTATGGACATAAACAAACGTTTGTCTAACATTTTTTACTAAAACTATTTTTTGACTTAACAAATGAAAAAAAAAAAAAAAAAAAAAAAGGGGAAGAAAAAAATCAAAAAATGTTTATTTAAACTTAAATTCTATTGTGTTACACTAGCCAGTGAATTGTCGATAAAGTCCACGTTGTATGAACAGCACAGACACTACCAACAATCCAATCCAATTCAATATGTTACAAGTGTTCGTGCATTTGACCATTTGAGCATTTAAGTACAATATGGATACAAGTGTGTGGTGGATGCGTATAAATTTAGTCACATATTGTACGACTGGCTGGCTATGTTCGAAATAAAGCTTGAATATGAAATAATGTATGGAAATGTAATAGAAATCGATAAACCACATATCAAAGACGATTGGGGAATGGGAATAACTAAAGTGAAAAACAGGAAAAGTGTATCTTTCCATGCTCTTTGTGTTCATGAAATCTGAAAATTTCGATAAATATTTATAAGTGAAGTTGTCAAACAAACTTTTGGAAACTCTTCCCATTTTTATTGCTTTTTAATTCCAAACCAAATAAACTAATTTGAAACATATCATAGGCACGGGACTTTTTAAAGCATAATATATAGCTATCACTCGCCATGTGGTTAACAAGTGCGAATATCAGTATACCTGCGATAAATTCCCATTGCGGTAAACAACAAGTTTACATACGATTAGTCTGAAGTCTTAGTTCCAGTAAATGGTCGACCCGTAAAGGCATCACACCTATTGATCGGACATAAATAAATCTTCGTGCGGCCAGTTCTTATCCTTATGTTTCTCTGCGGATTTCTATATGACCATCGCCTTGTAACGTATATTTGTTTATAAAATGAAATTACTTTATGTGTGCTCTTTAGTCAATTTCACCTTTCGTCTTTAAAGCACTTTCCGTCTGACCAAAATGCGTTTACGCCAACGTTTCTTCCAGCTCTTGAAACAAGTACTAAGAAGTGCCTGGTCTTGACCCAACTTTAGGATGACAATTCCTCCATTGATTGATTGTTGCCTCATCTTCCGTAATGATATGTGTCATGGCATCTTGATAGTCCGAGATGATGATATCACAGATGTTAACGCGATGCTTTTCCTTCAAAAAATTAAATATTCTTGGAACCAATCCAAATTTGACTTATTCGAGGTACAGAACGTACCTTTGATTTTGTCTACGTTACCCAGTCAAAATACCAGCAAAGTCTCTAATGATCAATCGACGGTTTTCGAGCATCAAATCTTTAATTTGTTCGGGATAGTTTTCGTAGACAGATATAGTGGAATATTTATTTCGCAAATTTTTCGCACGACAAAGTCAAACGCAGTAGAAATCGAAAAACAAATTTTCGTATGTTTATAAAAAAAGAGGTGTAACTTTGTAGAAATTATATAGATTGACATGAAACTTCACACAGATGTCAAAGACAGTACCACCAACTTACGAAAAAAAAAAAAAATAAATAAATAAAATAACAATAATTTCGTGTTACCCGCGAAATTTAAATGAAAAATGCGTCATATATCTTAATCCTTAATGCATATTTAATAATGCTATTTATATATATATATACAAAAGCGATGATGTCCAGGTTTTTGTTTTTAGAAATTTCAAGCAACAATCATATTAGCGAAGGATGACAAACAGTTCGATTTACGAAAAGTTGTAACAATTCCGAATGAAAGTTGAATCGGGCTGAGTACTCGCAGAATTCACGTTAGCGTTTCATCAGATTATTAAGTCAAAAGTCAAACAATACTTGAACGTTTTAGTTGAGGAGATCGCTAACAAATTAATTCAATCAATTATTTAAATAGTTAACGGCTAAGCATCCAGTGTCATTATTTTTATGTAACAACTTGTTCGCCGAAATATTTCCGTGAGCATTTCATGTCGTTGGCGTCGCGTAGTTAACGACTCTCAATTTAACACAATTTGGCGACGTAAATGATCGTTGATTGCAAAGGAAAACTGTGCCTCACTTAACACTCCATGACACTAGGTTTTAAAACGCGGCACTTGAAAGGTCTTAACTACTAATTATATGATTTTGAGCCCAGAGTTTAGTTTAATTCTTGCCTCTGCAGAGATATTTAAACTAAAATAAGAGAAACTTGTAGAGAAGGTAATTGCGGATTTAATATATTTGCACATGGCGACATATGGATGGAGGGACATACTCAATTCATTCAATACAGGGACCAATGGATGGTGACACACTCGTATGGAGTGAGATATGGGTGCAGGGACACTCTTAGATTTATTTACAGAGAAGCCGATATGATCAAATCGATTGCGGTGTAGCGGAGGGCGCAGAGACTTCAGTGCAAATATTTCTTCATCTATTGTGCAAATAGCATTAATTTATTTATGTGTTCATAGAAGCCAATAATAATAAAATTTAATTGGATTTTTATGTATGTTGAACATTTTATACACAACACATTAATTAAAAGCGAATTATTATAAAATATGTACACATATGCACAAATAAATCAGCGATTCGTTCAAAATTTTATGTATGTTTTTGTCTCCTTTTTTTTGTTTCTATCATTATTTTCGCAAACTTTTTATTTTATTTATTTAATATTTCTTTTTTGGTTTTTTATTATTATTATTATTATTAACGATAATGGACGAAAAAAAAAGCAACAATAATAACAAAATAAAATTTTATGTATATGTGAAATTTTATAATTTAATTAAAGGGAAACCATAACTGAAAATGATATATATTTGATAGCTTCGCTCAAATGCATGCGTTGTAGGAACGCCCACGCGAAGCCGGAATCTATAATACGATGAGCAGCATAAAAACATCCCGTCCACTTATGTACGTCTATTGTGTATGTGCATAAAGAGATGCCATGCAGGCTTAACTGAGTGACATTTTGCGGTTGTTGTTTGCCTTATAAATGACGATATTATTGTTCGCCAACTTTTACGGAGACGATACCCTTCGTATGCAACCATTTATTGTTTTCATTTTTCAATTTAAAAATGAAATTGATTTAAATTTAATTTTAAATAAAGTTGCGACAAGAGCAGGGTTAAGTCGAAACTTTCGCACTCATCATCACTCGTCATAAAAATTGAAATACATTTGTATTATAAAAATCATACGTCTCGAGTGTGGGTGATAAAGTTTTGAAAATTTTTTACTTATATAATTTGATATTTCAATTATTTAGTATAGTATAGGCTTTCATGTGGTATCTTATAAAATGAAGGCAAAAAGTTAAGCATTTACCTTCAAAAATTTTTAAATAACACAAAACTTGAGAAGCCTTACTTACGCCGCTCGAACTTGCCAAGTTGTGAGATTTGCGATTTCATCAGCAAAAATTTGTCCTACAATAAAAAGTTGATCTTAAGAAAGAGGGTCTCAGGACATACCTTTAGTATTTCAGTACTGTGATCACATTTGGATTAGTCCGGGAACAGATAGATGGATGGATGTATTTGTACAAGTTTACCTCATTTTATCAGTATACAAACGATATATGAAAATCAGTGCATCTTTCCAGTTAGTAATGCCATAACAAAATTCATATATACAATATTAACAAGTTTATAATAAACATATATTATACCTTTTGTCAACAAAGTTACATTGAGTATGAGTGATAAAAATCAACGCAAAAAATTGAAATATGTTGGAAATGCTTAATGTTGAAGGAAAAAAAACCCTTTACAACAATCTCTTTTCCTGTGAATAAATTCGAAAATTGAAGGGTAAATTTCTCAGACAACAATTTTTATTTCCATTAATTAAATAAATGTCTCGAACTCTCAAGAATATGGAGAGAACTCACCCGAACGGAAATTTATTCTTTGAAATTTCTATCTCGAAAAAATGCTTATGAAAAAAGGAAAAAAAAAACATTGCTAGAAGGTTACGTTATGATATCTTATTCTGTCGGCTTCTAGCTTCTCTCATGCACTAACAGATGTGTTTAGAGAGCGTTTATATATTCGTTTCGCAAGCATTTC
This sequence comes from Glossina fuscipes, assembly GCF_014805625.2. Classification (NCBI taxonomy): domain Eukaryota; kingdom Metazoa; phylum Arthropoda; class Insecta; order Diptera; family Glossinidae; genus Glossina; species Glossina fuscipes. The sequence continues at coordinate 47,718,365 of NW_023998415.1, read as the reverse complement.
TCAAACACACATATGTCAGTGTAGCGTTATCGAGACGAACGATGCTGAAAGCGACCGGGAAGATATTAGTGCCAATACATTCAAGGTTTAAGATAAAGTTTTATATAAAGTAAAGCCTTTTCTTCGTCATTTCGCAGCACCTAAGATATAAAACATACGATTCTGTGTTTGATCGATGCGACAAAAATTGCACGGTCTAGCATAATATCGTCGGTCAGGAAAGGAAAATGAGAAAGACTATTTGAATGTGGCCGGGCCGGGCCGTTTTATAATCGTGGCAATCAGAGAAATTGATGAAAAATTTCTTATAAAGGAAAACATGTTTATAACGCGATTTCAAAATTTTAAACGGCTTTTCAGTTTGAAAGCAGAATTTCTTCGAAACAGCAAGGCACGAATCTCTAGCAATTTCGATACGTTTCACAACATCTTTAGAATAATATTGTAAAACAGTATTTTATCATAGAGAACATGACTGGCTTTTGATCGAAAAATGAAATCTTTCATTCCATTATTCGCCTGTCATACAAAATATATTATTTTTGAAATCTTTTGCACAATTTTTGAACTATAAGCTCATAGGTTCGATTAGATTTTTTTTTTTAAATCGGTACCAGAATGGCTCGATGTAACACATTTCAGTATCTTTCATAGAATGTATTAACATTCTAAACACTAAAATACAAGTTGAGTGATTTTCTGCGAGTAGTTATTCTATTATGTATCCGTTCCACTTCAGGAAGAGAAAAAGGAAAAAAGAATGTTGTCTCTCTGCCTCTGTTAGAATGGCTCTTCCTCTTAACATAATAACAACCTAAACGTTTGTCAGATTATTAGGCTAAATGATTTTCTGGCTTTTGCATTGGAATTGCTTTGTCGATATATTAAATAAATTGCGTGTATATTTTTGCAGCTAAAGCCTGTAACCTTCGCCATATGGAGGGACTGACTACTTTCTGTAGGTGCCGGAGTGCGGTGTTGAGTTCTGTTTTAGCCAATATTCACTTTTAATTCACTATTAATTGCATCGAGGACTGCACTAACCGCATGTAATAGGATATCTCATTGCCATAATTCTCCAACTGTTCTATCATTTATATCATTTAATGTTTTCTTTATACTTCAGCATAATTCAATGCATTTGAATTACTTATCCCCCTTAATTATTACTAATGAAATGCGTACAGATTTAATGTTGAAAATGTTACTCACCGCTCTTATTCAGGCAGTTGCATGTATACATGTTTGCGCTTGTGCCATTTAATACTAGATGTACCCGTTGTATCTTATAAAAAACCTTTAAGATTTATATCATAAATTTTTTAATTAGTTTTGAAGAGTTAATGGTAGCATTTTTAATATCGCTCGACTTTTTCTTTCTATCTTTTCTCGTTTCGAGACAGTAATAAGCTACGTCTATCTCTGCCAACGGAGGGCATTGCATATCTTGCTTGAGAGAGAGAGAGAGAGAGAGAGAGAGAGAGAGAGAGAGAGAGAGAGACAGACAGACAGCTGATATCAGGCACATAAAATTTCCAATCAATCAGAATCATTTGTTAACTCTTTCCGGTCTATTATTACATCGAAGTAGGGCGCAAAACGGCAACAGCGAACCTATTGTTAATAATAACAATAATCATTACAAGTATGAAGTCCTTTCATAAATTGATTAAAAAATTACAATAAATATCCTGAATAAATATAGAAACTTAGTTGTCACATTTAAAACTTGTATTAAGTGGATGATGTCTTATTAATCATAAAAAATGCAAAATTTATTTATGCATTTATCTGAATTAAGAGCAAAGCTTTTTATTAAATTGCTATAAATCGTAAGTCACGCACATTCATAGCTATTGCGGATATTCGAATATATATGCATATGTCGGTTCAGAGATTTTCAACGATAGAGCACGAGCAAGAATGAATAGCCGGATAATAATAACTGAATCAACTTAAGATATACAAATCAAAAAATTCTCACAAGGCATTGTGATTGTTGTATTTTTTTTTTTTTTTTTGAATGTTAACATCCATCCAGAAAGACAAACTTAGTTTCGTCCCTCGAGGGGTACGTGTAAAGCGTAGAAGGTAAAAAAGAAAGCAAGTTAAGCTAATATTTATTGCATCCCATTTACTACCCTTCAACGAGAGTAGTTGCACGCACTTGCAAATTTTATCAATTTAGGTTTCATACAGAAATGCACGTCCATAATTCTGAAACTTTCTCTATGGATATTCAATGTGTTTTTTCGTGTTTTTACCTTCTTCTTTTTTATTATTTTTTCTTCTCTGCCAAGAAGTAAATCTGACTCTCAAAGTAAACTTAAAGTTTGCAAATCCAACGAAACTTAAGAATATAGTTTTATAACATTGATAAGTATGCATTGATATACTAAACGCACCACACACGCACGCACACGCATACGCACGTACACACAAATAAGGCATACATCCATGCATTGAATGTATTATCCATAAGCGTGTATTGTTTCAACAGAAAAGTTTAACAATGCATTGGGGTACGTACCGTTGCACCACTCTAGGTTAACATATTCTTTTGATAGTTTTCCATTTTATTCTGATTTCTCTTCTACATTTCTTTTTTCAAGTATCATCTTTCTATGAAACTTTCTTACACTTTTCCTTTCCTTTTGCGTTTTATTTTTGACTTTGCGGGAACAAAATTCAAGTGAAGCTTTCAAAATTACCACTCGTGAGTTGAATATGGCTTAACACGAGTTTGGTTATACTTAAAAGAAAACTTTTTTTTTCAGTTCACTTGTAAAGTGGTTCGTGAAGAATACCACTACCTATACAATATGCAAAATGATGTATGTAAGCATTTCATATGCACTACTTATATTTATTTCAAAATTGTGGCAAAAAGTCACGAAAACAAGCTTAGGCGTAACGCAGGAGAGAATCAATTATTTTAGTACAAAAAAGAAAGATAAAAAGTTCCACTATGCGAGTTATAAAGTCACTAAGCTGGATCGAATAGCAATGCTAGCTATTTTTTAAAGTGCAAAATATCTTGGGCCTGAAAACTTCTCATTACTAAACTAAATTGCTAGCGCATAGAGCAAATTTAAAAAACTTCAGGCGTGTCACTTAGGAAACGAAGCAAATGAATTGAAAAACTGAACGAAAATTGATCATATTTGAAAAGAAAAAACTCTACGCCAGAATAATATATAAACTTTCTTGTGATCGTTTCCACAGCAAGTATATCGCCTATATTTCAATATAGTATATAAACAAATATGATCTGATGATCTGATGATGTGAAGTTAGTCGGTATAGTGTACCGACTTCGCATTAATGCATACAGAGTTCTGCTTTCTAACACGGCAAGAAGACAAAACAAATTTCTATTGTATGTAAGCGGATTACCTGCATTTCAAAATAAATGATCAATAATAAAAATTTCTATAATAAAAAAAAAAACAAAAAAATCCTAAGGTATTTCGAAAGAAAATTTAAGGCATTCGTTATTAGTTACACATAGTACCTTTTAGAAAAATGTATGTATGAAAAATATATTTTTCATTTAAACATATTCAACCTGGGCACGAATTACTCTTAAAAATATTGTGTAACTTTTTTCATCGCATTTACATGCGGTTTCCCACTATTGAAGTTGAATGAAATTTTTCCACTCCTCCGCATTTCCTTCAACAAAGAAATAATTGAAAATACAAAAAAAAAAAAAAATAAAAATAAAAATAAAATGAAAACAAAATATAAATAAAAATTAATTTATATCTACTTCCGGAATGAAAAGAAAAAAAAAAAAAAAAAATGAAAATAAATAAATAAAAAATTAATATACATTTTTATTATTTGTTTAACTAGTTTCGCAACTACCTCTGACAGTTTTAACTATAGTTGTTCAAATATCAGCAAAGTTGTATCTTTTCATAAATAATCTGCGTTAAGCGAAATAAAACAAAAAGTAATACAAAAAAAAAAAAAGAAAAGAGAAATAGAAATTGTGGTAAGGGGTGCAACAAAGGTTGTAATGGTGTTGCGTTTCTTTTCAAGCGAAAACAGTGTCATGTGCAATAACGTCAACAACAGTAACAACAACAAAAAAAAAAAACAACATAACCATCAACAATTTCTGCGAGAACATTTATCAAATAACATCACGTAAAGCGGTGAAGGCGAAGCAAAGGATGGTAGACATAATGCAGGGGCAACGATAAATGAAGTAAAAACCTTTCTTCACACCGGGGAATCATAACAATCATTGTGTTGCACAAACAAATGTTATTTACAAGCTTTTATGCGCTTCCGTAACTGTATAAGTATTCATTTTTATTGCTCAGCTTTGAATAAGCGGTAATTCGACTCCTTGGAGAGATCGTCTATCCGAAAGAAGAACTGCTTATTTTCGGAAGCCGTCAAGATCAGATCATAGTTGTGATACATTTTATAGCTAAAGTCGACGCAGATGACGAAACACCTCCGCTAATATATGTTTACCAATAACTTAGACCAAACTAATTAGGCCCGGGCTTACCTTTAGCAAAAAATCACGAATTTTAAATGTTTTTCAATTCTCGACAAGTTTAAAACAATAAATCGAAATGTAAAGACACGAATCATTTATATAATGGGGATCGTAATATAGTTCAACTTCAGTTCAACTATACTATTTTTTTATTTTTTTTTTTTTTAGATTTAGGTTACTACAATGCGCGTAATCACGACTCGTAAGCACATTGTAATAAGACTTTCGAATTTTTACCTCAACCCTACAAATACTGTCTGCAATATATATATCACATCGGATGCGAGAAAAGTACGTTTTATTTGAAAGAATCAGCTTGAGGTAGTTTTCATCGTGCGACAAGTAGCAGACAGTGATCGAACATATTGAACTTTTCATAATGGTTGTAAAGAAGTGCTCTAAGTGACGGATTCAAATTGAATATTTAGTTTCTGATCTAAACAGGCTCAACAGGCCAAATCTATCATAATCGTCTTCTATCCATATGGTAAGAAGGAAAAAAGTTCAACTATTAGTTGTGTGAAAACTTTCGGCCAGCGAGTTCCATAGGTCAAAAATGATAAAGAAAGGGGAAATACGATTGTACATAACGATTCAATTCGATGACTTCGACCTTCCTCTATCTGAAATAACAGTTTTCAGTTTAGTATTATTGAGATATTCAGTGCAAACAGACGCTAATCATGGAACGCTTAAAATTCCTATTTCGTCGTTCATTATTTTTTTTTTGGTTGATTTGAAGAAATCTTCTCCCGAAGCTTATCAAAAACTTTTAGAAACTTATGGCGATACTGCGCCGAATTGTCGGTTCTGGAACGGTCTGGAAATACGTAAAAGTTGCAAGACAATGAATTGCAAGACTTATTGAATGAGAACCCAGCTGAAAGTCACCAAGAAGTTCCGAATGGCTCAGCAGTTAATGACTCAGCAACCATTTATAAACGTTTACGTGCGGTGGGAAAAATCCAAAAGAGGGGGAATTAACTGAAACCCTTTCAACTTCGCGGTTTCCTGCACCGTGCAGTGTCTGGCGATGAAAAGTGGGTCTACTACGACAATTCCAAGCTCAAAAAGTCATTGATTAGTCCAGGAGAGCCATCCATATCGACACCCAAGAGGAACATTTCATGGCCATAAAGTTTTGCTGTGCAAACGGATCGAATCAGCAAGGTGCACGAGCTGCTAAAACTGAATGGCACTGCCACTGCAAATGTTCACCGACGGCAGTTGACCACATTGAACGATGTGTTCTTGGAAAATGAACCAGCAATAACGGCTAAAAGGAGCAAAATCGTCCTGTTGCATGACAACGCTCGGCCATAGATTACAAGATTTGTCACGGATAGACTGCTGCAGCTCGAATTGGAACTTTCACGACACCCAGTATACTCACTAGATATGGGGCCTTCTGATTACCACTTGTTCAAATTGACGCAGCATGGTTTGGCTAGCACGCGATTCCGGAAAATTGAAGAAGTGCGAAAATGGGTCGATGATTGGACCGCTGGGAAACCAATATTGTTCGGATTACGCGGTATCGACATATTACCAGAAGGGTGGGAAAATGATGGAAAGTATTTTGATTAAAAGCACCTAATATTGCCCATCTTGAACACTTCATGCTCGCCTTTCCCAGTCTTCAAATCACGAAATTGCCAAAATTAATTTTATAAATTATACCCAATTTTTGATACACCATCGCAACGTTTGCTATTAGAGACACGCTTTTAGAAGTCAATTTTAGAAAGTCTTCTAATCGTTTGAAATTTTGCGTAAGCTAAACTGAATCCTCTTTTTATTTATACTCAACACTAGAACTAGACAGCCCATATAGTTAGTATAAAGATTGTATATTTAAAGTTAATTAATTAATTTTTCCCGGATCTCTGACCGTGGTCTGTACACTTCGTCCACGATCGCATAAAGTGAGGCAATAAATTGAAATTCGCATTTAATGGCCGTAGGTCATGTTCAAATTGATTAATGCCTAATCTACTAAGCTAAAAATTTTGACTTCAAGTTCATGACAAATGGTCGCTGAAAAATTATAGAAAATTGAAAATTGTGAAGTAAATATGACGATGGTAGGTGATCCGTAGGCAATACAAGCCCGATCATGGAAGAACATTTAATCTAAGGCAATTGAGTTGGATTGTACAGTTGAACTTTGGATAAATACAATTTTCTTTCACGTTTTGGTAATAGTTTTGCTTACAAATTGTGATCAAAGCATTGGTTGAAGCTATTCGTCAATCTAGTCTAAAAATGTTCTGGGGATCGTAAGAACGCAAGATCTATTAGCGTGTTAAACAAATAGTACAATTTGCATATCATCCGGCGATCCAGGCTAACAATCATTAGTAGTAGCCAGCGGCAATGGTCTTTACGGTAATAAACTATGTCACAAAATATCGGTTTAGTAACAGCTGTTGGTCGATTTCATAATTGCAAATTTACAGGGAATGGAATTTTTTGTATGCACACATATGTGAATACGATGAAATAAAATTCATACACAATGACACATCAGTAACTTTGTATTTCTCTTATAAAGCATTTGTTTGTTTATAGTTAGTTATAAAATAAAAAGTCAAACATACACTAATATATATGCTATACGATTCCCTTACTCGGCTGTAAATGGCGTTTTACCGAATAGATACAGTTATGTTTTCTCTTCACAGCTATATGCATGCAAATGTACACTAATGAATATTTGCATATGCATACAGTCAAATGTGTGTATATATATATATATATATATATACGTGTGCATATATTTGATATGTATGTTTGCGTCAACACAGGCGAAAACATTGTCATTTATTTAATTTGTTGACAGTTTTTAGTGACACTATATACGTTCCCTTGATGTTAGCAAGAAAAAAAAGAAATGATTAATAATTGAAAATGAAATCACAGTGACATCCAAATGAAATAAGACAGTCAGTTGAGAAAATAACATGAACACTCTCTTTAACAATCGCGCACACATATTAATGCATAAAACATATTTAAGCTAATAGAGGTCAAAATGAATTAATCCATTTTATTTGTTTACACACACACACACACACAGATGTTCGAAGAAAATAGATATTTCTTAAACGAAATGAATAAAGAGATTCTATTTATTAAAAAGCAAAGCGAACTATTGCTCGTCATCCCGGAGGATTATGATTATCGGAGCGTGTTAGGTGGGATTTAAAAGCAAAAAAAAAAAAAAAATTACGAAGCATGGAAAATATTTCATGCATATAAAATAAAAGTATGTAATAGTTAAACAAATCGACTTAAAGGCTTACAAAACGATATGCTTTTCGCCTTAAAAGTACTTTGGTAAACGTATTATGCTTTCTCTCTTTAATCATTCTTCGCAATATGGGCATTAAAAAAGGAAAATAAGAAAAAAAAAGAAGGAAAGACTGTGTAACAGACAAATCTCAAATCATCATTATCTATGCATTCTAGGGTCCATTGGGTGAACTACTTAGGCCTCACAATGATATCCTGCCAAGCGGAGTACCCTGCTGATTTATATAAACAATCTCACTAAGTGAACAAAGCACAACAGGGTCGCGAATGAAATTAAAGTAGAAAAGAAATTCCACAATCACATAAAGAATAACATAAATGCATTAAGCATACTTTAGTTAGAGATAGACAGTCTAAGCGAAAATAGAGCAAAACAGTCTCCCAGCGAACATAATTTAACATTTCCTTACATAGTTGTCCACAATTTTATTTATTCCGCGCTGAAATTAAATTTAGTTAGGGTATGTGTGTATGTGTATGTGTATGTGTATGTATGTTTAATGCTTTTATAGGAGTTGCAATCATTTTATAAGACTTTTTAGAGACTATTGGCTTGGTGCTTTTTTATTATGTGTTCGCATTCGTTTAGTCCTCAGCATTCTTCGAATAATATTAAAACAAATAATCTAGCAGTGTCTCCTGCAGTGCACGATATGGTATATATATATATATATATATATATATGGTCTGGCAATCAGGAAAAGGATTCTGGTCTACTATCCTCTTTTTTGTACAATTTTTTTTGTGTCTTCTCTTTCAATTTTTCCTTTTACTTGTATACAAATGTAAATAGAAAATGCTAATGAGTAAGTGTTACTCTTGCATTCAACTCATCCATAAGGGAATGAATGCTTGTTAAACAACATGTTGTACAAAAACAGTAACAACAATGACAATGGCAAGACAAACAGTAACGTACTTAACTTTATATGCATATGTCATGCAATTGCCACTTTAGTTACTATCGCTTACAACGTTACGTACGTATATGTATATCGTCATCATTGCCGTCAGCATCAACATCGTCATCATCGTGTGCATTACACTTGTCATCAGTATGATGGGTGTCATCATCATTATTATTATTTCAATATAGCCGCTGCAAAGCAAGTGTAACATAAATGAAAAAGAAAAAAAAAAAACACAAAAAAAAAAAAACAAATAAAAAAGTTACATTCGGCTGTGGCCGAATCCTGTATACACCCACAACCGTCTTTCGTCTTGAAAAACCTCAAGAAATTGAAAAAAAATAAATAAATAAATAAATAAATAAATAAAATGGAAATCCGATCAATTATCTATATCTTACCGTAGGCGTGACCGATTTTCTCCAATTCTGAGCGCAAATAGTAGAGTCGTCCATAAAATAGTTTTCGAAAATTACATTCTTCTATTTCTTATAATTTATGGGTAATGAGCCAACCAGGGTTGCTTTTGAAGTTTTTGCTCCACTGTGCGCATATCGTCTGGCCGTCCGATGTGATTCATTTTCCACACTCACTTGTATGCAAGAGCTTCTAATGTTTCTGGTTGTTTTCCGATCGGGAGAACGCTAACAACGTATACCACCTAGGCACACAGGCACAGAAAGACATATATATATATTTTCCAGGTTTTCTGAAATTTCCTTTTCGGTGTTGTAAACACTATGACCAAATGAATATACCTCCATCGTTCGGTTGTGGGTATAGAAAAAAAACAAAAACAACCAAACGTTTCCAACAACAGACATTTTTAAGCAACGTGTTACATACATTTAAGAGAAAGTGTACAATTTTTGTCAATTTGTTTTAAAATATTTTATGAAAAAAAATTTGTTCTCTTCTACGGGCATCCATTTAGAGTTTCGTTAGAAATTTTTCCATAAGGACGACAAATCTTTTTTTATTTAATTTTTGTTATTTTTGTTATTTAATATCAAACAGGGCTCATTGCAAAAGTTAAATATTTACGGTAATCCAGACGCTTTATCGACCACATGCAAAGCGCCCGTCAAAGAAAAGGTAAGTTCCCTATGAAGCTAAATGAAAGCATAAATTATTTTAAAAAATTATCCCAAGCCAAATAGATTCGTATGAATGCAAAGGATCTATTACAGGTATCACGGATATGTCTAGTTTATACATAAGTAAACTATGGACCTATAACGTTGAAATACAAAAATATGCATAGAAAGCAACACTCAAATGCGAAAATTTATTGTCCTTGCGTAGCTGCTATCTTTTACAATTTATCTTATCAAGAGTGAGAGAATCGCCGAATGAATCCTTACATGGCTCTCTTAATATATTTACCAAATTTTTTGACTAAACGTCACATAGATTACATACATACATCGCATTAGGAAATGTCTCCTTTAAAATAATTAACGGCATGAAGTCGTATTGCTTCCATTGACAACAAACCTAAGTATGAAATGTCGGTTTCCTATCCAAAGTTTCATGAGTTTAAGGAACCCTATAAACTGCAGGCATGGCTGATTCACGGTCTTCCACCAATCAAGAAGGCATATACTTGTAGTTTTCGTATTATCTGCTGGAAATAGAGTGACGAAATTGGTTCATTAATGATGGGTGAAACGTGTAAGCAATTTTCAACACTACAAGTATAATTTTAAGTGAAGGGATTATAAATAATTAAAAACAACTTTTCCCTGCTTTTAAGTTCTTTTCATTATCAAACAGAAGCAAATACTTGATACCCTTGCGGGCATTTCCGGGCTTGCCAGTTGACCAAGTGATACTTCTCATACTCCATCTAACTATGTACATTCCATGTATCGTTAATAAGACCCATGTGATCCTTATCTGAGACCTTTTAAGTCGCAAATTAGTTTTCATTGAAAAGTTGATAAATGTTGCAAACTTTGCAAGTCATAATCTTATGAAAATTATTGCTTCCCAGTAAACGAGTAAATAAAGATGACATTCTTGTAATAAAATAGTCAACTCGATATTATTTCAATGGCAGTCTCGTCTATAACGAAATATATATTAAGTTGTTCTCTTCATATGAGAATGCTTCAGTTTTCGAACTTTTACAGGCGTAATTATTGGCGGATTACATCCTTTCTTCAAATCTTACTTATAGAATATATATGTATATGTTTCAATTTTTATAATTCTTCTCGAGAATTCCAGGCCGTGGCCAGATAAAGACAAGCGCATTTTTCAATGAATAAAACGCCTCAGGATAACCCATTGAATATGAAACTATATCCAAGTATTCTGATTCGGAGCTCCAATCAATAAATTTGACAAAAGAAACAATTTTTTGTGCGAAACTGGCCGCGGAGTTTTCCAGTTAATTGATCAAAGCATTTGTAATGATTTTTATACCCACTGCAGAGGGAAGTAGTTGCAGTTTGTATTACAAAAACGTTTGCAGCACAGAAACGGAAGATTCAGAAGCCCAGAGGACGCAGCATGTATATATCCCTGATCAGTATCGGATTATGAATCAATCTAGGCATCTTCGTTCTTTGGCAGTCAGTCATATCAGTTTCAAATTTAGCAAAAACCTTGGAGTGTTTTGAATGGATGGCTGATTGATATTGAATGGAGGATAAGTCCGTTAAAGAACATACACGTCTATAGTACAATACTAAAACTATCTCTGGAAAAAAGGAAAAAAAAAAACCAGTCATACTCAGCCACGCTCTATCGAATATTTATATTTTTGTGTGTTTATTTCTCGCCCTGTTGGTTAAGATAGAACTGGCGAGTGTGAACAGTTCGACGGTAGTCAGTCGTACACTTACTCTTCATTCTGTCAGACTGTTGCATATACATTTCCGATTTTATTAGCAAAACCTACGGATGATAGACTTTTATCTCATCTATCATCCGCCTGAGTGGCCAAGGGTGAGGAATCTCGACCAGTATCAGTGACTCAATGGTCGTGGGTTCGAATCTCAAGTTCGGTAGAGTTTTTAATAAAAGCCGATAGCATTAGATGCTAGCGCTTTTAAAAGATTAGTCCTAGAATTTATTTCTCTAAAGCGAGTTAAGCTTCCAAATAAAACACATGATCAACATAAGCATTTCGGGATTTGAAATTATTTAACTTCTCATAATTAAAAAGCACGGAGTTATTTTCATAATATGCATAATTCAATACGAATCGCCGTAGTTCAAAATGTACATCTTCTGACTTTTTCTCTTCCTCTCTCTCTCTCTGTCTCTTTGCAAACATATCGCTACATGACATAGCAAACATTTGCACAAGACAGATCGCATAGACGAAAGAAGTCGCGTAAAATCAATCGCACGAATAAAAAGCGCATAAAAAAGAACACCGCACACAAACCAGTTTATCTGTACAATGTTTCAATGCATCTATTGATGGTGTTACGATTTTGTCGTCCACGAGTATTCTGCTTATTTAAATCCTTTTATAAGCAAGTCATCAAAAGCAAATTTCATTGCGGCATTTTCATGCTAATACCTTTTTGCCGATAAAAATTTTTAGAAAATTTTTGTCAATCTTTCCGCGAGGCGCCAGCTGCGTCGGCAAGTAAACGATCATGGCTTTATAGTTTGATTTTCGCAACAATGTTGCTCAGAACACTGTTCAGTTTTGAACATATCGCTTCCCTTTTCGATTCCCTTAAATTGTCCCTTCATTATTCGAAAAACTGAATTGTTATGTTCGTGAGCAATATGGTTGGGGGTAACTGAAATCCGTTAAATTATGTCTCTTCAAAAGTGATTTCATTGTTGAATAGTGTGCTCGTATTCGTACTCGTATAATCGACTCGCCATGCACACGACAATTGTTTAGAATTTAAAATTTCATTATAAATAATTTCATTAAATTGAATTTAATTCAATTTCAAAATAAAATAATTTATCATAATTTGATAAACTGCTACTGTTATGGTTATGCCACTCGTCCTGCTTCTTTTTTTTTTTTTTTTAGTTTTTGTAATCTAGATTATGAATGAATAAATTGGAATCAATAAATATAAATTGTTAGCAATAATTAACACGCATACACAATTGCATCAAGTTATATATATATATATACGTATATAAATCATTAGGTTTTGCTAATTACCTCCAATTAGCTATTGTTGTACGATACGGTTTCAAGTAAAAACAAATAAGAAAATTAAATTCAATCGGAACCGAATCTTTTACACCCATCACCGTTTCACGCCAAAAAAGACAAGACAAGCAAAAGAACACAATTCTCATACTCTATAACATGGAGTGGGCGCACTTGATTTCTTCTATTTTCAAAATGAAAGTTTTTATCGTATATAGGCATGTGGGCGTTATGGGCGTGTCGTTTGAAAACTTTAAGTCAATTCCAAACTCTTTGCAAATTTGTAGGCGACATCTTAATTTTCGCTACGGAAAACGGGAAAGCGTTTACCACAAACACTACAAAGTTGCGCGAGCACACAGATGGACGGATGAACAGGCGGACACATTTAGGTGCATTCAAGATTTGAAACTGACCAAGAATTTGTGTACTTTATGGGATTTTTGAAGTTTGTTTCTGCGCCCTATTGAAAAAAGAATTTCATTTTGATGCATTACAATAATGGATTGGCATGGTCAATGTGTCCCATTTTTGTGCACAAATGGTACAGCATCGCCCATAGAATACGCGTTGTTTTTTTTTTTGTATCTTTATCTGATTTTGTTTATGAGTAATGAACAAAAATTTTTGATTTATTTTGAAAAACGGGCGTATCCCTAATTCACGTGGTCCTCTAGGCGTGTCCTTCGATCGATTTGGACCATTTTCAACACCAACCTGTAATAAAGAACTTCTAATGTTTTTGCCAAATGTTTTGCGGCCAAGAGAATGTTTAGAGCAGACAATACAAGCAGAGGGACAAGCGGACAGATGGACATACTTAAATCGGTTTAGGATTTGATGCACATCAGGAGTATATATATACTTTGTGCAGTCTCTAATGATTGCTTTTGGGCGTTGCAAACGTTTTGACAAAATGAATATATCCCTCATTCTTCGGTGATGGTTATAATATAAAAAAAAAAAAAAATTATATAAAAATAAATATATATATATATATATATATATATACATCAATGAAGTAAAAAAATATTTTAATGAAGTTATTTTGTAAATTTAATTGCTTCTAAATTAGTTATGTGCACATTTTATGTATGCATTTCTCCTTGTTTTTGTTTTCCTTTTTTCTTTCAATTTTATTAAATGTGATTTAGATATGTGCAAAATTGTTATCTATTATGCAGACTAGATGCCCATAATGCAAAAATGTTTTAGTAAATTCACAGTAGCTTCGATGTTCTTGAGGACATATTTGATTTCTTTTTCCTAGTCAGTCTTTGATGTAATACACCCTTTTATATAAAAATATCAAAAAAAAAAAAAAATAAATAAATAAATAGTAATTGTCGAATAAAGTTTCAGAGACTTCATCAATATCGGACTTAAAGATACGTCCCATTGCGGAAACAAAACGCGTAACCCGACATAATTTTATTGCATTTCTATGCTATTTACTGCTGAGGATGGTCTTAAAGCCCAAAGATACGCGCACCAGCACACGAACAAAAAGAACCTTTGATTCATATTCTAATTCGCATAATGACATTGATGTTCATTTATCCGATTACTGGAACATAGTGACGATAACTCATATTGGGCAAAATCATCCTGTATTTTCCCTGATAACTTTCGTGTAAGTAGCGTTCTTCCTGCTTTACTGAAAGTCGTTGCACGTTTAATAACTAATCTGGCGATGCTTCAAAGCTTACACGATATTCGATTGCGAAGTGTGACAAGGGCGTTCAGAACTTATTGTTTATTGTTGCCTTCGATAGTATTGACCTTTGTTTCAGCTCGTTTCCAATTATATTATATATGTGCGCATTATATATGCACATTCGGTATCAACGTATGGTTGTTGGTAATTTTTCCTCAGAACTTACATTCATTACTACTGGTTTTCGGAAGGCTCCATTTCCGAGCTTATCTTCTTTAACGCACTGGTTGCATGTATACCCAAGTCTAATTTTTATTTACACGGTCATGATACATAAATCAAACTCTTGGGCTCGTGTGCGCTTTGAGGAATGTGATTCACTGAGTAAATGAAGATTTCAATCGTATTACCCTCTATGGAGTGGATTAAACTACGATTCGCATATGGGTAGGCTTCCGCATCTTGTCTGGAAAGCACAGACCGTTTGTAACAGAGAATTCAAATGCCTTCGAGTATCGGCATGAAGTGGGCTATTATTTGTTAATGCATTTTATAAGTACGTCCAGCAGAAATGTTCCATAGATGTAAAAATGAATTTTGTTTTAAGCGAAGCTTTTCTCAGCGTTCTCACCCATTCTTATTCGAGTTGCCCATAATCCATCCGCACAATACACTATCGCAAATTTTTTTTCTTTAACGTTGTTGTACTACCTGCCTTTGGAACAACCTACCTATGCTGGTGTTTCCAATAATGTTGTGGATGTTTCCACTTTCGAGTCAAAACGTACATAAATACTATAATCATTTTCCTTCTCCCTCTACTCATAATCGTTCTTCACCACCATCACGTGCACGTGGAATGACTGTGACCGAGTACTACAAAAAAAAAAAAAAAAAAAAATCAATTTAAAAAGTAAATAGATAAGGAAATCAATTAATTTTTATACCACATTGAGCTTAACTTGGTTGGCGTGGAGAATACAAGTAATAGACGTCCGTTTATTTTCTTTTCTGTTTAATTAATTTACTTTTTATTTGATTTTTGTTTTCATTTCTCTTTTTGTATTTTCAATTTTAGATTTTATCTGATAATTTCTTAGAATCTGGAAGTTCCGGATTGGTATGTATTATATTTTTGTTTATATTACTTTTTTATATATTTTTTATATATTTTTTTATCATTTGATTCGGTGTGTACTCTAAGACCAATTACTATGTCATGGCTTTTGGTCAGAATTTATATATTTTCTTAATGTCAGAACTAAAGTAGATAATGCTTACCTATGCCCTCTTTTGTCCGTATGTCCTTTTCTCTGTTCTTCTCTCTCCGCTTATATTCGCAAACTTGGAGTTGAAAGACCTCCGTTTATTAGATCTCCTTAGACTAAGGATGCGTAAATGCATTAAATTGCTTACAACTTACACCTCAAAAGCAAACGGATAGTTGTTTTATTACGTTACGTGAATACTATTTGCAACATATTGCTCATCGTGTATTTTCATACTCACTACCAAAGGATATGGCGTACTGTGCAAAAAATTAAAATGAAAATTCTTAAAAACACACATACATGCTCTCAAACCATTTTGTATTACCGAGAATATCCGTCTACTCGTACTTCTGCCTCGATGTTCTTCGTTGAATCTAGGAAATCTAGAAAATCGGGAATAAAATAAAAATCGCGCTTATGTACATGATTTATACGTTTGAAGGAATTTGAGAGACGAAACAATGCCACAATTTGTCAATGACAATAGCAAGAGAAAACGTATCGAAAAGAAAATCACTCAATATGTTCAATAACATGTTAGCGACCTTAAGCGAGTATAAACCCAAAGGCCCAACATCTAATAGAACACTAAACGATTTTCACATCGTGAACTCTTCATCAAGCTTATCTCGCAAACTAAATTTGATTTGCAACATATCAATAGTTTTGCCAACCGTCAACGAGGCATATAGCGGCGTCTTACGAATATAACTATTCGGATATATGAAATAATGTTTACATATCCTACAAAAAAAAAAAAAAAAAAAAAACCGATCAGTGCTTAGTCGATTCACTAGTCGATAAGTTCAAATTGTCACGAATATGCGTAATACCTACGATGATGAGTGTCCATGCCAGCCTATGAGCGGTACAATCCTATGACATGGAGACAATTAAATGCTCACGACCATAACTTCTATCGCTTCTATCACTTACATTTATTCATTATGCCTTACATATATATTTTCTCATGTAACGGCTTTTCGGAATAGGGCATTAATGATGAGTGGCCGAAATATTGGTCCGCTACGAACCATTTTCAATAATGTTCATCATTGGGATAGGGACACGTCGTTAAACCAAATTTCATCAAACTATTTCAAAAACCGCGACCGGTAGATTGAGTACAGAAAAAAAAAAAAAAAACATATCGGACAGGAAGACGAGGTTAGAAAATGATTCTGGATCGATCGATAAAATAAGAGATGCGTCCATCTCAAGGTCATTTCAATGGTAAAGGGTATAAAAATGCGAAATGACGAGTGTTGCAAGACGTAAGAAGCCTATTGCAGCGGCGCGCGACCAGTTTCTTTACGATCTAAATTTATCGCTCCTCGGCACCTTTGGTGCGCTCTTAAAACAAATTAACGCAATCGCGCAAAACATATAAACATAATAACTTTATTAGGCTAACATTGCGCCATTCCGAAACATGCGAACAGGTGGCGAAAAATAGATTCACATTGTACTAGATGAGATTGAAGCAAGGGTTCGCTAAATGCAAAATAGACTTCAAATCAACTCAAATAGTCGGTATTCAAGGGGATTCGTCCTAAAATGAATATATTTTTGTTATTTTTGTTTTTCCTTTTTTTATTTTTCTTAATTTAATTTATTTCTCTTCTAGGACTTATTTGAAGATGGTGAAATTATTGATTGGGGAAGTTCTGGAGTGGTATGCTATAAATATTTGATTATTTTTGTTTTTATATTTTGAATTTAATTTTATTTTCGTTAATATGTTTATTTTTCAATTACTTGAATTCATTTATCTAATTTGTTTATTAAATTGCTTATTATTTATTATTTTCCTTTTTCATTTGTTATTGTTGTGAAAGTTGCCACTACTCGAAGATACGGGCGATTTAGCCGATGTAAATTTATGGAATACTGTGAGTAATACAAATCGATAAAAGTTAATGAAACCCTTTGATATTAACTTACTACTAACCTCTTATGAGATCAGAGTTCATGTTCAAAAAATACGAATTGTTTAATATTAAGTTCGATAAATAACATTAGGCTTCGGCTGCTGTTGTTTTCTATTATTATTAAAATTCATCTCTAGCTTAGTAAGAGTTTCTAATAAATCTGATGGCTATAACGATTTAATGATTTTGATCTTAAACACGATTTTTATATGTTGTACTAAGGGCACCTTTTAGCCTACTGTATAAAGTTAAAGCAATATTTACATATTCGGTCTGTCTATCTCACTCCAGTCACCCTGATTTCCGAATTTACACGGAAAAAAATATACGATTTACTTAAACGGATTTTAGCCGGAAGATTTTGAAGGTAGAAAATAAAAAAAAAAACAAAGACTGCCATCGTTATGTTCTCGTAATTGTGATGAGGCTCGACTTAGCCGACTTGCAAATTTGCCTAAAATGCAAAAAATGCATTTTAAGATGAAGCTCTCTTTTGCAGACACAATTATGAGGTAAAAAAAATATTTTCAATGGGCAGATATTTCACAAACTGGCACTTAGATAGAGAAAACCCGCTAAATCGACTCCGCCAGTTGAACTGTTTAAAGGGGTGGTATTCATTTCCACTTTTTCAAGACGCTATACGAATTTGACGAATCTGAAGTGAAAAGAAAAAATGAAGAAGAAGAAGGAAAAGAAGAAGAAGAAGAAGAAGCAGAAGAAGAAAGTAGCAATAGAAGAAGGAAAGAAATGTTATGTATAACTAACCCTCAATAAATTAAAGATGGTGTGCTTTGTGCTTTTGGTTTATCTCTTTCAATATTTAGCATTGAAAAATTGAAAATGACTTCTTTGTTTTTGAAACAATTGCTTTTCGTCGCATATACCCAAGTGTCCAGAAAAAAAAAAAGAGAAAAAAGAAAAAATGCACACAATTTAACTCATGTCAACGACAAAAAGGTTTTTCTGTACACAGAACATACCCATATACGTATACAAAATAGCATAAATACAGAGATATCTACCGAATCGAAGCATACGCTTGCGGTAAGTTGTAGAAGTTGAAAAATTTTATCGAATTTCCATATAATCTCTATGTGTGTCACAGGCTTTTAAATTTGTGCTTCCTGCATCTTTTTTTTTTTTTTTTTTCTTTCTGTTTTGTTCCTTTTGCATACAATATTCTGTTTATGTTGTGAAAAACTAAAATGGATTTTTCCGAAAACAATCTCCCGACTTTCACGTATAAACACGTAAACTAAAAAAAATATATATAGCCAAAAATTTCAGATGACCACTTCAATACATGTTCAATACAAAAATGAAAAAAAAACAAAAAAGAAAAGAAAAACAGAAAACTTTTAAAATATTAAACATCCGTTTCAGTTTTGTGCGCTAAAGAAAGAGAGACACGGAAAGCAAAAAAAAAAAAAAAAAAAGAGAAGGAAATTATGTCAAGTTAAGATGCCTTGTCAAGCGCAGATTCCGCTCAAACACATGTCAATTAGTCTCATTCAGAACGGATAATAAATAGGAAAGAAATAATTTTTTCTAAATCTGGTTCCCTTCTCCCGCTGCAGGAAATATAAATATTGAATATTATTTGAAAAGGTATTTGAAATGCGTACAAAAGTTTCCTTAAGGTCTGTCCATCGTTTCCGTCTACCCAATTTCGCAATTCGTACTTGGAAAGTCCTTGTATACCGACCGTAATATTTTCCTATTTTGATCTCTAAGATATAATAATAAAAATTTCCTTTTTTTTTGTTTGACTTGGCAACTCTTCTGTTTTATCATTTGTTATTGTGCTTGTGCAAGTTTGGATTAAATCATTAATAACTAAACTTTATGTTTACGATTTCTTCCATTCGCTCTTCAATTTTAATCTATTTTCCTTCATTTCATGCGTGAAAACGTAGAAACACTTAATCGGCAACGTAGATAACATAAGTGTATTTTTATCCATCACTAGGATTGTCGCAAGCATATTATACGTATTCATAAATACGCACCCAAAATTTTGATATATACATATACATATACATATATATTGTCAAATTAGTATCTATTCAAAAGTTATTTGTTTTTGAGTGAGCAGGAGTTGCGAGCAAGTTCGATAACAAGTTCAAGATCTATCTGTCAATTGGTTTCTTTACACAATAATTGTTTTTATTACTTAAGAACTTTCCGAGCCAACC